>NC_060124.1:212316598-212623425 GCF_021461395.2 Schistocerca americana | reverse complement strand
TGAGACGACATCGGGGAAGATCAGTTTGCGTTATACAGAAATGCAAGGACAGATGAGGCAATGCTGACCTCACGACTCATTTTAGGAGATATGTTCAAGAAATGCAAACCTAACTTCATAGCATTTGATCACTTAGACAAAGCTCTTGGCAATGTTGACAAGACTACACTCTTTAAAATTCTGTAGGTATCAGGGATAAAACATAGGTATCAGAAGCTTATTTACAACTTGAAACCAAACTGCAGCTATATGAGTAGAAAGACATGAGAGGGAAGCAGTGATTGAGAACAGAATAACATGGGGTTGTAGCATATCCCGGGAGTTACTCAATCTGGACATTCAATAAGCAATAAACGAAATCAAAGAGATATTTAGAAAGGAAATTAAAGGCCACAGGGAAGAAATAAAAACTTAAAGGTTTGCCGATGACGTTGTAGTTCTGTCATGGACAGAAAAGACTTGGAAGAGCAGTTGAACGGAATGGTAGGGTCATGAAAAGAGATCGTAAGATGAATATTAACAAAAGTAAAATATGGACAACGAAGTGTAATTGAATAAAGTCAGACGATCCTGAGGGAATTGGATCAGGAGCTGAGGAATTAAAGTAGTAGCATCTAATATCAATTTTGGTGTCCGTAAGTCTTTTCTAAAAGCATTTGTCTGAAATGTAGCTTCGTATGGAAGCAAAGAGTGGACAGTAACAATTTCAGGCAAGAAGAGAACTCAAACTTTTGAAATGCGGTACTACAGAAATATATTGAAGATTAGATGGGTAGGTAGAATAACAACTGAGGAAGTATTGAACAGACCTGCGGAAAAACAAACAGATTATGCTCGGTTGTTTTCCCGACGACAATTCATCAGTGCAGTTCGCCAAGAAGGGCTGCATTCAGTCTGTATGTAATCTCATTTTCTACCAGCAGACCCATCCATTGAAGTTCCCAATATTTTTTTGCTTACATGTATTATCTGATGAAAAATATTCTGACGCCTATTGGTGGATATGAATCTGGTGTGTTTCCACCTTTATCCTTTATGAGGGCTTCATCTCTGCTGGGACCCTTTCAATGAGGTGCCTGAATGTCTGTGGAGGAATGTCAACAATTCTTCCTCAAGTGTTGAAACCAGAGAGGTTGCGAAGTTGGATGCCGGAGCGAAGTCGACGTTCTAACTCATCCCGAAAGCGTTCTGTTAGTTTCAGACCAGGACTCTGGGCAGGTCATCCATTTCGGGAATGTTATTGTCCATAAACAGCAAGTCCAAGGATGCCTCTTTAAGACAGGCTGCTTTGTCATGCTGGTACAGTCATTGTCTCCAAATTGTTCGTTCCTCTACTGCAGGCAGTACACAGTGTTGGAAAATCTTTCTGCATTCAGCTTTTTCCTAAGTGCAACAAGGGGAACAGACCCTAACCTCCAAATACACCCCCACACTGTAAAACAGCCTACTCCGTAATTCACCGTTCCACCACACATAATAGCAGGTAACCTCCAGGCATTCTCTAACCCAAAACCTTCCATCGGATTTCCACAGTGTATAGCGTGACTCATGGCTCCAGATCAATCGTTTCCAGTCATCATTTGTCCAGTGGCTTCGCGCTTTACACCGCTTAAAGCGTCACCTAGTACGGACTACAAAAATGTGTAGATTATGAGGGGCTACTCGACCATTGTACCACTTTATTTTTAACTCCCTGAGAACAGTCATCGTGCTAGGTTGACAGCTGGTAGCTCTTTGGAACTCCTCTGATTTCATGCGTATTTCTTACAACCACCCCCAGCAGTTCTTGATAGTCCCTGTCTGTCAGTACGTGAGTGCTGTCTGGTCTCAGCTGAGCTGTGGTTCTTCCTTTACATTGCACCTTCACAATAACATCACCAACAGGTGCCTTTGGAAGCCTTAGAAGAGTTGAAATGTCGCTATGTGTATGTTTTGCAGACGACATCCAATGATTCTGCTGGGAACATTTTCAGTGAGGTGTCTAAAAGGCTGTGAAGGACTGAAAACACATTCTTCCTCAAGAGCCGGAACCAGAGAACATAGTGATCCAGAATGGCAAAGGTCCCGAGTTCGAGTCTCGGTCCGGCACGCAGCTTTAATCTCCCAGGAAGTTTCATACTAGCGCAAACTCCGATGCAGAGTGAAAATTTTACTCTGGAAACATCCCCCAGGCTGTGACTAAGCCATGTCTCTGCTATATCCTTTCTTCCAGGATGTCAGTTCTGCAAGGTTCGCAGAAGAGCTTCTGTGAAGTTTAGAAGGTAGGAGACAAGGTACTGACGGAATTGAAGCTGTGAGGATGGGTCGAGAGACGTGCTTGGGTAGCTCAGTTTGCCGGCATGGTAGCTCAGCGAGTTCGGTCAGAGGGTTAGCAACCCCCTGTAACAAAAAAACTGAGTGAATAGATCAACGAAGCACCTAAATGAGTGTCATCGGACGTCCACCTCGAACAAATTCAACGAACGATATGAAGAAAATTAGATAAAAAAAGTTGGTAGAACCCTTGACCGCGAAGGCAAAGAACCCCAGTTCAAATCGCGCTCCGGCAAACAGTTTTAATCTGCCAGGAAGTTTTAACATAGTGATGTTGAACACTAGGGATCTGGACCGAAGTCGACATTCTGACTTACCCCGAAGGTGTTGCATTGGGTTGAGGTCGGGACTCTGGACAGGCCAGTCTATTTCATAAATGTCATTCTCCACAAGCCTTGTGCTCCTCACCCTTTTTGTCCATATGTTCCTTCCACCCTCAGGTCCAATTCCTCTGGCTCCCATAATCTCCTCATCACCCCTTATAAGGCCACCTGCTCCTCCCCCATCTACGATCTCCTCCTCTATTTCTCTCTGTCCATCTCCTTACCTTCTTCTTTCCGCCAATCTCCTCCCCCCTCTCTCTGTCCATTTCCTCCTTCTTTCAGTTCATCTCACCCTCTCAACTCTCTTTGTCCATATCCTTCTTCCTTTCACTATCCATCTATTCCTCCCATCTCTATGTACATCTCTTCCCTGTGGTATCATGTACTGATACGTTATACTAAAGGAATTGGAGGTCTCAGTTCGACGCCACTAGTGATCGCGTAGGATCGGGCAGAGCCAATGTGAACGCCCATTGTGCCACACCTCCAGCAGCTCTGTACTTTGAGTGGCTTCTGCCACTGCAAATATAGAAAAGCCCGAGGCAGCCACTCAACCCACTCACGCTTGGAGCAACCTAGTTATGGAATGCTATGCAGAAGCCGCCTAGTCTTTGCTCCAATTCCTTCATTGTGCAATCTGTTCCTTGCTTCATCATTTGTAATGAGTCTTCGCTCGTTTGGAGAGATGCAAGTTAAGTAAATCTTCAGTTTTGTTGCATTAACGTATTCGCTATTACTAGGGTGAGTAAAATAAAAACCTTACATATTTTTTAAAATATTATTTATTATGCAGAAGTGGTGCAAAGCTGCATGACTTTTCAACATAATGTCCACCACGCTCAATGTTAGTCCTCCAGCGCTTACAAAGTGCATAAATTCCTTTAGAAAAAAATTCTTTCGGTAGTCCGCGCAACCACTCATGCACCGCGTGGCGTATCTCTTCGTCAGAACGGAACTTCTTTCCTCCCATTGCGTCTATGAGTGGTCCAAACATATGGAAATCACTTGGTGATGAGGAATGGCGCCATTTCTTGGTCGCTCTCTTCGTTTCCAGTTGGTGGAAGTGAACCCGGGTTTCGTCCCCAGTAACGATTCTTGCAAGGAAGGCATCACCTTCTCGTTCAAAGGGCCGAAGAAGTTCTTCACAAGCATCATGCCTGCAGTGCCATTCAGTGTCACTCGGCGGTTTACCTTCACTTTGGCTTCAACTGCTGCAATGTTCCGTGGAGTCACAACTCGTTGTGCCTGACCTGGACGAGGAGAATCTTCCACTGAAGTCACACCATTTGTGAACTTCCTATTCCATTCGTAGACTTGCTGCTGTGACAAATATGCATCACCGTTCTGAAGCTTCATTCGTCGATGAATTTCTATAGGTTTCACACCTTCTCTACGTAAAAATGGTTCAAATGGCTCTGAGCACTATGAGACTCAACATCTGAGGTCATCAGTCCCCTAGAACTTAGAACTACTTAAACCTAAATAACCTAAGGACATCACACACATCCATGCCCGAGGCAGGATTCGAATCTGCGACCGTTGCAGTCACGCGGTTCCGGACTGAAGTGCCTAGAACCGCACGGCTACCGCGGCCGGCCACTACGTAAAACCTAGGAACAGAACGCTGTTCTTCCCTGGTGCAAGTCGCAAGTGGGGCGGCCGTATTTATACTGATACTGCGACGGTATGTGTGCATCTGCACTATGCTGCCACGTACAGGCCATTCTGCACGCTGTTTGTAGCACGATTACTAACTTACAGGATAACGGCGCGAAATTTCGATTTGTTATTACAAAATTAATGTTTTCATTTGACTCACCCTCGTATTTCTGTTCCTGTCGAGCTATCTTATGGTAGCAGTCGCCCTACCATTATGTAGTCCAGATCTCCTTACTGTTGTTTACGAAGCCGTGCAACATACTCCCTTTCGCTTTCTCTGTACATTTGCCCCTCCTCCTCCCTACATCCATCTCCATCTCCTCTATTCTGCGTCCCTCTTCTCCGTCTCCTTGTCTCTCTGCCCGTCTAGTGGAGTCTGGGTAATTTTGATCACACGGTGTGTTGACTGATTGACTGATTGATTGATTTTAACAGGAGAGCTAAAACAGCTTAGGTCTAACCCGCCACTGCCCGCACCGAAACTAGGTTTATTGTGCGGTATCACTCCCTGTATATCTAGTAAAGCCAACCAGTGCCCTTAAATTGTGCAAGTAGTCCCTCTACCAGTTTTTTGTTAGACACAATTTCTTCAGATCTAGTTGTCACAAAGATTCTGTACCTTTTACTCTCCAATGCCATGCATTCAAAGATTAGGTGTGATGCAGTTTCTTCTCCCTCATCACAGATCCTACATTGAGGGTCCTCTTCCATTACACCCATTGTGTGTATGTGTTTTTTGAAGTTCGCATGGCCGGTCGTCAGTCCAGTCATGAGTTTGATCTCTTTCTTGTTCAATCCCAGGATTACAGAGCTTCTTTTAAAACATGGCTTGGGCATCATCACCTTACCATATTTTTGTTTATGAACCTTGGTAAAATATCCTACGTGCTGTTTCCTAAGCCATTTCCGTAGTTCCAATTTGATCATAGCCTTGGTGATTGTCAGGACAGGTTCCGGTCCAATAAATGGAGTTGTTGCCCCCATCCTAGCCAATCTACTGGCTTGTTCATTGCCACAGATCCCTGAGTGGCCAGGGACCCACACTAGGCTTACCCTATTGCTTCCCCCTAGCTATACCAGAGCCCTGTGGAAATCTGCAACAATCTTAGCTCTTATTGCAGGAGGTGCCAATGATTTCAGGGCTGCCTGGCTGTCTGAATAGATGTAGATGCTACGGTCATTGCAGCACCTACTCAGATTCTCCTCCACACATTCCCTGATTGCAGTAATTTCGGCTTGGAATACAGAGGCCAGTTTCTCTAGAGAGAGGCTGCTCTCCAGTCTTGGCTGAACCCAGTACAACCCTGCCCCAATGCCTTGATCTGTTTTCGACCCATCGGTGAACCAAACGATGCGGTCGTGTGAATTACTTTTGAACACATTATCCGAAAACTGTCTTGAGCAGCTAAATCGACAGCCAACGCGTAATGGAAATATTTTAGATCTGGTGGCCACGAACAGACCAGACCTCGTCGACGGTGTCAGTGTTGAGACAGGGATTAGTGATCATGATGCTGTCATTACGACTATGGTTACGAAAGTTAAAATGTCGGTCAAGAAGGGTAGGAGAGTATTCTTACTAGAAAGAGCAGATAAGCAGTTGTTAGCATCCCACTTAGTAAATGAATCGACTTCATTTACTTCCGGTACGATGGACGTGGAAGAATTATGGGCAAATTTTAAACAAATTGTAAATCACGCATTGGACAAGTATGTGCAGAAAAAGTGGGTTACGGACGGAAAAGACCCACCGTGGTTTAACAGCGCAATTCGGAGAATGCTCTGGAAGCAAAGGCAATTGGACTCGCGGTACAAGAAAGATTGGGAGAATGAGGACAGGCAAAAGTTAGTAGAGATTCGTGCTGCTGTAAAAAGAGAGATGCGCGAAGCATTCAACCACTAACATGGTCATACCTTAGCAAAAGATCTTGCTGAAAACCCAAGGAAATTCTGGTCTTACGTAAAATCGGTAAGCGGGTCGAAGGCTTCCATCCAGTCACTCACTGATCAGTTTGGCCTGGCAACGGAAGACAGCAAAACGAAAGCTAAAATTTTAAATTTAGCATTTGAGAAATCTTTCACGCAGGAGGATTGTACAAAGATACCGCCATTTGAGTCTCGTACAGATTCCCGTATGAGGACATTGTGATAGACATCCCTGGGGTTGTGAAGCAGCTGAATGGTTGAAAATAAATAAATCGCCAGGTCCTGATGGGATTCCAATTCGGTTTTACAGAGAGTACTCTACTGCATTGGCTCCTTACTTAGCATGCATTTACCGCGAATATCTTGCCCAACGTAAAGTCCCGAGCGACTGGAAAAAAGCGCAGGTGACGCCTGCATATAAGAAGGGTAGAAGGACGGATACTCAAAATTACAGACCAACATCCTTAACATCGGTTTGTTTCAGGATTCTCGAACATATTCTCAGTACGAATATAATGAATTTCCTTGAGACAGAGAAGTTGCTGTCCATGGATGAAGGGTATCAGACGGATGCCATATTCCTTGGCTTCCGGAAAGCGTTTGACTCGGTGCCCCACTGCAGACTCCAACTAAGGTACGAGCATATGGGATTGGTTCCCAAGTATGTGAGTGGCTCGAAGACTTCTTAAGTAATAGAAACCAGTACGTTGTCCTCGATGGTATGTGTTCATCGGAGGTGAGGGTATCATCTGGAGTGCCCCAGGGAAGTGTGGTAGGTCCGCTGTTGTTTTATACCCACATAAATGATCTTTTGGATAGGACGGATAGCAAATGTGTCACTGTTTGCTGATGATGCTGTGGTGTACGGGAAGGAGTCGTCGTTGAGTGACTGTAGGAGGATACAAGATGACTTGGACAGGATTTGTGAATGGTGTAAAGAATGGCAGCTAACTCTAAATACAGATAAATGTAAATTAATGCAGATGAATAGGAAAAAGAATCCCGTAATGTTTGAATACTCCGTTAGTAGTGTAGCGCTTGACATAGTCACGTCGATTAAATATTTGGGCGTAACAAAATGGCTCTGAGCACTATGGAACTTAACTTCTGAGGTCATCAGTCCCCTAGAACTCATAACTACTTAAACCTAACTAACCTAAGGACATCACACACATCCATGCCCGAGGCAGGATTCGAGCCTGCGACCGTAGCGGACGCGCGGTTCCAGACTGTAGCGCCTAGAACCGCTCGGCCACACTGGTTGGGCGTAACAGTGCAGAGCGATATGAAGTGGGACAAGCATGTAATGGGAGTTGTGGGGAAGGCGGATAGTCGTCTTCGGGTCATTGGCAGAATTTTGGGAAGATGTGGTTCATCTGTAACGGAGACCGCTTATAAAACACTAATACGAGCTATTCTTGAGTACTGCTCGCGCGTTTGGGATCCCTATCAGGTCGGATTGAGGGAGGACATAGAAGCAATTCAGAGGCGGGCTGCTAGATTTGTTACTGGTAGGTTTGATCATCACGCGAGTGTTACGGAAATGCTTCAGGAACTCGGGTGGGAGTCTCTGGAGGAAAGGAGGCGTTCTTTTCGTGAATCGCTACTGAGGAAATTTAGGGAATCAGCATTTGAGGCTGACTGCAGTACATTTTTACTGCCGCGAACTCACATTTCGCGGAAAGACCACAAAGATAAGATAAGAGAGATTACGGCTCGTACAGAGGCATATAGGCTGTCATTTTTCCCTCGTTCTATTTGGGAGTGGAACAGGGAGAGAAGATGCTAGTTGTGGTACGAGGTACCCTCCGCCACGCACCGTATGGTGGATTGCGGAGTATGTATGCAGACGTAGATATAGATGTACCCCATACGGTGTCGAACTGTTTTCTCCCACTGCTCCCTACTACCAATTATTATGTTGTGAGGCTTCTCGAAGCAGTTGGCAGTTATTAAATAGTCGGCGCGCATTTCCCCAGCCATACCAATATTTACCTCACTAACTATGTTAGTGTGTGATTCTGGATATCCGAATGATACCCAGTTTTGGCCACGGTGTGTTAGTCGCTATCTTGCTAATATCCGAATGACACCCAGTTTTGGCCACGGTGTGTTAGTCGCTATCTTGCTACTCCCGCGTCTCCCGTTCCTTCGGCATTTTCTGATTGTAGGGCGCATGCTGGAGCTGAAGGCAGAGCTGGTCACGTTCGACAATGCAGACACGGTGTACCTGGACGACGTGCTCATAGCGCTGCACATGACGCCCTACAACGAGAAGAGCGGCGCGCTCCTGTACTACGCGCGGGACCGCGACAAGGAGCTGCAGGCGCGGCTCGTTGCCATGGACGCCACCGAGGCCAAGATCGAGACGCTGGCGGAGACGCGCGCCGCCATCGACGAGCTGGGCGTCAAGATCGAGGAGCTGGCCGAGACGTGTCTCTCGCTGGACATGATCGACGAGGACGCGATGGCGGGCGTGGCGGCCAAGGCGGAGCTGCTCAACACGATCGCGCAGATGCTGGACGCGCTGGAGCAGGGCAAGGGCTCCAAGGAGGCGGTGGACCGCAAGCTGCAGGACGTGGGCACGTGGCGCATCATGCTGCCGCAGTACGAGGGCACGCCCGACGAGGTGGCGGCTCGCAACGCGGCCGCAGACTATATCCACCGGCAGCTGGAGGAGCTGACGGCCAAGCGCGACGCCGTCAAGAGCATAGACCGGCAGCCGGACGCGCTGCCCGCGCGCAGGGCCGCCATGGAGGAGGTGGACGGCCGCCTGCAGAAGCTGGCCGCCTGGCGCAAGGCTCTGCACGACTTCGACCGGCAGCTCGCCGAGCTCACCTTCAAGCGCGCCACCTTCGACGACCCCAACAAGAAGCGCGGTAAGCCGTAGACACATTCACTAACATTTTCTTTTGCAGTCAGATTTGATCATACAAAAATAAAACATCAAAGGGCACTGAGTTTAGGGCCAAACGTTCCGGACGACTTGGCCGATTGGGAAGAAGACATTGGATATCAAAAAAATTAAAGTGAAGCAGAATCGTCCGAAGATAGTGAAACACGTCCGAGAAGAATTCGGCGAACGCTACGGTTGCCAACTGATTCGGATGAATCAGATGAAGAAGACAGTTGTCAGACTTTGATTTACCGAGGACCAATAACTAATTTGCAGGATCTCCGGGTCCAAACATATTTCCCAAAGATACACAGAGTGTCGAGGATATCGTAGAATTATATACTGGGAACGGTCCCTTTAAATATATTAGCAACGAAACCAACAAGTAATACACTCAAAATTTCAATAGAAGGAAACTGGGAAAAAATGACAGATTTGTCGAAGTTACAGGACTCGAACTTAGAAAATGGTTTGAGCTTACCATCCTTATGGGAATTGCAAACAAGAAAGCAAGGCTCGGTGATTACTGGTCAACGAATCCGTTGATAGACACACCGATACTTCGCAAAACGATGTCCCGCAACCGATTCAGACAAATATTGCCATTTTTATATTTTTCCGACAACAACAATAAACCAGATAATGCCGACCGGCTTTTCAAAGTTCAATTCGTAATTGATTATGTTTCCAAAAAGTTTAAAAAGATTTCATCTAAGTCAAAACATCTCAATTGGTGAAGGAATGATACTGTGGCGTGGATGGATAAATTTTAAAGTTTAAAATCCGTCGAAAATTACGAAATGTCACATACTCATTCGGATGCTGCGCGATTAGAGTACGGGATACATTTCCTCATTCAAGATATATTCGTGCGCTGGACAGCCTTTAGCAAAAACAGTGATGGAACTGTTGACATCTTCTTATGGAAAGTGGCATCACCTCTACATAGATAATTATTATAACAGTGTAGAACTTGCATAGAAGTTACTTGAAAAGAAAATTCGAGGATTTCCGGAAAAATTATAGCTCGTAAAAGTCAATGTGTTTTAAGCTTGTCATCAACGGAAAGGTGACAAGCGGCCGGCGACAAGCCAAGTAGTCCGAACTAGCGCTGCCGGCGCCACGTGAATAAATTTGTACGAGACGTGCGGACGGCAAAGTGTTGACATCTGATGTAATCAGTCCCCTAGACTTACAACTACCTAAACTTAACTAAGGACACCACACACATCCATGCCCGAGGCAGGAATCGAACCTGCGACCGTAGCAGTAGCGTGGTTCCGGACGGAAGCGCCTAGAACCGCTCGGCCACATTTCATCTCTATCTCAAGCGAATTTAATCCTGCAGTTTAACCCGGGTCCCGAGGAAATTTGTAGTTCTGACTGTAACTGATCGTCGTTTCGAGGAAAAGGACTGTCACTGGTAACTGTTTGATGCTCTTCTGCTTTACACCACGCGACTCCAGAGGGGACGTTAGATGTACATATGGTATTGAACAGTGTACCATAATCTTTGGCCCTGAAACACGAAGTGTTTGACGCATTTAACAGTGTAAATGAGAGATAGATTCTACTTCACACTTTCAAAGTTTTTCAATCGAACTAGTTACAGTGTAACGTAGTAAGTTATTACGAGACAACATTCACTGCAGTAAAGCATGCAGCCATGTAGCCCGGTGGCTTCGCTATGACTCACAGCGCAGCTGACGCTACTACCCGTGAGAAGGTCTCAAGTAACATCTACTAGGACTGTAAATTCATACCCCCTACGAATCTAAATAAACTATAGTAATTATCATCCGATTTTTCTCAAACTTGGTATACCACCGTTTGTTATTCAGTAAAGGATCCTGTAAAATTTTCAAACTTTTATCTCTTATAGTTCCGGAGACTGATAAAATTACTTAAATGTCCAAAAACAGACACTTGCGTTTCAAAACTCAGCTAGGAACAATAGTAGTTGGTCTTTTATTATCATCTTAGGTCATAAACAGACATCTCAGTGTATAAAATCACTTAATTGGAATTGTCTTTTGAAAACTTTAATTACTCTGCAATTCGTAGTGTAAAAATTATTCAAAATTATTATTTGCTTATTAATTTGTTGTGTGTATACATGGGAGTGAATGAGAGAGTATCTGTGAGACTTACGAAAAAAACTTAATACTATTTTATGTAAAAACTTATGAAACTGAATCGTGGGAAAATTGTGGTGCAACCACGAAGCTGTTGACAGCTGGAAGTGTGTGCTTGCCTTTGTAAGAAAGCAGCCACAATAGAAGTCGGAAGTGGAATAAGTTTCTAATCTAAAGATTATTCTGTATATCGGTCTATTTTATTAAATATTGTATTAGAAATTGTCACTGGAATGACGTAAATGATTTTCTGATTAGTGACTGGCTCAGGCAAGTTTTGCCGCGAGAATAATCTAGAAGGACCATTCTGATTGGCTATTCAAACCATTAGCCAATCAGAATTAAGCTGTTCCCACGCGCAGAAAGTTAGATAGGCATAGAGTGGGGTGGCATCGACAGAGTCACTAACCAACCCTCGTACGTGTAACACATGCTAAATGTCGCCAAGAAAATAACTTGTAAAATGAAGAACTGTTGAGTTCATAGCTGATAAGAAGTGCCGTGACTTAGTCAGTTTAAGTTACGAACATTGTGAGGACAAATTTCATTAATTAATTGATGTGTTATGAGCGTGTGATATTTCGGTCTTAGTGAACTTCCGCGTGGCATATTCCGTATACTTTATGGAATACTTGGGCGAGCGCTTCTAACTTTGAAGACCACTGATACAACAGAAGTTTCAACTCGCTATAGTAGTGGGTCAGTTACTGTGAGATCGAACATTAATCGGGTCGGACCGATAGTTATTTTGACTGCTTTTTTCGTGTGAGAACATTTTGTACAGACTGTGAGATGGGAATAGCAGAGCAGTTAAAAATACACTCCTGGAAATTGAAATAAGAACACCGTGAATTCATTGTCCCAGGAAGGGGAAACTTTATTGACACATTCCTGGGGTCAGATACATCACATGATCACACTGACAGAACCACAGGCACATAGACACAGGCAACAGAGCATGCACAATGTCGGCACTAGTACAGTGTATATCCACCTTTCGCAGCAATGCAGGCTGCTATTCTCCCATGGAGACGATCGTAGAGATGCTGGATGTAGTCCTGTGGAACGGCTTGCCATGCCATTTCCACCTGGCGCCTCAGTTGGACCAGCGTTCGTGCTGGACGTGCAGACCGCGTGAGACGACGCTTCATCCAGTCCCAAACATGCTCAATGGGGGACAGATCCGGAGATCTTGCTGGCCAGGGTAGTTGACTTACACCTTCTAGAGCACGTTGGGTGGCACGGGATACATGCGGACGTGCATTGTCCTGTTGGAACAGCAAGTTCCCTTGCCGGTCTAGGAATGGTAGAACGATGGGTTCGATGACGGTTTGGATGTACCGTGCACTATTCAGTGTCCCCTCGACGATCACCAGTGGTGTACGGCCAGTGTAGGAGATCGCTCCCCACACCATGATGCCGGGTGTTGGCCCTGTGTGCCTCGGTCGTATGCAGTCCTGATTGTGGCGCTCACCTGCACGGCGCCAAACACGCATACGACCATCATTGGCACCAAGGCAGAAGCGACTCTCATCGCTGAAGACGACACGTCTCCATTCGTCCCTCCATTCACGCCTGTCACGACACCACTGGAGGCGGGCTGCACGATGTTGGGGCGTGAGCGGAAGACGGCCTAACGGTGTGCGGGACCGTAGCCCAGCTTCATGGAGACGGTTGCGAATGGTCCTCGCCGATACCCCAGGAGCAACAGTGTCCCTAATTTGCTGGGAAGTGGCGGTGCGGTCCCCTACGGCACTGCGTAGGATCCTACGGTCTTGGCGTGCATCCGTGCGTCGCTGCGGTCCGGTCCCAGGTCGACGGGCACGTGCACCTTCCGCCGACCACTGGCGACAACATCGATGTACTGTGGAGACCTCACGCCCCACGTGTTGAGCAATTCGGCGGTACGTCCACCCGGCCTCCCGCATGCCCACTATACGCCCTCGCTCAAAGTCCGTCAACTGCACATACGGTTCACGTCCACGCTGTCGCGGCATGCTACCAGTGTTAAAGACTGCGCTGGAGCTCCGTATGCCACGGCAAACTGGCTGACACTGACGGCGGCGGTGCACAAATGCTGCGCAGCTAGCGCCATTCGACGGCCAACACCGCGGTTCCTGGTGTGTCCGCTGTGCCGTGCGTGTGATCATTGCTTGTACAGCCCTCTCGCAGTGTCCGGAGCAAGTATGGTGGGTCTGACACACCGGTGTCAATGTGTTCTTTTTTCCATTTCCAGGAGTGTAGTAAATGCGGACTTGATAGCAAATTTATGTGCTTCTTTAAGAATAAAAACCAGTTTACTAAAATTTCCGAAGGCTTACTGCAGGTAAACTGCATTTATCCACCATCTGAAATTTATTAAAATGAACTTACAGGAACTGATTCGCAACTCGAGTTACGGGACCTCTGTACGATAGGTATTAGTGAGTGGTGGAGTCGGGTTAGAAGGGGTCAGGAGGTCAACAGTTCACCACTCTAGGCGGGGTAGCAGTGGTGTAGTGAGTGGACGACTGGTAGTCGTCCGACGTATCGTCATGAAAACATCACTGTTAAAATATTCATTTGTTACCCAACAAACTACAGCACGACTGTGTTTGGGTGGCTGTGCTGTGGGTGGCCTGTGAAGAGGTGACTATCAGCAGCATTGAAAAGCCGCTGGAGTGATGATAACAACGAATCGTCAAGGATTCTGAACACTGCACTGTGTGGCGAGCCAAATTGCAGACTGCAGGCAGTCTGACCGCACAGGTTATGGATCATATTGTGGCTCAGAGCAGCAGCAGTGTCATTCTGCAGGGGAAGGCAGCAATGGGTTTGTTCAAACGAGCAATGGTGGCTGAGAGCCGGCACGGCCTGGGCATGAACTGCTGACCACCAGGTCAGCAGGTTGGCAGCAGCTGAGGTTGGCCCACTGGTGGCCCTCCAGTTGGAGGGCATTAAGTCTCCAGAAGCTGCTGACACTCAGCCCAAACAAAAGGGCTGCAGCTAGCAGCGATAGAGTCTGGAGGTGGTGACTTGTTCATCCATGCAGACTCGTAGACCACTGCAGATCACTCCTCAGAGCTGGTGGCATTTTTTATGTGGGGTTGGCCTGCCCTTGTTGTGCTAAAATGTTAATCCTGTCCTGTAAGTTGAAATAAAGGCATGGCTCGGAGGTGAAGCAATTAGTTCGCTCACACCGTAGTGGATCTGCCTTTCAGCTGTGTTGATGCTATTACTTCTCTGGTCCCTCAGCTTGGCCTGAAGCATTTGCTAACCTCATCCTCAGAGGCTGTGCTTGTCGTACAGCAGGTAGCCCCTTGTGATGTAACCTCACCTGGCCAGCATGAACTGACCTCCTCCCACAGTGTGCAGCATCAGCTGTGACAGTGTCTTAATTTTATCCAGCCATGCCAAGTAAATTAACTATGGCGCGACACAGAAAAGTAATACCAACTGACAGTTTTTAGAGACGTCGCCTCTTCTCATCATCAGCCCAAGATCTAGCAGCATCTGGAATTTCTTACTCGCAAAATGTTTTTATACAGATAATGAGTCTTGTAAGTACCAAATTTGGTTGGAATTGCTCTAGGCATTTTACGCCTTTTGACCCAAAACCCTCAGCCATAGGATGATGCTAGTAGTGTGTTACAGTCACAGTACGTTTTTCCAGACAGCATACGATATGTGTGCCAGTTTTAGTAGAAATTCCTCCAGGCATTACAGAGATATGGTGATACGCCACTGTCTTTGCAGCCCCTCTCCCGCTACACCCAACTCTAGGTGTGAAACATCATCATAACTGTTGAAACTTTCTGGCAGATTAAAACTTTGTGCCGGACCGAGACTCGGACTCGGGTCCTTTGCCTTTCGCGGGCAAGTGCTCTACCAACTGAGCTACCCAAGCACGACTCATGCTCCGTCCTCACAGCTTTGCTTCTGCCAGTACCTGCCTCCTACCTTCCAAACTTTACAGAAGCTCTCCTGCAAACCTTGCAGAACTAGCACTTCTTTCTTCAGCATTCTTCTATAGCACCACATTTCAAAAACCTCTGTTCTCTTCTTGTCCATTTGTCGCCCACGTTCCACTTCTATACATGGCTACCCTTCATAAATATACATTCAGGAAAGACTTCCTAAAACTGAAATCTATATTCGATGTTAACACATTTTTCTTCTTCAGAAATGCTTTCCTTGCCATTGGGTTCAAATGGTTCAAATGGCTCTGAGCACTATGGGACTTAACATCTGTGGTCATCAGTCCCCTAGAACTTAGAACTACTTAAACCTAACTAACCTAAGGACATCACACACATGCATGCCCGAGGCAGGATTCGAACCTGCGACCGTAGCAGTCACGCGGTTCCAGACTGAAGCGCCTAGAACCGCTCAGCCACCACGGCCGGCTTGCCATTGGGAGTCTACAATTTACATTGTCCCTACTTCGGCGGTCATCAGTTATTTTGCTGCGCAAATAGTAGCACTCATTATCTACTTTTAGAGTCCCGTTTCCTAATCTAATTCCCACAGCTTCACTAATGTAATTTAGCTACATTCTATTATCATTTTTTTGTTGATGTTCATGTTTGTTGATGTTTCTCCTTTCGAGACACAGTTCATTCTGTTCAGCAGCTCTTCCAAGTTGTTTGCTGGCTCTGACAGAATTACAGTGTCATCAGCAAGCCTTGAAATTACTTTTTTTCCCTCCTTGGACTGTAATTCCTACTTCAAGTTTTTGTTTGGTTTCTCCTACTGGATGCTCAATGTACACACTAAATAACGTTGGAGATTGGCTACAATCCTGTCTCACTCCCTTCTCAACCACTGCTTCCCATTCACGCTCCTAGACTGTTGCAACTGCCGTCCGATTTCCGTACAACTTGTAAATAGCCTTTCGGTACCTGTATTTTATCCCTGCTACTTTCAGAGTTCCAAAAACAATATCCAGTCACATCGTCAAAAGTTTTCGCTAAATCCACAAATCATATGGACGTAGGCTTGCCGTTCCTTAACATATTTTGGTTCTTACCCCACAGAAACCTTCATTGCCGTTAACATAAAACCTCACCAAATTTTACAGTACTGGCCATTAAAATTGCTACACCAAGAAGAAATGCAGATGATAAACGGGTATTCATTGGCCAAATATATTGTACTAGAGCTGACATGTGATTACATTTTCACGCAGTTTGGGTGCATGGATCCTGAGAAATCAGTACCCAGAACGACCACCTTTGGGCGTAATAACGGCCTTGATACGCCTAGGCATTGAGTCAAACAGAGCTTGGATGGCGTGTACAGGTGCAGCTGCCCATACAGCTGCAACACGATGCCACAGTTCATGAAGAGTAGTGACTGGTGTATTGTGACGAGCCAGTTACGCGGCCACCATTGACCAGACGTTTTCAATTGGTGAGAGATCTGGAGAATGTGCTGATCAGGGCAGCAGTCGAACATTTTCCGTATCCAGATAGGCCCGTACAGGACCTCCAACATGCGGTCGTGAATTATCCTACTGAAATGTAGGGTTTCGCAGGAATCGAATGAAGGGTAGAGCCACGGGTCGTAACACATCTGAAATGTAGCGTCCACTGTTCAAAGTTCCGTCAATGGAACAAAAGGTGACCGAAACGTGTAACCAATGGCTTCCCATACCATCACGCTGGGTGATACGCCAGTATGGCGATGACGAATACACGCTTCCAATGTGCGTTCATCGCGATGTCGCCAAACACGGATGAGACCATCATGATGCTGTAAACAGAACTTGGATTCATCCGAAAACGTGACGATTTGTCATTCGTGCACCCAGGTTCGTCGTTGAGTACACCATCGGAGGCGCTCCTGTCTGTGATGTAGCGTCAAGGATAGCCGCAGCCACGGTCTCCGAGCTGATAGTCCATGCTGCTGCAAACGTCGTCTAACTGTTCGTGCAGATGGTTGTTATCTTCCAAACGTCCCCATCTGTTGACTCAGGGATCGAGACGTGGTTACAGCCATGCGGATAAGATGCCTGTCATCTCCACTGCTAGTGATACGAGGCCGTTGGGATCCAGCAGGCGTTCCATATTACCCACCTGAACCCACCGACTCCATATTCTGCTGATGGTCATTGGATCACGACCAACGCGAGCAGCAACGTCGCGATACGATAAACCGCAATCGCGATAGGCTACAAGCCGACCGTTATCAAAGTCAAAAACGTGATGGTACTCATTTCTCCTCCTTACACGAGGCATGACGATAACGTTTCACCAGGCTACGCCGGTCAACTGCTGTTTGTGTATGAGAAATCGGTTGGAAACTTTCCTCGTATCAGCACGTTGTAGGTGTCGCCACCGGCGCCAACCTTGTGTGAATGCTCTGAAAAGCTAATCATTCGCATGTCACAGCATCTTCTTCCTGACGGTTAAATTCCGCGTCTGTAGCACGTCATCTTCGTGGTGTAGCAATTTTAATGGCCAGTAGTGTAGCTATAATAAATGAATAGTACAGGAACATACAGAAGACGAACAAACAAATATTAAATTTTGCACATCAGGTTGTAACCATCTGTTCCTCAACGAAAATGTGAAGTGGCATCTAAGCGTCTGTGGATAAGGTAGCATTACAAAAAAAGACTATGTTTGGTAAGTACCAGACTGTTAGTCCTTGGTGTAACACTTTCCATTTCCATTAGTGCATTTTGTCAATTTATCTCCAGAAAAAAATCCGTCGTTAAGATTTAGGTGCATGTACGGACAGCCGCGCGGGATTAGCCGAGTGGTCTAAGGCGCTGCAGTCATGGAATTATGCGGCTGGTCCTTGTGGAGGTTCGAGTCCTCCCTCGGGCTCGGGTGTGTGTGTTTGTCCTTAGGATAATTTAGGTTAAGTAGTGTGTACGCTTAGGGACTGATGACCTTTGCAGTTAAGTCCCATAAGATTTCACAAATGTACGGACAGTATGTAAGTAAGGGGCACTGTTACAGGTGCGCTCCCGCCTGGAGACGACGACCAGCCGACGCGGACGCGGCGCTTCAAAAAGGCCCAGGTGGACGAAGAGGAGGAGGAGCCTGGGCCAGCCGACGAAGGGGGGCCGACGCGCGAGCAAGAGGTGGCGGCCGCCGTTGCGCTCATACAGCGTCACGAGAGGGCCAGGTGAACCAGCAGGCAGCAGGCAGCGGGGCACCCACAACTGGCCGATCTACCGTGACATCGTAGCACCTCGGCACAGTGCTGGGTCCAACCTAGATCCACATCCACATCTACAGGGTGGTCCACTGATCGTGACCGGGCCAAATATCTCACGAAATAAGCATCAAACGAAAATCTACAATGAACGAAACTCGTCTAGCTTGAAGGGGGAAACCAGATGGCGCTATGGTTGGCCCGCTAGATGGCGCTGCCATAGGTCAAACGGATATCAGCTGCGTTTTTTAAAAATAGGAACCCCCATTTTTATTACATATCCGTGTAGTACGTAAAGAAATAAGAGTGTTTTACTTGGACCACTTTTTTCGCTTTGTGATAGATGGCGCTGTAATAGTCACAAACATATGGATGACAATTTTAGACGAACACTTTGTAACAGGTAGGTTTTTCAAATTAAAATACAGGACGTAGGTACGCTTGCACATTTTATTTCGGTTGTTACAACGTGATATATGTACCTTTGTGAACCCATCATTTCTGAGAACGCATGCTCTTACAGCGTGATTACCTGTAAATACCACATTAATGCAATAAATGCTCAAAATGATGTCCGTCAACCTCAATCCATTTGGCGATACGTGTAACGACATTCCTCTCAACAGCGAGTAGTTCGCCATCCGTAATGTTCGCACATGCATTGACAATGAGCTGACGCATGTTGTCAGGCGTTGTCGGTGGATCACGATAGCAAATATCCTTCAACTTTCCCCCACAGAAAGAAATCCGTGGACGTCAGATCCGGTGAACGTGCGGGCCATGGTACGGAGCTTCGACGACAAATCCACCTGTCTTGAAATATGCTATTCGATGCCGCGTCAAACGCACGCGAGCTATGTGCCGGACATCCATCATGTTGGAAGTACATCGCCATTCTGTCATGCAGTGAAACATCTTGTATTAACATCGGTAGAACATTACGTAGGAAATCAGCATACATTGCACCATTTAGATTGCCATCGACAAAATGGGGGCCAATTACCCTTCCTCCCATAGTGCCGCACCATACATAAACCCGCCAAGGTCGCTGATGTTCCACTTGTCGGAGCCATCGTGGACTTTCCGTTGTCCAATAGTGCATATTATGCCGGCTTACGTTCCCGTTGTTGGTGAATGACGCTTCGTCGCTAAATAGAACGTGGGCAAAAATCTGTCATCGTCCCGTAATTTCTCTTGTGCCCAATGGAAATTGGTAAACGGTCCATTTCAACACGGGTAATGTATCACGAAGCAAATACCGTCCGCACTTGCGGAATGTTACGTGATAGCACGCACTTATACGTTTGTGACTATTACAGCACCATCTATCACAAAACGAAAAATGTGGTCCAACTAAAACACTAATATTTCTTTACGTACTACACGAATATGTAATAAAAATGGGGGTTCCTATTTTAAAAAACGCAGTTGATATCCGCTTGACCCTTGGCAGCGCCATCTAGTGGGCCAACCATAGCGCCATCTGGTTTCCCCCTTCAAGCTAGACGAGTTTCGTTCTTTGTAGATTTTTCGTTTGATGCTTATTTGGTGAGATATTTGGCCCGGTCACTATCAATGAACCACCATGTATACTCCACAAGCCACCGTGCTTCCCACCCCCCTACGCCGCACCACACCTGATCCAGTCGCGAATAGCTTACGGGAAGAATGATTGTTGGCAAGCCTCTGTGTGAGCTCGAATCTTCCTAACTTTACCTTCATTGCCTCTTCGCAAAATACACTGAAGAACCAAAGAAACTGGTACACCTGCCTAACATGGTGTAGGGCCCTCGTGAATACGCGGAAGTGCAGCAACAAGAAATGTTCAAATGTGTGTGAAATCTTATGGGACTTAACTGCTAAGGTCATCAGTCCCTAAGCTTACACACTATTTAACCTAAATTATACTAAGGACCTACACCCATGCCCGAGGGAGGACTCGAACCTCCGCCGGGACCAGCCGCACAGTCCATGACCGCAGCGTCCTAGACCGCTCGGCTAATGAAGTGCCGCAACACGACGTGACATGCAGTCGACTAATGTCTGAAGTAGTACTGGATCGAACTGACACTGTGATTCCTGCAGGGCTGTCCATAAATCCGTAAGAGTACGATGAGGTTTGTAGGACTTCTTAAGTGATAGAACCCAGTACGTTGTCCTCGATGGTAAGTGTTCATCGGAGGTGAGGGTATCATGTGGAGCGCCCCAGGGAAGTGTGGTAGGTCCGTTGTTGTTTTCTATCTACATAAATGATGAAAATCCTGGCAGATTAAAACTGTGTGCAGGACCGAGACTCGAACTCGGGACCTTTGCCTTCCGTGGGCAAGTGCTCTACCGAGTTCGAGTCTCGGTCCGGCACACTGTTTTCATCTGCCAGGAAGTTTCATATCAGCGCACACTCCGCTGCAGAGTGAAAATCTCATTCTGGATACATAAATGATCTTTTGGATAGGGTGGATAGCAATGTGCCGCTGTTTGCTGATGATGCTGTGGTGTACGGGAAGGTGCCGTCGTTGAGTGACTATAGGAGGATAAAAGATGACCTGGACAGGATTTGTGAATGGTGTAAAGAATGGCAGCTAACTCTAAATATAGGTAAAGGTAAACTAATGCAGATGAATAGGATAAAGTATCCCGTAATGTTGGAATACTCCATTGGTAGTGTAGCGCTTGACACAGTCACGTCGATTAAATATTTGGGCGTAACACTGCAGAACGATATGAAGTGGGACAAGCATGTAATGGCAGTTGTGGGGAAGGCGGACAGTCGTCTTCGGTTCATTGGTAGAATTTTGGGAAGATGTGGTTCATCTGTAAAGAAGACCGCCTATAAAACACTAATACGACCTATTCTTGAGTACTGCTCGAGCGTTTGGGATCCCTGTCAGGTCGGATTGAGGGAGGACATAGAAGCAATTCAGAGGCGGCCTGCTAGATTTGTTACTGGTAGGTTCGATCATCACGCGAGTGTTACGCAAATGCTTCAGTAGGTCGGGTGGGAGTCTCTGGAGGAAAGGAGGCGCTCTTTGCATGAATCGCTACTGAGATAATTTAGAGAATCAGCATTTGAGGTTGACTGCAGTACAATTTTACTGCCATCAGCTTATATTTCGCGGAAAGATCACAAAGATAAGATAAGAGAGATTAGGGCTCGTACAGAGGCATATAGGCAGCCACTTTTCCCTCGTTCTGTTTGGGAGCGGAACAGGGAGAGAAGATGCTAGTTGTGGTATGAGGTACCCTCCGGCACGCACCGTATGGTGGATTGCGGAGTATGTATGTAGATGTAGATGTAGGTGGAGATATCTTCTGAACAGCACGTTGCAAGGCATCCCAGATATGCTCAATAATGTTCATGTCTGTGGAGTTCGGTGGCGAGCGGAAGTGTTTAAACTCAGAAAAATATTCCTGGAACCACTCTGTAGCAAATCTGTACGTGTGGGGTGTCATATTGTCCTGCTGGAATTTCCCAAGTCCGTCGAAATGCACAATGGACAAGAATGGATGCAGGTGAACATACAGGGTGCTTACGTAAGTGTCACTTGTCAAGAGTCGCACTTAGATGTACGAGGGGTCCCATATCACTCCAACTGCACATCCCCTCGCACCATTACACAGCCTCCACCAGTTTGAACAGTCCTCTGCTGACATGCATGGTCAATGGATTCATGAGGTTGTCTCCATTCCCGTACATGCCCATCCGCGTCCTACAATTTGAAACATGACTAGTCCGACCAGGCAACATGTTTCCAGTCATCAACAGCCCAATGTCGGTGGTGACGGCCCCAGGCGAGGCGTAAAGCTTTATGCCGTGCAGTCATCAAGGGTACACGAGTCTGCCTTCGGCTCCGAAGTCGCATATTGATGATGTTTCGGTGAATAGTTCGCACGCTAATGCTTGTTCATGGCCAAAAATTGTAATCTGCAGCAATTTGCGAAAGGGTTGCATCTCTGTCACATTGGACGATTCTCTTCAGTCATCGTTGGTCCCGTTCTTGAAGGATCTTTTTCCGGCCGCAGCGATGTCAGAGATTTGATGTTTTACTGGATTCCTGATATTTACGGTACACCCGTGAAATGGTCGTACTGGAAAATCCCCAGTTAATCGCTACCTCGGAGATACTGTTACCCATCGCTCGTGCACCGACTATAACACCACTTTCAAACTCACTTAAATCGTAATAAGCTGTCATTGCAGCAGCAGTAACCGATCTAACAAATGCGCCAGACACTTGTGGTCTTATATTGGCGTTATCGACCGAAGCGCCATAGTCTGCCTGTTTATATATCTCTGTATTTGAATACGCAGGCCTATGCCAGTTTTTTTAGCGCTTCAGTTTATATTTTGTAGGTGGAAGTCGCATATTAATTCAGTCTTTTAGGAATGTACACTGTCGGAAGTATAATAGTAAACTACACCATGATGGCAATTGGTGGCTGGTCCCAGCCTCCTGCAGTCGTCAGGAGAGAGTTGGATGGGATGCGGTGGTGAGAACCCAGCCGCGCTCAAGAGCCCCAAGAAAACATAATTGACAATAACATATTTATTAGGCAGTAAGTGCCGTGCCACAGCTGGGACGGCAGCGCAGTGGCCTCGACAACAATGGAAGGCCAGCATGCGCTCAGCTTGCGGTTTTGACAACGTAGCGAAGGGTCAGATGGCAGCTGTGACATCGCAGAGCGGCCGTCAACCTGTGGACAGCGGAGGTCTTCAGTTCTATGTATCGATCTCCGTAGTGCTCTCGTTGACCTCGAAGATTTGCACTCAGGAGTCACACTCCAGTCCACCTGAAGTACTCGCTGGCTCGCAGATGTCGGCTGCAACATCAGTGTCTGCCCCAGGAATGAGATGAGCAGCACCAGTTTATAGCCCTCTCGAAGGTGAAGAAGGACAGCCTCCAGATCACGCAGGTCAAGCCCTTTGCAACCCACTAGGGTGTGGAGACCTTTGCACCCCATCAGCGTTGCCTAGGAAATTGGCAGAGCATCTAGCAGCTGGAGCGACCTTCCAGCTGGACATTGGTTCCGTAGACGATCAAAGGCAGTTAGGCATTCCGAGGGTCGATCTCTGTAGCCGCCTCTCTCAGTGTAGAGCTGCAGCTGACACAAGGACTGAGTTTACACCCTGGGCAGTCGGCAATCAGAATCCAGCAATCAGCAATTTGTTAGGAAGGATAGGATGTTTGTGTTGGCTCCTCCAGTGTTCCCTGCGGCGGTGGGGATGGCTATGACATCATGTGCCCGGGTTTTCCCACTCTGTGAGCTCTCCTAGTGACTTCAGGCTTTCGCAACCTCACATTTCAGCGGCTCTTTTCTGGTAGTTTGGCCCCTGAATACTTACTGTTGCGTTGTACCTAACTTCCTGACAACACTCTGCTTTGTCACCAGTATGACGGTATCTATCAGCTTCCATGACGTTATTATGCTTCGCTTACAGGCTTGGGCACTTGGTCCTTCCCCCGTGCTGCGATAGCTTGCGTGTTTGCCTCTACTCGGTCGGCATGTCCCCCTAGGTGACTGTGTACTGGTCATTGACACGGGTGGTTCGGTCTCTGGGAGCTGTCAAGATTGATCTTGGACGAATTTTTAGTGTCCGCTGAGGACTCTATCCTGGGGCGCAACAAATCGAGCCCCTCTCTTACATCTGTGTGACACTGTGGCCCATACTAAATGAACCTGTAATGTGTTGCTATTCCTCGGCTCTTCTCTACTTCCTTTGTCTCATACATATCGGAGAATGACGAGAAATATTCAAGTATTAGTCATTCAAGGGTTTTGTTAGCTACCTACTTTGTGAGTTGCTACACTTCCTGAATATTCTTCCAATGAATCTCAATCTGCCATCTACCTTATGCGTGATTTGTTTCGTGTGGTAGTTCCACTTTAACTTGCTTCGTGCTAATAGTTCTAGATACTTTATAGCTGCAGTTGCTTCCAGTGATAGTGATACAATTGTTTATGAACGGATCTTTCTCCCTATTTATGCACAGTACGTTACAATTTTTTTATGTTGACAGTATACTACCAATCGAATTTTGTAACGTTCCGGTTTCTCTGTATACAACTACATCATCCACGAAACGCATCATGGAACATTCGACGTTATCCACTTATAACACTCTCATAGGGTAAGTCCAACGCTGCTTTTACATGAAGATTTTTCTCCATTGAGAATGACATTTTCTTATTTCTAGAAACTCTTCAGTGTAATCTCACAACTAGTCTGATATCCGTACCCTCGTATTTCGTTCATTAGATGGCAGTACAGAAGCAAACTCTCTAGTGGCATTAATGTGATCACCTGCCGAAAGTCTAATCACATTTCACTGGGCGGACTGCTGCGAGACGTGCGAGAAGAGAGTCGGTAAGGTTCTGGAAGGTATGAACAGAGATGTGGAGCCATGGAGACTTCAGTGCCGTGGCCACCTTTACTGGATTCTCGGTTGAGGGTCAAAGGCGCGTACAGTCCGACAGAAGTGGTCCACATATTCTCGATGGGCTTAAATCCGGGGAGTTTAGCCGCCAAGGGAGTACACTAAACTCATCATGGTGCTCTTCGTACCATTCATATACATTACTAGCTATGTGACACATTGCATTGTCCTCCTGGTAGATGCCATCGTGCATTGTCCTCCTGGTAGATGCCATCGTGCATTGTTGTCCTGGTAGCTGCCATTGTGCCGAGGAGAAACCAACTGCATGTAGCTTTTGTACATGACCCCCAAGGATAGAGGCATAATTGTTTTGATCTATTCTGCCTTCCAGGACGACAAGATCATCCAGGGTGTATGACGAAAACATTCCCCAGGCCATTGCCACTCAGTGGACGTCCAATTGCGGCATTGGTATTCCAGTTCCAGCCTTCGTCACTGGTGAACAGCAGTTAGCGTGGCTGCATGACCCAGCCATCTGCTGTGGAGGCCCATACGCAGCAATGTTCGCTGAACGGTCGTTGGGCAGACACTGTTGGCAGCTCCTTGGTTCGTCTGGGCAATCAATTGCGCAACAGTTGCGCGTCTATTCATCCTCACATTTCCGCAGCGGTCGGCCAGATCTGTCATTTATGGCCCGTGATGCACCACAATTGCCTCGGCGCCCGTTTTAGATGGTGCTATTTTGCCATGCATGATATATTTCAATCATGGTGGTACACCAACAGTTTACAGACTTTGCCGTTTCGGAAATGCTTCCACTCTTGGTCCGAAATCCAATATTAATGCCTGTTTGGATATCAGATAAATCGCTCCGTTTCCGCAATACGACAGCGACTGCACTGTTTTCCGCGTTCCCTCCGACACGCTTTATATACCCGCCATTGCTAGTGCTGCCACCTGCTGCCCATGAGTAGTTATTGCACGTCGACGTCGAACACAGGCGATGTTCACATTAACGTAACTGGATTGTATATTGAACGCCTTTTGGAAGTCGAAGATCACAGCATCAGCTGGCATCAAGCAGTTATCCTCTGCTCTCTACGTCTCGTGGACGACCAGAGCGAGCTAGGTTTCATACGATAGTTGTTTTCGTAAGCCATGTTTATTCCTAAAGTTGAAATCTGCGATTCCATAAATGTCGTAGTAGCCGAGCCTAATATTCTACAACCGGCCGTGGTTAGAGATGTAGACCTGCGGTTTTGAGCGCCTGTATGACAACCCTTCTTTAGAATGGAAATGACCTGCCGTTTTCTCCAATCATTAGGAACGCATCGCTCCTCCAGCGATCTACGTCTCACTACTGCTAGAACAGGAGAAGTTTTTTCCGACACTCCTACTGGTATCCCATCAGGTGCAGTGGGCTTTCGTCTGTTGAGAGATTTATGCCGCTTTTCCTTCGCTTGGACACATATTTTGATATCTGTAACTTCGATTTTTGTGTGTCGATTCAAAAGAGGAAAGACAGTACAATCATCGTCAGTTTTGGAAAAAAAAAATTGAGGGAAGTCGTAATAGTTTAATCATCATCTCTTCAAAATCAAGCTGCGTATACAAAACCTTTTGATGATGTTAGTCCTTGTCTGCATACTCATGCCTCAGTTCAACACATATATCTGAACAATGGATCACTTGGTGGAGACCTTTGTGGTAGAAGTTAGCATTTTGGTTGTGCATCAAATGCTGCATCTCAAAAATTATTTCGTCGTCTTTCTCGAAATTCCTGTCAAGCAACCGTTTCTTCCTTCAAGGGAAGAGAAGAAATCCACTCGATGCTGCGTCAGGAGAATGAAATTTACGAACACAAATGATTCTGTCAATTTTTTTGTTTATTTATATAGACTCAATCACATGTTTATGACACAGTCATAACCGGTTTCGGACATACAATTACCATCTTCAGATTCTTTGACAACGCATGAACCTGTGTTCAGTGTATGCCGCCTTTAGAATCTGAAGATGGTCATTGTATGGCCGAAACCGGTTATGACTGTGTCATAAACATGTGACTGCGTCTATAAATAAACAAAAAAAATGTTTAAAAAAGGATCAATCACTCACTCCATAGACAAAATGTCGTTTTTTTTCAAGATTCTGTCAAAGGTGACTGTGTTTGTCATCCGCTTACGATCCTGGCGAATTGAACGAAGTGAAGCTCCATTCAGTTGTCAGACTTGCCATGCCTATTTCTTTTAACTCTTTATTTTTATTTCATTAAAATGTTTCCGTCCATAAATTTTGAAATTCGATGTTGATAAAAATTCTCGTCAAATCTGTCCACTTCCATCGACAGCGACAAGCAATGACTTCCTCTCGCTTGTTCACATGAAATGACAGTGCTTGCACACTCAGCGACAGGACAGAAAAATGGTTCAAATGGCTCTGAGCACTATGGGACTCAACTTCTGAGGTCATAAGTCCCCTAGAACTTAGAACTACTTAAACCTAACTAACCTAAAGACATCACACACATCCATGCCCCAGGCAGGATTCGAACCTGCGACGTAGCGGTCGCGCGGTTGCAGACTGTAGCGCCTAGAACCGCTCAGCCACTCCGGCCGGCGGCAGGACAGACCATAATACTTCCTGCAGCTCGACAGTACTTAGTTCTGCTCTTCTTTCATGGTGCGAGGCACTTTATATCTTCACTGATGCTGCACTGTGTCGTCTGTTTGTGGATTCGTAGTTTTCTCATCAAAAATGATTCTAGTATGTGTGGGGGCTTAGTGTAATGTATTAATATTACACTTTCATATATTTTCGAACGTGTCAGAAGTGAAAAAGCCATACGTATACATGTCTCCATCTCAGTTTCTCCGATTTAACGCCAGCGACCTATCTTCCATAACAGCCTACCTCTTGCTGCGTTACGACATTGTGATTTTTGTGTCTATCATTGCATTACGACTCTGAATTTTCTACCCGCGTGTACGTGACAACAACGGTCATTTCTCTCCAACTTCGACTCCGTGCTCAACACCGCCAACTTTGGTACTTAGTCGTCACTGGGTACCACCCATCCGCAGGATAAAGGCTTGCCTCAAGGGATCGGGACCATATTTCCTGAACGAGCTTCTGCCCTGTTAACAATATCATTCATCCATGGGAAAGTTGAGTTAACTTTGTCACTTATGAGGGCTCCCAGTTCGATAAAGAGGTATTGATGTACACCATGAGCTGCACTTCAAAAATATTTATTTTCTAGGCCGATATTCCGGCATTTAGCCCTTCATTATTGACATCTAACACAGAGGATAAACAATCGAGTGCATCCATATAGAAGTCGACAGCACTGAACATTTAATATACACTCAAGTAGAAACATAAGATTACTTAAATACTGCGATCCTCTACATCAACCGACGTGTCTGTCAAGTGTAAAATATTTATGCTCGTTAAAAATGATGTGGATCTAGAAACGTCAGAACTTTGTGAATATTTAAAATCTAATTATATCCCTGTACATAACAATGCCTACATAATCACTATAGGGACCATTACCTGTCTTAACCATGCGGTGCACAGATACAGGTGATCGTCGTGTGTATATGTTGTTGTTGTTTCACACTTTCCGCTCGTGTAGGACCCGACTGTAACATGGAACTGGTAGTCTGGATAAAAAGTCTCATACTGCAGGTCTCTTGTTACCTCTGAGACCATAGATCTGCAGTATGCATTCATCATGTATACTGAATAGCGCATTTTGACCAATATACATCGTGGCTCAAAAAAAAAAAAAAAAAAAAAAAAAAAAAAAAAAAAAAAAAAAAAAAAAGAAAAAAACTACTTCAGAGTATGTAAACGGGAAGTGGAGAAAGGAAAGGAAAAGGAAGAAATTATCGATGCCAGCTGCAGCAGGACTTCATGCGCAATCAGCGGCGACGAGTGGAAGATGTGTGCCGGAACAGGATTCGAATCCAGGATCACTTGCTTACTAAGTAGCTGCGCTGACCATTCCGCCATCCGAACATAGCGTTTATCGTAATTACGCGGCCCTTCTTGTCACTCTCCCAGGCGACCCACATTCCCACCTAGCGCAACCTATCCGCAGTCCCCTTACACTTCCTCCATGATCACTACTATGAGATTCCTGCAGGAGGTAGTACGTATTTGTGCATCCGCACTAAAGGTGCTGGATTCTGAAAAAAACGGGCACCACGCATTCATACAAAAAACTTCATATGAACATATGCCCTGTTCCGAAAGGTTCCCGAGATAAAACACATTTAATGCAGATTGTTGTTGATATGTGCTACTTACTGGAATAAAGGAAAACGTGGAAGGGAGTACCCACTAACATAACTTTCTTTTCATACAGCCTGTTTATTTAACAATTTATAACCATAAAATTTTCTTTAACAAAATGAACAAATTTGCAAAATTCTGAAGTGCTGTATTGCAAAACACCAAACAACATGACAATGATTACAAGACGGCCGTACCTGCAGCCCGCACGTTATCGGGTGAAACAGCGGTGTCTACTACCTAGCTAGACAAAGTCTGTCTTATTAAATGACATTCTGCAACACATGAAAACTATATAAGCACCATTGATGACAAGAGTAATCAGTTACTCAAATCTTTTAATTTGAAAGTTGTACGTAGAAAGGTTCGGGGTTAAGATGAGCACCTGTGCTTAAAGTTTAAACAGATTATTAAACAATATGGCAATGATAATGCTTTCTTCAAAGTAACCAACCTCTTTAATTTCAATCGGCAGCCGAGGTGCGACTGGATTCCAACCAGTCCCTCTGACCATTTTATTTTGACTAAAGACCTGGTGACAGTTGGCTGTTAATATTTGCAAAGTTAAACTGATTGTTAGTTATTAAGACCTCTCTGAAGGAACGTCTTAAAAACATTACTTGTGAATACACATTACAAGAGAACTCACTCGGCGGAACCACAAGATCCAGCTAAAATACCCCAATAATGACCTGGTTTTTTAAACACAAAAACGAAGAGGTTGTTCAGATTATAACTAATGACTGAGAAATGCAATTACAATCAAAGAATTGAGCCAGTTAACATCTAAATCTAACCACAAGGTCCCTCTTTTATTTAACGGCAAGCTATGCCTTAGTACAATGGTTCAGGCTGTATTTGCGACCAGGAGCTGATTCATTACAACATTAATGATCGGGTACAAACCAGAAAGGGAAGGCAATATAATAGCGGGGCAAATTTTCAAACCACAACTAGTGTTTTAGTACAATACTACAGCTTATATTTACGACCAAAGAGCCGACCGAGTAAAACTCTGAGGTCGGGTACAAAGCAGAAAACAATAAGGAGCGCAAGTAGACAAAGGGACAAATCACCACGAGGATTACAGAATGTCACTCCCCTTTGTCAGCAAGCAGTTCCATCGATTCACGGTGCGTCGCAGTGGTTACTGAGTGGTGCCGATGAAAGCCAGGTAGAAGAGGGCAGCTAGGCCACGAGCGGTCGTCCGACACTAATGTTGCCAGCCAACCGACGGCATGTGTGCCAGCTGCTTGTAGTCGACGCTGACCCCGGTAAAGTACTCCGGTATCTTCGCTCTGCGCAGGCCCTCCGTGCGCAGCTCGTGGCTTCGGCCGCTCGGACCTCGTGACCACTTCTTGTCGCGACGCTACCGACAATCCCCAAACTTCGTGCCTCCTTCTCGGGCCAGCGAACCCCGTATATACAGGGTGTTACAAAAAGGTACGGCCAAACTTTCAGGAAACATTCCTCATACACAAATAAAGAAAAGATGTTATGTGGACATGTGTCCAGAAACGCTTAATTTCCATGTTAGAGCTCATTTTAGTTTCGTCAGTATGTACTGTAATTCCTCGATTCAACGCCGGTTGGCCCAATTGAAGGAAGGTAATGTTGACTTCGGTGCTTGTGTTGACATGCGACTCATTGCTCTACAGTACTAGCATCAAGCACGTCAGTACGTAGCATCAACAGGTTAGTAATCATCACGAACGTGGTTTTGCAGTCAGTGCAATGTTTACAAATGCGGAGTTGGCAGATGCCCATTTGATGTATGGATTAGCAAGGGGCAATAGCCGTGGCGCGGTACGTTTGTATCGAGACAGATTTCCAGAACGAAGGTGTCCCGACAGGAAGACGTTCGAAGCAATTGATCGGCGTCTTAGGGAGCACGGAACATTCCAGCCTATGACTCGCGACTGTGGAAGACCTAGAACGACGAGGACACCTGCAATGAACGAGGCAATTCTTCGTGCAGTTGACGATAACCCTAATGTCAGCGTCAGAGAAGTTGCTGCTGTACAAGGTAACGTTGACCACGTCACTGTATGGAGAGTGCTACGGGAGAACCAGTTGTTTCCGTACCAAGTACAACGTGTGCAGGCACTATCAGCAGCTGATTGGCATCCACGGGTACACTTCTGCGAATGGTTCATCCAACAATGTGTCAATCCTCATTCCAGTGCAAATGTTCTCTTTACGGATGAGGCTTCATTCCAACGTGATCAAATAGTAAATTTTCACAATCAACATGTGTGGGCTGACGAGAATCCGCACGCAATTGTGCAATCACGTCATCAACATAGATTTTCTGTGAACGTTTGGGCAGGCATTGTTTGTGATGGCTTGATTGGGCCCCATGTTTTCCACTTATGCTCAATGGAGCACGTTATCATGATTTCATACGGGATACTCTACCTGTGCTGTTAGAAAATGTGCCTTTACAAGTACGACACAACAAGTGGTTCATGCACGATGGAGCTCCTGCACATTTCAGTCGAAGTGTTCGTACGCTTCTCAACAACAGATTCGGTGACCGATGGATTGGTAGCGGCGGACCAATTCCATGGCCTCCGCGCTCTCCTGACCTCAACCCTCTTGACGTTCATTTATGGGGGCATTTGAAAACTCTTGTCTACGCAACCCCGGTACCAAATGTAGAGACTCTTCGTGCTCGTATTGTGGACAGCTGTGATACAATACGCCATTCTCCAGGGTTGCATCAGCGGATCAGGGATTCCATGCGACGGAGGGTGGATGCATGTATCCTTGCTAACGGAGGACATTTTGAACATTTCCTGTAACAAAGGGTTTGAAGTCACGCTGGTACGTTCAAAAGGATGCATGTATCCTTGCTAACGGAGGACATTTTGAACATTTCCTGTAACAAAGAGTTTGAAGTCACGCTGGTACGTTCAGTTGCTGTGTGTTTCCATTCCATGATTAATGTGATTTGAAGAGAAGTAATAAAATGAGCTCTAACATGGAAAGTAAGCGTTTCCGGACACATGTCCACATAACTTATTTTCTTTCTTTGTGTGTGAGGAATGTTTCCTGAAAGTTTGGCCGTACCTTTTTGTAACACCCTGTATATCGGCAAGCAAAGACGTTGTAAGGGCACAACCCATAGATACCACCTCTTCGTCATAGATGTTGACAATGAGGCTGCAAGAAGGGTAGTCGATACTACACCTGAGCCAGTGGTTCCAGGCAGAACAGTCTGCCAACACACTGGCGCCAAGGCTGAGTTATTTTTCTTGTGTTATCCAATACATTGTCAGGTTTACACATAAACACATGTACGGAAGTTAGTAAACATTACAGCATGCGCCGGCCAGAGTGGCCGAGCGGTTCTAGGCGCTACAGTCTGGAACCACGTGACCGCTGCGGTCGCAGGTTCGAATCCTGCCTCGGGCATGGATGTGTATGATGTCCTTAGGTTACTTAGGTTTAAGTAGTTCTAAGTTCTAGGGGACTGATGACCTTGGAAGATAAGTCCCATAGTGCTCAGAGCCATTTGAACCATTACAGCATGTGTTTAAGAAAGCATCAATTAAGAAATGCGCATTTTTAGCCCATTCACCTGTAAGCGTTGTCGTACACGTCATATTACAACTGTTGTACGGTTCTGGCTGTAAGACTACCCTGCACCATTTCAACAATCTGTTGGTGTTGAAGCACTAGACGTTCAGAAGAAAGATGGGAACTTGAAAGGCTCTGAGCACTATGGGACTTAACATCTGTGGTCATCAGTCCCCTAGAACTTAGAACTAATTAAACCTAACTAACCTAAGGACATCACACACATCCATGCCCGAGGCAGGATTCGAACCTGCGACCGTAGCAGTCGCGCGGTTCCGAACTGCGCGCCTAGAACCGCTAGACCACTGCGGCCGGCAACTTGAAAGAATACCAGTTTTACGCAATGTGCTGAAAACTCTGGTAAACACTCTACGAGCACGAATTCGACGTGCCAGAAAGCACGACGGCACTCTTCGACAGGAGCAAGAGCGCTACCATCGCAGAAGCCATAAATGTACACCATATCTGGAAATTCAACATTGGTGCAGATGTGTGGTATTTTAACCACTGACGTTAACACTTTCTTTAAACGTTTTAGAATTTCCTTCCGGTTTGACCAACACAAACTTTATCACAGTCACAACTGTTTTTTTCTTTTTTTTCACACATTCCGGAGTTATACAGTGTAACTACCTCTCAACCACGTTGACATGATCGTCATGTCATTTGTCAGGAAACCAATTTACAGTTTATTTTTCCGAAACAAACGACTTCACACATCAGTAGTGTAACTTCTAACAATACCACCACTGTAAAGTAGGTTAGAAATCTGATTAATAATGTTGCTCACGCAGCATATGTTCGCTTTATAGGGCAACAACAAAGTTATTGACTGTGGATGGTATCGTCAGAAAGGAAATAATGAAGTCACTGTAAAAAAGTCATTAATTTTGGCACTTATCTTGAATGGATTCCCAAGTAGATTTCGTCGAAGTTGTTATGGCTCATCTTGTTGATTATAGGATGATTTCACTTTGACTGCTAGAAGATCCAGATCTTGATTTTAGCAATATTTGAAGACCTAACAAATGCGTTTTTTCAAGAAATTCTTCATGATCAAACAATCCCAGATCAGAACAATGGTATGGTAGAAATAATTTTTGACTTGGTGTTCACGATCCACATTTTCATTAAACTTCTTGTAAATTCACATATACTTCTTCTTAGTTGGGCTCGGCTCTGAGCACTATGGGACTTAACAGCTGTGGTCATCAGTCCCCTAGAACTTAGAACTACTTAAACCTAACTAACCTAAGGACATCACACACATCCATGTCCGAGGCAGGATTCGAACCTGCGACCGTAGCAGTCGCGTGGTCGCGGGCGGCCTTCTTCTTAGTTGTCCCATCATCAAGAAAACAGTTTTGTATCAATATTCATATATTTAATTTCCACTTTAACCAAACACAAGATTTGACTGTTCTTTTACAAAGCGAAATAACAACTTAACTTCTGCAAAGTGAAACAAACACTGCCCTGTGCGCATTCGCGCCAAAACGGTTACAAGTAAGTCAAAGATTATGACAGTTTCACAGAAATGATTACACACAAGAACCATATCACTGTAATATACCGATACATCGGAGTACCTATACATTAATAAAAGCAAATGTGAATATTGTCACAAAAATATGTCTGTTACTTCGCAGAAAAGTAGTACGATATTACTGGTATCGAGAACTGGGGTTGGAGTGCCGTAATGGTCACGTAAATAAAGAACCATTACAAACTCCAGTACGGCCAAATTAAAAATCTTTTCTTTTCTTCTCCTGCTGATTCCTTTCTTTTATCTTTGTTCGTAATTTGTTCTTTTTCTTCGTGTGAAACCTCATTACGAATGCTGGGTAAAGAGCATTGTTAAATGCTACCTCCATCAGCGTATGTAATTTATCACTAATATTCGCCTCATTTAAAGCCTTCTTGATCGTCGGGTTTGCCTCTCGGCGCGGAAGCGGTCCCTAGTAGGTGTATTCCTCCAGCGCAGCCACACCGCGGTCGAAGTACTCGTATAAAAACTGCCACTTGAAAAAAGATGTTTTATTTCATTTACCGAAATTTAGTCGTACGTACGTTTCCCCAGCCAACGCCTGGACATAGTTATGCTTTGCGTCTGACATTCACTCCTGTGTGTCGCAGGCAAGGCCGCACACAGTATGCTGAGGCGGCGAGACTAAGCCGCTTGAAGAAGCGCGCGGCTGCCGGGGAGTTACCGCCCAGGATACCTGCCAAGGTGCTCAACGGCGCCGCCACGCAGATCCAGCGCCTCTGGAGGGGCTACAGTACGCGCAAAAAGGTAACCTCGCCTCTTCTCCCCACAGACGACTGTCACAAATCCTAAGCTCCAGGAGGCGAAATTTCGTAACTTCCGACAGACATGTATTAACGTATACAGGATGGTCCATTGATCGTGACCGGGCCAAATATCTCACGAAATAAGCGTCAAACGAAAAAAACTACAAAGAACGAAACCTTTCTATCTTCAAGGGTGAAACCAGATGTCGCTATGGTTGGCCCGCTAGATGGCGCTGTCGTAGGTCAAACGGATATCAACTGCGTTTTTTAAAAATGGGAACCCAAATTTTTTATTTCATATTGGTGTAGTACGTAAAGAAATACGAATGTTTTAGTTGGACTACTATTTTCGCTTTGTGATAGGTGGCGCTGTAATAGTCACAAACATATGGCTCACAATTTTAGACGAACAGTTGGTAACAGGTAGCTTTTTAAATTAAAATACAGAACGTAGGTACGTTTGAACATTTCATTACGGTTGTTCCAATGTGATATATGTACCTTTGTAAACTTATCATTTCTGAGAACGCATGCTGTTAGAGCGTGATTACCTGTAAATACCACATTAATGCAATAAATGCTCAAAATGATGTCCGTCAACCTCAATGCATTTGGCAATACGTGTAACGACATTCCTCTCAACAGCGAGTAGTTCGCCTTCCGTAATGTTCGCACATGCACTATATGCTGACGCATGTTGTCAGGCGTTGTCAGTGGATCACGATAGCTAATATCCTTCAACTTTCCCCACAAAAAGAAATCCGGGAATGTCAAATCCGGTGGACGTGCTGGCCATGGTATGGTACTTCGACGACCAATCCATCTGTCATGAAAGATGCTATTCAATACTGCTTCAACCGCACGCGAGCTATGTGTCGGTCATCCATTATGTTGGAGGTACATAGCCATTCTGTCATGCAGTGAAACATCTTGTAGTAACATTGGTAGAACGTTACTTAGGAAATCAGCATACATTGCACCATTTAGATTTCCATCGATAAAGTGGGTGCCAATTATCCTTCCTCCCATAATGCCGCACCATACATTAACCCGCCAAGGTCGCTGATGTTCCACTTGTCGCAGCCATCGTGGATTTTCCGTTGCCCAATAGTGCATTTATGCCGGTTTACGTTACCGCAGCTGGTGAATTACGCTTCATCGCTAAATACAACACGTGCAAAAAATCTGTCATCGTCCCGTAATTTCTCTTGTTTGCAGTGGAAGAACTGTACACGACGTTCAGAGTCGTCGCCATGCTATTCCTGGTGCATAGAAATATTGTACGGGTACAATCGATGTTGATGTAGCGTTCTCAACACCGACGTCTTAGAGATTCCCGATTCTCGCGCACGTTGTCTGCTACTTATGTGCGGATTAGCCTCGACAGCAGCTAAAACACCTACTTGGGCATCATCTGTTGCAGGTCGTGGTTGACGTTTCACATGTGGCTGAACACTTCCTGTTTTCTTAGATAACGTAACTATCCGGCGAACGGTCCGGACTCTTGGATGATGTCCAGGATACCGAGCAGCACACGTAGCACACGCCCGGTGGGCGTTTACATCACAATAGCCATACATCAACACGATATCGACCTTTTCCGTAGCTGGTTAACGGTCCATTTTAACACGGGTAATGTATCACGAATCAAATACCGTCCGCAATGGCGTTTGTGACAGTTACAGCGCCATCTCTCACAAAGCGAAAAAAGGGGTCCAACTAATACATTCATATTTCTTTACGTACTACACGAATATGTAATAAAAATGGGGGTTCTATTTAAAAAACGCAGTTGATATCCGTTTGACCTGTGACAGCGCCATATAGCGGGCCAACCATAGCGCCATTTGGTTTCCCCCTTCAAGCTAGACGAGTTTCGTCCTTTGTAGTTTTTTCGTTTGATGCTTATTTCGTGAGATATTTGGCCCTGTCACTATTAATGGACTACCCCGTATACACTGTCCTAGCTTTCGAAACAGAAATTTCCTTCTTCAGGGAGGTAAAAGGGATAGGTTGGTGAAGGTAAAACAGGCAGTGTCAACCAGATCCCATATTAAGAGCAAACCACTTGTTGCGAAGCCGGAGTGATACAAAGAAGCATTCCCAACCGGAAATACCCTCTAAACATACACAAAAAGCAAAGAAAAAACACGGCACACCACGAAGGAATTATCCGAATGGGGCGGATATCGGTAGATGTGATGCACATATACAAACGGACGAATACAATTTCAGGCAAGTTATGTGCTTTATTCCAGAGAAAGAGTTTCACAAACTGAGCAAGTAAATAACGTGTTGATCCACTTCTGGACTTTATGCAAGCAGCTATTTGGCTTGGCATTGGTTGACAGAGTTGTTGGAAGTCCTACGGACGGTACCTTGAAAAATTGTGTCCTATTGGCGAGTTGTTGTTGTTGTTGTTGTGGTCTTCAGTCCTGAGACTTGTTTGATGCAGCTCTCCATGCTACTCTATCTTGTGCAAGCTTTTTCATCTCGCAGTACCTACTGCAGCCTACATCCTTCTGAATCTGCTTAATGTATTCGTCTCTTGGTCTCCCTCTACAATTTTTACCCTCCACGCTGACCTCCAATACTAACTTGGTGATCGCTTGATGCCACAGAACATGTCCTACCAAACGGATCCCTTCTTCTAGTCAACTTGTGCCACAAACTTCTCTTCTCTCCAATCCGATTCAATACCTCCTCATTAGTTATGTGATCTACCCATCTAATCTTCAGCATTCTTCTGTAGCACCACATTTCGAAAGCTTCTATTCTCTTCTTTTCCAAACCATTTATCGACCATGTTTCACTTCCATACATGGGTACACTCCATAAAAATACTTTCAGAAACAAGTTCCTGACACTTAAATCTATACTCAATGTTAACGAATTTCTCTTCCTCAGAAACGCTTTCCTTGCCATTGCCAGTCTACATTTGATATCCTCTCTACTTCGACCATCATCAGTTATTTTGCTCCGCAAATAGCAAAACTCCTTTACTACTTTAAGCGTCTCATTTCCTAATCTAATTCTCTCAGCTTCACCCCACTTAATTCGACTACATTCCATTATCCTCGTTTTGCTTTTGTTGATGTTCATCTTATATCCTCCTTTCAAGGCACTATCCATTCCGTTCAACTGCTCTTCCAAGTCCTTTGCTGTCTCTGACAGAATGACAATGTCATCGGCGAACCACAAAGCTTTTATTTCTTCTCCATGGATTTTAATACCTACTCTGAATTTTTCTTTTGTTTCCTTCGCTGCTTGCTCAATATACAGATTGAATAACATCGGGGAGAGGCTACAACCCTGTCTCACTCCCTTCCCATCCACTGCTTCCCTTTCGTGTCCCTCCACTCTTATAACTGCCATCTGGTTTCTGTACAAATTGTAAATAGCCTTTCGCTCCCTGTATTTTACCCCTGCCACCTTCAGTAACCTTGGTGAGTTAGATCTTCAAAATATCGAGCTGGATCGAGGGCCCTGCGCATACTGTTCCAAAGCTTCTAAATTAGGAAGAGATCCGGTTACCTTGCTGGCCGAGGTAGGGTTTGGCAAGCACGAAGACGAGCAGGAGAAACTCTTACCGTATGCGGGCGGGCATAATCTTGCTGCAATTTATGCCTACGATGGTCAGGAAGGGCAACAATAGGAGGTGTAGAATATCGTCAACGTACCAATATGCTGCTAGGGTGTCGTGGATGACGACCAAAGGGGTCCTGCTATGTAAATAAATGGCGCCCAGACCATCACTCCTGCTTGTCTGTCCGTCCGACGGGCGACAGTCAGATTGGTACATCACCGCTGTCCGGAGTGTCTTCGACACGTCTTCTTTGGCTATCGGGGCTCAAGAAGCGGGACTCATCACTGTAGACAGTTCTACTCTAGTCAATAAGATCGCTGGCCGAGTGTGCCCGATACTACTGCAAACAGGTTTTTTTGGTGTGAGCTCATCCCAATTTCTGTGAGCTTCCTGTTAATGGTTCTTGTGGTCACTGAGGCACCAGCTGCATATCGGATCGATGATGATGACGAATCCGGGGCTCTGAGTGCCTCTCTGACGTGTGCTCGATCCTATTGCTCTGTCGTCTCTCTAGGTCAAAAAAATGGTTCAAATGGCTCTGAGCACTATGGGACTCAACTGCTGAGGTCATTAGTCCCCTAGAACTTAGAACTAGTTAAACCTAACTAACCTAAGGACATCACACACATCCATGCCCGAGGCAGGATTCGAACCTGCGACCGTAGCGGTCTCGCGGTTCCTCTCTAGGTCGACCGCTTGCTTCTTGAAGCTGTTTTCGGCCACGGTTTACCCGTTCCTGCCAATATCGACGAATAGCGGTGTCGCTCCAATTCAGATGTCGATCGATTCGGCGATTACTCGAACTGGCTTATTTGAGCCCAACTATACGTCCTATCTCAAATGCTGACATCTGCAAATATTCTAGAATGAAAATTTCACTCTCCAGCCGAGTGTGCGTTGATATGAAACTTCCTGGCAGATTAAAACTGTGTGCCGGACCGAGACTCGAACTCGGGACCTTTGCCTTTCGCGGGCAAGTGCTCTACCAACTGAGCTACCCAAGCACGACTCACGCCCCGTCCTCACAGCTTTAATTCCGCCAGTACCTCGTCTTAAAGCTGTGAGGACGGGGCGTGAGTCGTGCTTGAGCTTGGGTAGCTGAGTTGGTAGCGCACTTACCCGCGAAAGGCAAAGGTCCCCAGTTCGAGTCTCGGTCCGGCACACAATTTTAATCTGCCAGGAAGTTTCATGTGTAAATATTGTTTATGAGGCCGTCTGCGAGGCATAGCTACTGTCCAGCCGAGTACACGGAATGGAATTCGCAACGACATTTTGCTGTTGTATAGACATGTCTCTTATTTACTATTCTTGCCAGCTGTTCAGCGAAATTTCGCTGTAGCGTCACACATTTGTCCATCGTCCACCAAAGTTTCCCTGTATGAATTTCAATTTGTAACCAATTTGCATAACTACTTCGTGGTGCGTCTTCTCTTTGTCTTACGATGTAGTTTCCACTATTTTATTCCCCAGCGTGAGCACCTTTTTGCCGCCCTACACAACTTAATTCAACGAGTTATTGTTCTCAACTTCCCGCCTCTGTTTTTCAAAATTTCTTTCAGATAATGTACACAGTTCCTTAGCAGAAGTTGTGTCGAACAACATGTCTCCGGGTTACTGGCGGAATAAAGGAAACCAGGGAGGCGGGAAAACAGCGACGAACTTGAGACCACTCAAAGCTGTTAACGCGTATTTCCTTCCCTTTTTCTCGCGGGGGACCGAGGAAGAAGGCTTAAAACCTGACACAAACATGAGAAGGCGATCTTGTAGAGGAGAAGCGTAAAACAGTAACAGTTTCTCGACGTTACCGCCGCAAGCGTACTCTCATTGGAATTAAATGCGGAGAAATATTGTAATCCTTCTTGCAGTCACAAGCTGCAAACAGCCACTACTGATACGTGTCAGGAGCAATGGCACCATATACTTTAGTGTGTACTCTGTCTGTTACCGTGAAGAAGGAATTTCTGCTGCACTAAGTATCTCACATGCCAGGTTAGTTTCGTTTGTGTTCTGAAGGTGTTTACAAAATATTATCTCTAAAGCTTTGACAAAAATATATCATTCATAGAATTGTTTCAGCTGTGTGATATGCACATATTCATTCAGATAGTGTTGAAGAATCCTATATCTAGGAGATTTTACTACATACCGGCAACTAGCCACTGAAATATTCAATTCCGACACCGAGACTCCCGTGTCTATTGGAACTAGCAATACGACACGCTGCCGGTAGTTGCATATAAACGAGAATAGTTTCAAGTCTAGTATGCATCAACTTTCCAAGAACAGTAGTTTATTCATCGCTCCAACCATTTCCAATAAGTGTTTTGACATGCAAAATCTTACATTCAATTTAGAATCACTTGTGGTCTCAGTTTTGAGAGAAGAACATGAAGAAGAAGTCTATTGAGAGCTAATTGCATCTGATAACATGACCACTTCTTTTATTAGGTGGAACGTTAGCCTTTCACCAAGATAGAGCTCGTTCCTCAGTTTTTTATCAGTATACAGTTCTGACTGTTGTTGTGGTCTTCAGTCCAGAGACTGGTTTGATGTAGCTCTCCACTCTCCACGATGTTCTCTCCTGTTCAAGCCTCTTCATCTCTGCATAACCATAGCTCCCTAAGTACACTTGAAACTTTTAGCTGAAGTAAACCCTAGTTCTCTCTCTACACGTAGATTTTAAAGAAAGTGTTAACATTTTAAGAAATATATTAATAGGTATCGATGCGTTTCACTATTAAATTTCTTCTCAGAAGTTTGCAAAAGTTAGTGTATTTAGTAACAGATGAGCATATCTGCAAAGATAAGGTTCTTACTTAATTGGATTCCACTGAACATGCCCTCTACCATTTAACTAACCATGTGTTGAGACGACGATATTTCACCTAATGGTGCTCTATCTAAGGCGTCGAAAGTGCAAACCAAAGCACTTATTTGCAGAAACTTTAAGGTAATTGATAACTCTCGAAGTACAGGAACAAAGTGGTTCACTTCAAATTCAATATATCATCCCTCAGGGTCCGTTACTGGGATCACCCCTCTTCTTGCTATATACACTCCTGGAAATTGAAATAAGAACACCGTGAATTCATTGTCCCAGGAAGGGGAAACTTTATTGACACATTCCTGGGGTCAGATACATCACATGATCACACTGACAGAACCACAGGCACATAGACACAGGCAACAGAGCATGCACAATGTCGGCACTAGTACAGTGTATATCCACCTTTCGCAGCAATGCAGGCTGCTATTCTCCCATGGAGACGATCGTAGAGATGCTGGATGTAGTCCTGAGGAACGGCTTGCCATGCCATTTCCACCTGGCGCCTCAGTTGGACCAGCGTTCGTGCTGGACGTGCAGAACGCGTGAGACGACGCTTCATCCAGTCCCAAACGTGCTCAATGGGGGACAGATCCGGAGATCTTGCTGGCCAGGGTAGTTGACTTACACCTTCTAGAGCACGTTGGGTAGCACGGGATACACGCGGACGTGCATTGTCCTGTTGGAACAGCAAGTTCCCTTGCCGGTCTAGGAATGGTAGAACGATGGGTTCGATGACGGTTTGGATGTACCGTGCACTATTCAGTGTCCCCTCGACGATCACCAGTGGTGTACGGCCAGTGTAGGAGATCGCTCCCCACACCATGATGCCGGGTGTTGGCCCTGTGTGCCTCGGTCGTATGCAGTCCTGATTGTGGCGCTCACCTGCACGGCGCCAAACACGCATACGACCATCATTGGCACCAAGGCAGAAGCGACTCTCATCGCTGAAGACGACACGTCTCCATTCGTCCCTCCATTCACGCCTGTCGCGACACCACTGGAGGTGGGCTGCACGATGTTGGGGCGTGAGCGGAAGACGACCTAACGGTGTGCGGGACCGTAGCCCAGCTTCATGGAGACGGTTGCGAATGGTCCTCGCCGATACCCCAGGAGCAACAGTGGCCCTAATTTGCTGGGAAGTGGCGGTGCGGTACCCTACGGCACTGCGTAGGATCCTACGGTCTTGGCGTGCATCCGTGCGTCGCTGCGGTCCGGTCCCAGGTCGACGGGCACGTGCACCTTCCGCCGACCACTGGCGACAACATCGATGTACTGTGGAGACCTCACGCCCCACGTGTTGAGCAATTCGGCTGTACGTCCACCCGGCCTCCCGCATGCCCACTATACGCCCTCGCTCAAAGTCCGTCAACTGCACATACGGTTCACGTCCACGCTGTCGCGGCATGCAACCAGTGTTAAAGACTGCGATGGAGTTCCGTATGCCACGGCAAACTGGCTGACACTGACGGCGGCGGTGCACAAATGCTGCGCAGCTAGCGCCATTCGACGGCCAACACCGCGGTTCCTGGTGTGTCCGCTGTGCCGTGCGTGTGATCATTGCTTGTACAGCCCTCTCGCAGTGTCCGGAGCAAGTATGGTGGGTCTGACACACCGGTGTCAATGTGTTCTGTTTTCCATTTCTAGGAGTGTATAAGAGGAGGAGTGGTCCCACAAGTACACAATCTTAAGTTTGTACTGGCAAAGAAGAAGTTCAAGCATCATAATCATCATCTTTATCAAGCTCAACAGTGTTGCAAGAACAGACGTACCAATGAATTAAATATTTGAAAGCATTATTGATTGTTTCTCAGGTAACTTTCGTTCAGTTCTGTACCAGCGGGAAACGCCCCTTTCGGGGCACAAAAAATGCGAATATGTTGCTGTTTATTCACAGGACTATGTCTCAAAAGTGGAGTACATCTGCCTCATTCTACCATCTCCAGCTTGTTTATCATTTTTTCCAAAAGTTTTGGCAAGCGACCGTATCCGAGTCTTTCAAACATGCAACTCACCTCAAACTCTCACAAGCTCCCTTAACAATAGCTCACTCACACCCAGTAACCCATCGCTATGAATCGCTCATAGGAATCCACTGCCAGTTGCCTTTTCTCACTCACTCATTCAGCCCTAGTGATGGTCATTTTCTCTTTGTGTCTCTCTGTCATTGTCTTCTGTGTCACAGCCACAGTCCTATTCGTTCTATCCTACTACTACAGTCTCCTCTTACTTTCACCATCTCCCTCTTGCTCTCTCTTACGACTATAATATCTCATTCCTTCCTTCATACTGCTGCTGTCTCTTCTTGCTGTCACTATCATTCTCTTCCTCGTTGTCATTGTTGTTTATTCTGTCTCCCATTATCACTGGCTCTCATCTACTTCCACTTTCTTTTTATCCCCCCCCCCCCCCCCTCCCTACCGTGGTACTGACTCCTTCACTCTTTTCCTAGCACTACTCTGTCACTTTCATCTTTGTTCCACTGCTACTGCGCCCCTCTCCATCTCACACTCTGCTATTGTCGCCTTCTCTCTCTGTGTAACACAACTGTCTAGTATCTTCCAGTATTTAACACTTTTCCGTCTCTTTGTCACTGCCACTGTCTTCTTCCCTCTCAGCACAAAAGTGCACGATTATGTTCGCATGCCAAAATTTTTGGGAAAATTTTTAAAGGTGCTGAGGAAGGTATAATGAGGCAGCTGGTATCCCACTTTTCAGTCAGACTTTTCTAAATAAACAGGACGATATTCGCATTTTTCTTGTTCCGATAGGAGAATTTTTTCGCTGGTTCCGTTCTTCTCCCTGCGACAGCAGGGCACGTAACTTACATGAAATGAGCCCGCCCGGTTGGCCGTGCGGTCTGACGCACGGCTTTCCGGGCGGGAAGGAGCGCCGGTCCCCGGCTCGAATCCGCCCGGCGAATTTGTGTCGAGGTCCGGTGAGCCAGCCAGTCTGTTGATGGTTTTTAGGCGGTTTTCCATCTGCCTCGGCAAATGCGGGCTGGTTCCCCTTACTTCGCCTCAGCTCCACTATGTCGGCAATTGCGGCGCTAACAAATTCTCCACGAACGCGTACACCACCATTACTCTACCACGCAAACATAGGGGTTACACTCATCTGGTGTGAGACGTTCCCTGGGGGGTCCACCGGGGGCCGAACCGCACAATAACCGTGGGTTCGGTGTGGGGCGGCGGAGGGGTGAAGTGGACTGCGATAGTCGTCGTGGGGTTGCCTCTTCGTCGTTTCTAGGTCCCCGGTTAACATAACATAACATATGAAATGAAATGTCTTGGCAAATAAAATTTAGATAGTTTACTTACGTAAAACTGAAATAATGAAAAAGTAATTTTGCACCTCAGAGCGGATTTTACATGTGTAAAAAGAATTTGCATCGGTTTCAGTACTACAAAATGGGGTTCCCAGATGGTAACAGAGAGATATGATAGCATATTCTTCCATACTACGTCACTTCATAAACTACACTTTCGTGTCACACCGGATTTTACGTGCGTATTTTGCATGTACAAGCAGGGTAATTTTGAAACTCCGTATCTCGGAAACGGATTAAAATATGAAGAAAATTTTCAAATTCATTCGACATCGAGATGTTAGGAATACATCACGTAAATTACAACCATTTTCTGTGCACAGCCTTCTCGGAATACGCGGCTGGGTTTTGATACCCAAAAACAAGTTTTTTTGGGTGTTTCTTGCTAACGGATAAAGATATCTGAAACCGGGGAGATGGCTCTTCTAGATAAATGCCTAGAGAATATACCGTTAAATTCTGAGTAGCTTTCTGCAGTTGTTTATTTAGATTTCGCTTCATTACCAGATTTTACGTGTACAGGTTGGGTAACTTTCAACCTCTATAGCTTGGAAACGGATAAAGGTGTCAAGACGTTTGCAATGTTATTCGAGATCTGTATCTTAGAAATACATCGCAAAAATTTCAGCAATTTGTTGTGTACAGCCGTATTGGAATCCTCGGGTTGGCTTTGGTCCGCTGGTGACGGCGAAAATACTATAAAAAGCTCTTTCTTGCGGATTTCCGAGGAACCGCCCATAAACTAATGGTGTCTCCATAACTCCTATTACGCCCACAGTAGGCCATATCAAATGCAAAAAGAAGCAACAGATCTACTCCATTTACCTAAGCAGCAGGAAGTGTGTAACATCCATACTTTGATCCTGTACTATAGGTTAGTGACAAAACAAACATTCTGCTGGGTATACAAATGGTCCCTAGACTAAAGGTTAACCAAAAACAGTGGACCCTACGTTTTTATCACCAACAGAAGCCGAGAATGGGCACCAGAATATTCCCTTTCTATGCTCGCGGTTTTGGAATATACGAGACGTGTTTTTTAAGTCAGTTCCGTTTTGAAATTAAAAAAAGACATGTTAAGATATCGCAATAATTCTATTTTATAATGAAAACCTGTACCTTAATCTACTTTTCTACATAATTTCCGTCAATATTGAGGCACTAGTTATAACGTTGTACCAGTTTTTGAATACCCTCCTCATAGAAGTCTGCCGCCTGACTTGTTAACCACTACATCACCATTGTTATGACTTCGTCATCGTCTTGAAGACGCTGACCGCCCAGGTGTTTCTTCAAGTGCAGGAACAGATGGTAGTTGGGTTGGGTTGTTTTGGGGGAGGAGACCAGACAGCGAGGTCATCGGTCTCATCGGATTAGGAAAGGAAGTCGGCCGTGCCCTTTCGAAGGAACCATCCCGGCATTTGCCTGGAGCGGTTTAGGGAAATCACAACAGATGGTAGTCACTGGGCGCAAGATCGGGGCTGTACGGAGGATGATCTAGAGTTTCCCATAGAAAAGATGTGATGAGATCTTTGGTCTGATTCGCTACATGCGGACGGGCATTGTCTTGGAGCAAAACGATGCCCTTGCTCAACTTCCATGGACTGTTGCTTCTGGTGTGACGTAGGCCACCAATCTTTCATCGTCCGTAACAATTTGGCTTAAGAAATCATCACCGTCGTTGTGGTACCGCTCAAGGAAAGTCAGTGCACTGTCTAAACGTTTGGTTTTGGGCACATCCGTCAACATTTTCGGTACCCAACGTGCGCACAATTTTCGGTAATCCGAGTGCTCGGTCACAATACCACGCGAAACACTGCGAGAAACATTAGGAATGTCATCCAGCAAGGAGGAAATCGTAAAGCGTCTGTTTTCTCTCACCTTATTGTCCACTTCCTGCACCAAACTTTCATTAACGACCGAAGGACACCCACTCCGTTGTTCATCATGCACATTTGTGCGGCCAGCTTTAAATGCTCTCAGCCACTTTCTTACCATTTCATCACTTATAATGTGTTCTCCGTAAACTGCACAGACCTCGCGGTGAATATCCATCGCTTTTAGGCCTTTAGCACTAAGAAATCTTATAAGAGCCCGTACTTCACAGTCGGTGGGACTCACGATTATCGGAGGCATCTTAAACTCTCAATACACAACGTAAACAAGGAAGAATAAGACTGTAATGGCGTCAGTGCATAGATTAAGGTACAGGCTTTCAGGTAAAAATAAAATTATTGAGATATCTTAGCACGTCTTTTTTTAATTTCAAAACGGTACTTACTTAAAAAACACGCCTCGTATTAGGTACGCATAGTGTCGCACGCGTACCGATAAAATATCATATGTCATCATCAAAAACAGTGTTCTTATATTCTTTGCAGATGTAAATCAGTTTCTCGTTTGAGATGTAAATAACTTATAGAATTATTACTGCTGTTGTGTTACTTATGAGAAATATTAAATAATCTAATGCACCCTGGACCCCTTTCAACGCTTGTGTCTGAGGCCTTCCCGTGTTTACCACAGCTGAAGCGCCAGGAGGAGCGCAGGCGGATGGTGATGAGCGAGGTGGTGCCGAGCTGGCGGTCCTACGCGGAGCTGGAGCGAGTGTCGCAGGTGTACGAGCACCGGCGCGGAGTGCTGGAGGCGCACTTCCGGGAGATGGAGGACTTCATCGCCGCCGACCTGGAGCGCTACGAGCGCAAGCGCCGGCCCTGGCTGCTGGAGCAGTACTGCGACGAGCTGCGCGCCTGGTTCCAGGAGTGGTACGAGAAGTGCAAGTGCTTCCCGTTCTTCCCGGATGAGGAGGACGGTGGCTCGATGCTCCTCGTCCTGGGTCAGGTATGGACGCTCTCTCTCTCTCTTTCCCTCTCTTTCCCTCCTTCCGCCTCTCCGCCCTCTCCGCCCTCTCCCTCTTTCACCTTTCCCCCTCTATTTTTCAGAGTATAAAAAAATTCTACAAAGGCTGTTCAGAATTTAACAAATACAGGAAATGTATTCGCAACTGGGAATATGAGCAACCAACGGCTGTATACTGGAATTGTTGTTGTTGTTGTGGTCTTCAGTCCTGAGACTGGTTGATGCAGTTCTCCATGCTACCCTATCCTGTGCAAGCTTCTTCATCTCACAGTACTTACTACAAACTACATCCTTCTGAATCTGCTTAGTGTATTCATTTCTTGGTCTCCCTCTACGATTTTTACCCTCCTCGCTGACCTCCAATGCAAAATTTGTGATCCCTTGATGCCTCAGAACATGTCCTACCAACCGGTCCCTTCTTCTTGTCCAGTTGTGCCACAAGCTCCTCTTCTCCCCAATTCTATTCAATACCTCCTCGTTAGTTTTGTGATCTACCCATCTAATCTTCAGCATTATTCTGTAGCACCACATTTCGAAAGCTTCTATTCTCTTCTTGTCTAAGCTATTTATCGTCCATGTTTCACTTCCATACATGGCTACACTACATACATATACTCTCAGAAACGACTTCCTGACACTTAAATCTATACTCGATGTTAACAAATTTCTCTTCTTCAGAAACGCCTTCCTTGCCATTGCCAGTCTACATTTTATATCCTCTCTACTTCGACCATCATCAGTTATTTTGCTCCCCAAATAACAAAACTCCTTTACTACTTTAAGTGTCTCATTTCCTAATCTAATTCCCTCAGCATCACCCGACTTAATTCGACTACATTCCATTATCCTCGTTTTGCTTTTGTTGATGTTCATCTTACACCCTCCTTTCAATACATTGTTCATTCCTTTCAACTGATCTTCCTAGTCCTTTGCTGTCTCTGACAGAATTACAATGTCATCGGCGAACCTTAAAGTTCTTATTGTATGCCCATGTCATACCAGCTCTCCGCCATGCTGTTCAGAAAGTTATGAACCTCTTCTTTCACCTCGTCGTCGGAGCTGAATCGGTGGGACCACAATTAACGCTGACAGGTACAGTGAGACTCTGAAGAAACTCGAACGGGCAATTCAGAACCGGAGAAGAGGAATGTTGAGCAAGGGCGTACATATTTTCCATGACAACGCTCGCCCACACATCGCTCGGCAAACCATTGGTCTCCTGCAACAGTTTCAGTAGAACATAATCACCCGCCCACCATATAGTCCTCACTTGGCGCCCAGTGAGTATCACCTGTTCTCTAGGTTAAAAGAACATTTGGCCGGAAAGCGATTCAGCTCGGACGGCGAGGTGAAAGAAGAGGTACATAACTTTCTGAACAGCATGCAGGCGAGCTGGAATGACATGGGCATACAGAAACTGCCACAGCGTCTACAAAAATGCATCGACATAAATGGTGATTGTGTCGAAAAATAGCTAAAAGTTGAAGCCGTAAATTGATGTAAAGCATTGCAGAAATAAACAGGTCTATGTATGTATAAAAAATAGGAGACCTTAGTTTTGGGATTACCGTCGTATTTATTGAGTGTCAAGTGTCTGGTATTGGTGAATAAATACGAAAGAGCAGTGCCTGTGTTATTAAAAAGCACGCTGCCGTGTTCCTTTCGACACGCATGCATGTGTGAAGGAATATTTCATCGTACTTCTTAACGACAAAGGTACTGATTTTTCGCAAAATGTAACAGTACTTGGAGGAGATATAACTTGTGTGATATTCATGATAACGTGGAAGACACGAAAGAAAAAGATCCAGAAAAGAAGTAAAGGGCATAGATTTCAGAGAAATCAAAAGAACTCATAGTATTTTTTAAACACACATGAAATCGAAAAGCAACTGGTTTGGATGGTATTAACGCAGAGTCAGTGAAATATGGGGGATGTGCAGGAGACATAGTCTGGTTTTTTGACGGGTCTACAACAGACGAAAGTGCTGGTGCCGGGAAATACGGGGTACAGGCTAGACTAGAGAGCGCAGTATGTTCAGGGAAGCTAGGCAGGGTATTTCAGGCCGAAACATCCGCTGAGTGTGCGCGGAAGGGAATTTCCGTAGGCGCTACAAAGATCGTAGCTCCTACATGTATTCATACAGCCAGGCAGTTCTGAAATCTCTACCAGTCACTGTAACGAGATCAAAGGCAGTTGCCAAGTGCTACAAAGCCCTTACGAGACTAGCGAAAAGCAACAGGGTATATCTAGCGTGGATCTCTAGTCACTCAGGAATCAGTGACAATGAACAAGCTGATAGGCTGGTCACAACAGTTGCGACGACTCCATTTGGTTCGTTGGTTGGTTGATTTGATGAAGTGGACCAAACAGCGAGGTCATCGGTGGCATCGAATCAGGGAAGGATGGAGAAGGAAATCGACCGTGCCCTTTCAAAGGAATCATCCAGTTATTTGCCTGAAGCGACTTAGTGAAATCACGGAAAATGTAAATCAGGATGGCTAGAGGCAGGTTTGAACCGTCGTCCTCCCGAATGCGGGTCCAGTGTGCTAACCATACGTCTCCATTTATTGAACCGGTATCTGTCCTAACCATCATTAAGGCGATGGTTGAAACTACGCAGCTGGACCAGAAGACAGCATGTAGAGAACACTGGACTGTAATCCAAAAACAAAACCGTGACAAGCTAATGACGTCAAAGACAAATTTTAAGAGAATCTCTTTAGTACTGGGCTTGAACAGGAGAAAGATTAAAGGCAGGACTTATAACAGGCCATGGGAACTTTAAGAACACCTAAACAAGATGGGCGTAGAGAAAGAAGCCCATAGGTGTAAGCTATGTGCGGGCGAGATGAAGCTGCACCACACATTATCTTCCAGTGCGCGATCAAGACGCACAGAATATTCGGGTCATCACTTCCTAAAGAAACTGTGTCCGGTAAAGAATGGAATTAGGTAAGCGGCCGCATTCTACTCTTTAAGGGAATTGGTCGACTTTTTAGAATCACAGGGAGTGAAATCGCGCAATAAACCCTTTTTCGGTGCGGGTGGTAGTGGGCTAGCACTGCTGTTGTCTTATCTCCCGCTTCAAATCAAATGAAATCATATACTGAAGGATATTACTATACCTTAAACTGTTAAATTTGTTTGACATTCGCTGAAAGCAAAAAAATATGTGCCACCAAATCAGAAGAAAACAAAGGTAATATCGACATATCGGGAAGGAGAAAAAATATATTTGAAAACTATAGATGGATAAGATTACTTGACGCAGTATATAACTTTAGGTAAGACCGAAAACAATAACAGAATGTTTACTAGGGGAAGAAAAGGTCAGATTTAGAAAGGGACGATCAACGATTGGTCCGGGTTTATTGAAATGCAGAGATAGTATAACAAAGAGACACATATTGCTTTTATAGATTTTGAGAAGGCTTTTGATAATGAGGTTACAGGAAAGACTGTCGATGATGTGGCGCACAGAGCTTTACAGGCTATATCAGCTACTAAAAGTCTTTATAAAAAGACAATCAGTAATTTTAGATGTAAAAGACATATACAAGGTGTACCAGGAGGAATGATCAGTATTCATCGATATACAAGAACGATGATTCGAGCCAAAAAGTCTAGCAAACATGGGCTATAAAATGCATACCTTAAGAGTTATGAGCATTTCTTCATCTTCGATATTGGGAAAAAAACTTTCTTCTGCTGGAAGCTCTTTGCTTTCCATAATTTGAATGGTGATAGCAGGGACCAAAAGAAGAAAGAATGTCCAATAAACATGGACTCTAAAGTACATTCCTTAAGAGCTATGAGCACTTGTTCATCTTCGCTAGTGTGTAACATATCTCTTCTACTAAACAAGTACTCACTGCTCCTAAAGTATGTATTTTAGAGACTCTTGTTTACTAGAGATTTTTTCTTGTTTTGGTTCATAGTACCTCCTCACAAAATATGGAAATCAGAGATTTGTTTCACAGTTTCGAAGATGAATAAGATCTCGTAGCTCTTAAGGTTCGCGTTTTAGAACCCATGTTTATTAAACCTTTTTGCCTCAAATGATCGATCATTTCCTATCCCTGAATACGACCGTTCTTCCTGGCACACCCTGTATACAGAACCGATAAACAAAGGGGTAAGACAAAGCTGTAGTTTGCCTATTGCATTGTTCAGGATTTACATTGACGCTACACTCAGCAGATGGAATTCTAGGATGAACACTGGGGTACAAGTCAACAACTCGGTAAAGATGAAAGCGTTCCTATTTGCTGAAGATCTCACGCTGATTTATCCAAGAGAAAATGATTTACATAAAGAAATTAATTAACTACATAAAACCTGAACAGAATATACTATCAAATTATCTTCTAGTCATCTGGAATCTGTGGAAAATATTCAGTGAGAACTATGACAGTAGTTAATGAAAATGCAACTGAACAGGTAAAATATTTTAACTACCTTTTACGCAAAATTACTTATGAATACAAAGAAGATGTGTAGGTTAAGCATTTGGAAGTATCCGTTGAACAATTAATAGTACTTTAAAGCATAAAACACGAGGAAAATGACTGATATTCTATAAAACAATCGTATTACCAGCCCTGTTATAGTGGAATGAGTCGTGGGCGTTGAATAAAAGACAAGAAAAACATATACCCAGAGTGGTGAATGGGTGTAAAAGACGAAATAATCAAAAAGGAGTTGAAAATTTGGAGTGTGAAAGAAAAATCGGACGAAAACAAAAATAATGGAATAAACATCTACAAAGAGTGGATCCAGAGACAGTAACAGAACAGATAAAGAAATTTAAATCAAATGGGAAAATATCTCCTGTCAGACAGAGAAAAGGATGGTAACCATAGCAGGCACAATTGGCCTAATATGTAAAGCGCAAATCCTTCATATGACAATAATGACCTAGGTGCACCGTTTCCTAGCTAGGAGTCCATGAAGATTTGACAATAGTGATATTGTGAGACGGTGATCAAACTGCAGTGTGATGAACATTGTGTTACAGATGTTGCTGGGAATATTCATTTGCATTAATGCACAGCTGGCAAGATGATTGTCTAACACGCTCGGAACAACCAAATGTTTCACGAATAATGTGTGCATCTCCAGCCAAACGGGCAAAAAGCTCTTCTTCCATCTCATTTCCATCTCATCCCCCCCCCCCCCCCCCGCCCTAAACAAAAAAGAGAAATCTGAAGGAGTGAGGTCGGGAGAAAGTGTGGTCCATGGTACTGGTACACCCCTCCCAACCCAACAATTGGGAAAACATCACCTAAATGTTCTCTCCGTTAATGAGAAACATTTCGGCTGACTAGATTATAGCGCAATCAAGAAACTGTAAACATTAGTAGAAACTTTAATGTTAACACAACATCACATAAAGAATAATAGTTTAGTTCTTAGCCAGGAATGTGGACACTCCTAGCGGTAAAGAAAATTTACCCTTCTAACAGTAAGATGTAATTGTCTTCCGAAAGCGGATTCCATTGTAAACGTGTTGTATACGAAGCTGTCAAAACAACTGTTGAAATTGAGCTATCTTATATCCAGTGCCAAATCTTTCAAAGATTCCTAGCAGAGAAATTGTGCACCTGTGTTATTTGTGTCACGTTACAAACGCGCTCCTTTTTATCCTCTAATAACTCTACACAATTGTATACTAACTTTTTTTACACTTTGTACGTAAATATAATGCATGCTTTCGTTACCCACACTTAAGGAACGAGTTTAAATTTGATAGCTGGCTTGATGGTTTCTACCCTTTTTCCTCATCAAATATCTTCATGAATTCAATATGATTTTTCCTTCCGTTCTTCTGACTATTACCTGCCAGTCTTCATTGCAAAAACTAGTCGATTTATTATATTTTATTGTTTGGTATTCATGCCTTATATATTCTTTCTAATTCCTGCTAACGAGCTGATTTTGATCTTCTTTGAATAAATAGTGTTGAGTAATCTTTTTTTGTTCAGTTATTATCTAGTCCATAAATACGACCATAGAATTTGATCTGGTCTGCACATTGTCTCGCGTAGGACCATATATTTTCCAAAGAATTTTCCGTTCACGTTTTTCAAATTTTGCAGCTTTATAGCGCCCTCCGACGGCTATGGTTTGCGATGTATATGCTGCTCCCAGCAAAACAGCTGTTGTATGTCAGAGTTTCGCATTGCGCTATTTCATTATTATTATTCTGTTACAGTGGTTCAGTGGGATTTAGAATCTCTTTTGCCGTTTGATGTCCCTAGCTAAATTTTTGCTATCGTTAAACCCTGATGGCAGGATGGCCTCTCCAAGGTATTTGAAGGAGAATGTCTGAAAAATTGTTCCGCATTCCAGTTGTAGTCATCACCCTTGATGCAACCTACCACAGATTCTTCTCTTTTGCGAACCTCTCCCGCTTAGACTAGCACTTAGACACAGCGTCCTAAATTATTGTTGGATTTATTTCTATATGGTTTTTGCATGGTACTGCTAATACTTTGGAGTTATTTTCTGATGTCTAAACACATGTTCTATATTTCTATCCCTTCTTCTGTTTACTGTTTACCATATTTTCCTTTCCTCATCGATTCTGTTGAGAATCAATTCTTTTCTTATCTTATAAGTTCACTTACGTAATTTTCAGTATCCTTCTGTAACGTCAAATCTCAAACGATTCTATTCTCTCCTTTTTTCGTATAGTCCATAATTCATTTCCGTACAATGCTGTACTTTAGACGAACATCCTCTAAAAATTATTTCAAGTTAAGTCCTGTGTAACGCTAACGTATGATACTTGGATTCCTTCTCCAGCCTAAAGACCCTCCAGCGTGTAGAATATTCTGTAGACCATCTGGGAATGAAAGGGCAGTTCATACTGTGAATCCCGAGTTGACGTTACTTCAGGCGGCAACATGGAAAACTTGATGTTCCTAGAAAACTTCTGTTCATGTTACTGAATGTTATACTCATTTATTCAATTCATAATAACCAACCAATCTTCCCTGTTTAGAATGTCTATAGTTCTGCTGTGGTGTCATGTGCACTTCACCCGTTTCTTAAACGTCTTCACTTATTTATCTGCTATTGTTGATTTAAGAATTTTAATTTGATACAACTCAAATTTAATTTTTAAATCTACTGACCACCATGGAATGTGCAGTTAGTTTGAAACATAAAGGAACTGAGGTATTTTTTTGTAAAATAGTCCAGACAAATTTTAAAGAAAACTATTGTATAAATTCTAGCAGGTAGATGGTAATCTTTTGTGTATGAAACACACGAATAAAAGCAAACAATTCCTCTTCTATTCTGAGTTTCTCTTGAAAACACAGTACAGCTATTGCAAGTGTTCTTAACTTTCAGCGAAAAAGTATCCGTATTAAAAATATTTCTGCTCGACAAACAGCAGTAGTATTGTGTCATTTGCAAACTATTGTTGCTTCAGTAGTGATGATGTTTTTTCAGCTCATGACACCAGAGCAGTACTTGGAGGTGCAAGAACTAAAACGTCTAGAAGCTTTGAAAAGTCCTAAAGAGAAGGAGAAGGAGCGTAAAGAAAAGGAGAAACAGAAGCAAAAGGAAAAAGAAGCGAGGAAGAAGGAAAAGGAAAAGGAGAAAGCTGCCAAGGAAAGACTAAAAAAACTCATTGCGATGGGAAAGGGGCCTGTGGGCTTCAAGCCCAAACCATCAAAGGTTATTATTATTAATATTACTACTGTTTAATTGTATTTTATACTATTAAGCGATTTTTACCCTTGTTTATACGGTTACAGTACCCTCCAACGTAGGAAAATGTACGAGTAATTACACCGATTTCATGATGACATCCTTTTCGAGGTAATGGAATCGGATGTATTGCATTCAGTTGGCCAACGGGTTAAGCATACACCTGATATACGTGTTGTTGTAATGTAGTCTTCAGGATCAGTTGGTGTGTTATTAGGTGTATGGTATTATTAGTCCTCAGTAGGTTTACTGAGGTCTTACCGTTACTAATGTAACGTCTATCAACTAGCATTATAAGTATGATACTAATAATATTATGAATAGCAATCTAAGACACGAAATTGGGCTAATTCATATATCTCCCAATTATTTATTCGATCTATCCATCAAATCTGCAGCATTCTTCTGCAGCACTATATTTCAGAAGCGTTTATTTTCTCCTTTTCAAACTTTTGAAGATTCTATTTCCGTCTTGTCTACACATATCATTCAAGTTTCATTTCCATACAAGGCTATCACTCAGACAAATACTTTCTAAAATGATTTCGTAACATTTAAAATTTATCTGCGACTCCTCCTTCCACTTTCAAATTCATACTGTTTGGTCTCCCAGGGTGTGTTCTGTGCTCTTATCCCGTCTTTTAGTCAAGTTAGGCCATAACTGCATATTGGTTTCTATTGCGTTGCAAAGATTTTTAAAAAAATTGAAAATGAACATGCTGCGTCAATTATTCCCTTGTGCATAAGGATTGCATGGTTCATACGAACAGTCATGTTATTAATTATTTCAAATGGTAAATAGATCTGATTTGTTTGACAGATGATGTACAGAGGTGAAAATATGCTGGCTTTTTCTAAATCCAAACCGCATGTAATTGAAAATTCAATTCTGCACACCCTGGTCAGAAGTTTGTGACAATTTTAACAACTCTCAGATGGGACAATACTTCTTTACTATTTCATTACCGCTGTTATTTCTTTATGTGGTTTTTGCAGCAACATTCTTAAGTCTGTCTGGGAAAATACTATTATCAAGAGATCCATAAGGTAAATAACTTTATCTACGTTGATTATGTTGATAGTGAAGTCGTCATAGTCACTAGAACATTTACCTTCAAGAAAGTTGATGACATTAAATACTTCTTTCTGTAGCATACATGGTGATTTTTTTCCACCATGTACAAACTCTAGGGACTAATCGATGAGAGGATATGGAACAAAAAAGGTCTAATGACCTTATGTCCAGAAATGCATTGTTTCCACGCTAGAGACCATTTACACAACCATACTTTGTTACAGGGACCGCGGTCTAATACGCGCTGTACCATGCAACCATAGTTACAATATGCATCGTTTCCTCCAAGAGGGTGGTACTGTTCCTGATACGTCATGCCCTGGCGCCCTCTTCTGCCATAGCAATTGGTAATGTTGTGTCCGATTCACCTTGTAGTGGATATGATACAGCGTTATAAACGATGGCTCCGTATTCGAATCGAGAAGTTGCCAACATGGTTTTTGCTTATGGAAAGGCAAATGTCAATGGGCGGCGGGCAGCGTGGATGTATTAGGAGACCGACAACCACCGCAGCATTCAGTGCAACAGTGTTTCGCCGTTTGTCAGAGACAGGGTCATTGCAGGAAGCAGGACATCATGAAGGCCGACGTACCCGAAATGTTCGGACACCACACTTGGCGGAAAATGTGGTTAACACTGTGGAAGGCGATCACCGTGTCAGTTGGCCCGCCAGCACAGGGTAAACCAGACGACTGTGTGGAACATTCTTCATGACAATAGCTACTAGCCTTATCACTTACAGCTTGTGCAGGGCTTACTAGCGACAGACCTCCCACATCGGGAGCATTTTTGTCGCTGGTTTCTTCACAAGACAACCACTATTTCGGGATTTGTATCATCCAACCTATTCACAGATGAGGTCAGCTTGTACGCGGAGTGGTATCCTCAACTTTCATAACAGTCATCTGTGGGGTAGCATGCAGAGCCCTCGTGGTATGGTGACAGCAAACCATCAGCATCGGTGCAGCCGGAATGTGTGGGCCGGGATAATAGGCGACCGTATTTTGCGACCAGCCTTCCTTCCAAGTCGCCCAACAGCCCGGAACTATCGGCGTTTCTTGCGGGTGACTTTGCCTGCCCTGCTGGAACAAGTGCCGCAGATGATTCGACGGGTTATGCCACTGCTACATGATGGTGGTAGAGCCCACTCCACTGTTAACATCCGGACGCATCTCAGCCGTGTCTTCCCTGGTCGATGGATCGGACGAGGAGGTCCAGTTGCATGGACTGCTCGTTCACTGGATCTCTACCCGTGCGATTTCTTGTCATGGGGCCATCTCAAAAGTATCGTGAATGCAGAGCCCATTCCAGATGCTGCCTTTCACACTGCTTGGATGCACCCTGGTCGATGTGAACGTGTCATACAGAACATGCTACGGCGTTTAAGCCCATGCGTTGAGGCAGATGGAAGCCAGTTTCAGCGCATGCTGTAACTGTGGCTGCATGATACAGCGCGCATTAGATGGTTCAAATGGCTCTAAGCATTATGGGACTTAACGTCTGAGGTCATCAGTGCCCTAGACTTAGAACTACTTAAACCTAACTAACCTAAAGACATCACACACATCCATGCCTGAGGCAGGGTTCGAAACTGCAACCGCAGCAGCAGCGCGGTTCCGGGCTGAAGTGCGCATTAGACTACAGACTCTGTAACAATGTATGATTGAATAAATAATCTCTAGCATGGAAACGACGTATCTGCAGAGTTAAATTCGTTAGACCTTTATTGTTTCGTATCCTCTCATCGATCAATTCCTAGAGGTTGTACACAGTGGAGAAAGTCACCTTGTATAGGCATACAGAGGCATAGCATCTGTCATTTTAGCGACACATCATTTGATAAAGTCTAGCAGTGATATGAGGTATCACTACTATAGCTTCTGAAATATACAGGGTGTTGAAAGTCGTTGCCTCAAACGTCTAGGGGTGGGTGGTAGATCACGACATGGAGAACAAGTCTTGTTAGAGATAGAATGTTCGCAGACACTTCCAGTTTACGCTAGCCGTCCTTTAGTATTCAGCGGCCCTGGGACGACGAGATTTCACCGAAATATCAGGATTTTTAAACAGGTGTGCTGCATACTACACTACTGGCCAGTAAAATTGCTACACCACCAAGATGACGTGCTACATACGCGAAATTTAACCGACAGGAAGAAGATGCTGTGATATGCAAATGATTAGCTTTTCAAAGGATTCACACAAGGTTGGCGCCGGTGGTGACACCTACAGCGTGCTGAGATGAGGATAATTTCCAACCGATTTGTCTTACACAAAAAGCAGTTGACCTGTGTTGCCTTGTGAAACGTTGTTGTGATGCCTGTGTAAGGAGGAGAAATGCGTACCATCACGTTTCCGACTTTGATAACGGTCGGATTGTAGCCTATCGCGATTGCGGTTTATCGTATCGCGACATTGCTGCTCGCGTTGGTCGAGATCCAATGACTGTTAGGAGGATACGGAATCGGTGGGTTAAGGAAGGTAATACGGAACGCCGTGTGGGATCCCAACGGCCTCGTGTCACTAGCAGTTGAGATGACAGGCATCTTATCCGCATGGCTGTAACGGATCGTGCAGCCACGTCTCGATCCCTGAGTCAGCAGATGGGGACGTTTGCAAGACGACAACCATCTGCACGAACAATTCGACGACTTTTGCAGCAGCATGGACTATCAGCTCGGAGACCGTGGCTGCGGTTACCCTTGACGCTGCATCACAGACAGGAGCGCCTCTGATGGTGTACTCAACGACGAACCTGGGTGCACGAATGGCAAAACGTCATTTTTCGTATGAATCCAGGTTCTGTTTACAGCATCATGATGGTCGCATCCATGTTTGGTGACATCGTGGTGAACGCACATTGGAAGTGTGTATTCGTCATCGCCATACTGGCGTTATCACACGGCGTGATGGTAAGGGGTGCCATTGGTTACACGTCTCGATCACCTCTTGTTCGTATTGACGGCACTTTGAACAGTGGACGTTACATTTCATATGTATTACGACCCGTGGCTCTACCCTTCATTCGATCCCTGCGAAACCCTACATTTCAGCAGGATAATGCACGACCGCATGTTGCAGGTCCTGTACGGGCCTTTCTGGATACAGAAAATGTTCGACTGCTGCCATGGCCAGAACATTCTCCAGATCTCTCACCAATTGAAAACGTCTGGTCAATGGTGACCTCGCAACTGGCTCGTCACAATACGCCAGTGTCTACTCTTGATGAACTGTGGTATCGTGTTCAAGCTGCATGAGCAGCTGTACCTGTACACACCATCCAAGCTCTGTTTGACTCAATGCCCAGGAGTATCAAGGCCGTTATTACGGCCAGAGGTGGTTGTTCTGGGTACTGATTTCTTAGGATATATGCACCCAAATTGGGTGAAAATGTTATCACATGTCAGTTCTAGTATAACATATCTGTCCAATGAATACCCGTTTATTATCTGCATTTCTTCTTGGTGTAGCAATTTCAATGGCCAGTACTGTATTTTCCTATTAAATTGGTAGAGTGATTTTCCACAAGAAAACCTTAAGCAAGTATGTCTCTAAGCTGAGAAAGATATAACTGAAGCGAATCATAAATTGAATTTTCCTGGACCAACCGCCTTTCATACGAGCAGGTAACTGGATAAAGACAATAGTCAAGGCATGCACATGCTGCAGAGTGCCTAAACCCTGCCGTCTTTCAGGGGCATAAGCAATGAAAACAGCCGTCTCTTCTCCTCTACATAGCCCGCCGCGGTGGTCTAGCGGTTCTAGGCGCTCAGTCCGGAGCCGCGCGACTGCTATGGTCGCAGGTTCGAATCCTTCCTCGGGCATGGATGTGTGTGATGTCCTTAGGTTAGTTAGGTTTAAGTAGTTCTAAGTTCTATGGGACTGATGACCATAGATGTTAAGTCCCATAGTGCTCAGAGCCATTTGAACCATTTTTTTTATCCTCTACATAAATTCATGTAGAAGCTCCCAATAGCAAATCACTCTTACTTAACTACAGTGTGTCTGAGATGTCCCCGTGCCCCTACATCAAAAAGTATATTGTATACAGCAGTACTTATATATCATAACTATGTGCCCAGTAGATATGTATGTGCACCAGTGTGTCCTCCTTGACATCTTGCGGAGCTTTTCAGGTGTTAAGCTTCGAAATGCTTGATCAACACTTGTTCTTATTTTTGCATTAGTCTTTCACAGAAGCTGAGTCTTACGCCACTTGATTATTCTTCACAATGATTGTTTGGCTTCGTAAGGTCCTAGCTTCATGGTGGCCTTTTCAGTTGGACTGGAAATCTTGCTGAACCACACCCAAACCTGCGGTCTCTAATTGCTCATCAAGGAATTCAAGCACCTAAATAACAAAGTGTACTGTACTTTCATCGTACTGTGACCAAACATAAGTCATGATTCCCTTATCTGGGTGGGGTATTAAACATATCCAGATAAGAATGTCAGTTCCAGTGCCCTTAAAAACAGGTATCGCGACGACATCCTGGCCCATTTCACAACAAGAGGCGGCTTCCTTTCACACTACTGCGCATTGTGGGGATTTTCATTAAATCAGGAAACTATATTCCTGATGGTTGAACTGCTACATATAGCACATTCACTAGGAAGTAGAACTCTTGGGCGAGACACGGCATTTGGGAATTGTGCCAGCAAAGCACTGCCGACTGCAACTCTCTGCTCCCCTCATTGTCGGGTAAATCAATCACAAACATCGACGTAAAATCTTTTTTTACAAATCTTTTTATGCATAATTGAACACGCTATTTGTTTTGCTAATTGATTTCATCAGGAAACTGGCCGAGCGGTTCTAGGCGTTTCAGTCTGGAACCGCGTGACCGCTACGGTCGCAGGTCCGAATCCTGCCTCGGGCATGGATGTGTGTGATGTACTTAGGTTAGTTAGGTTTAAGTAGTTCTAAGTTCTAGGGGACTGATGACCTCAGATGTTAAGTCCCATAGTGCTCAGAGCCATTTGGACCATCATCAGGAAACTGTACAGTTGCATAAGGGGCGTTCGATAAGGAAGGCAACCGTTCTTTTCCCGGCTAACTTCGCTTGAAAAAATGTGGAAATTTCTGTGGGGAATCGTGGAATATTCCCGAAGCAGTCCCTAAAGTTTCATGAAGTTCCAATAGGTGACTGCACTATACGTGCCCTTCAAAGTGACGTCTGTAGCAGAGGTGCTATCCAACCAGAGAGCTATCATTGAGTTTCTTTTGGCGTTAAACCAGAGCATGTCAGATATTCATAGGACAGTGAACAAAAGCACGGTGAGCCCTTGGGCGAGGCGTCTGTCGATATCGCAAAAAATCACGCAAACCTATACGATCTCCCGCATCTCGGCTGCATACACCTTGAGAAAGCTGAAGAAACGATTTCGGCGTGTTCGTCGCTACAAAAATGCAAACGAACTTCGCCTTCTCCCTGACAACTCACTGCCTCACCCAAGACTGCGCACCCAAGAAGAGCTCAAAAAACTTCATTCGACTGTTCTTCCTCATCCACTCTACAGCCAAGGTATCCCACCATCCGATTTCCATCTGTTTGGCCCAATGAAGGACGCACTCCACGGGAAGCAGCACTTGGGTGTTGAAGAGGTTATTGATGTAGCAAGACGTATGCTCCGACATCGGCCAATAGAGTGGTACTATGAGGGCATATGGCCCTACCAGATAGGTGGTGTAAGGTCGTGAAGTGAACGGACATAATGTTAAATAATAGCGTTTTGTAGCCAAAAGAGTAGGAAATAATACGGCGTACTGGAATCCTGAATAAAACCAACCTGCTTTAGAAAAAAATAATGTTTCAGAGCGTACTGAATGCCCATTGTACAGGGACTGATTGGATGTGCTGCTCAGGCCATGGCAATGAATTACGAGGTGTGGCGTTTTCTGAACAGGTAATGCCGCAAATGGAACTCGCTAACGAGGAATTTGGCAGCGTGTGGCGGTGTCGGGACGACACGGCCAACGCGCTACAGCGGCTGGAGGAAGACATGGCCCGCGACGAGAACAGGCCTATCGTGGAGGCGCGTATCCGGCAGGCAGCTGACGTCATGATGCGGGTCGAGCTGGAGCAGCTCGAGGCTGCACTGCTTCGTGACAACAAGGGGAAAGGTGAGTGTGTGTGTGTGTGTGTGTGTGTGTGTTGCGCTGCTTCGTGACAACAAGGTGAAAGGTGTGTGTGTGTGTGTGTGTGTGTGTGTGTGTGTGTTGCGCTGCTTTGTGACAACAAGGGGAAAGCTGAGTGTGTGTGTGTGTGTTGCGCTGCTTCGTGACAACAAGGGAAAAGGTGTGTGTGTGTGTGTGTGTGTGTGTGTGTGTGTGTGTGTGTGTGTGTGTGTGTTTTGCGCTGCTTCGTGACAACAAGGGGAAAGGTCAGTGTGTGTGTGCGTGTGTGTGTGTGTGTGTGTGTGTATGTGTGTCTATTGCGCTGCTTCATGACAACAAGGGGAAAGGTCAGTGCGTGTGTGTGTGTGTGTGTGTGTGTGTGTGTGTTTATGCTTTCGCGCCACACTCGGTGGCAGTGCCAATCACTAAAACATTGTTATCCACAGCAGTCCACTGGTGGCGGCAGTTGTACCTCAGATGAGGTAAGGTGTGTACGAAATAAGTTGGCCTGTACTTAAACAGACGGCGCAGCAGAGAAGGGGAGGATGGCAGTGGTAGGGGCTCTGTTATTAAAGACCAGCCCCAGATAGGGGAGGTGACGTTCGACAACTCAATTTTATGCAAAAACTTACACGAGGGCTGTTCTAAAACTATCCCACCTTATTTTTAATTATTGAAACCAACAATGGTATCTGGGCGTGCTTGCTCTCTATGTAAACAGGCAAATGAAGTGCGCGTGCCCGATTGTTTTAATGACTGCAAAAACAACCAGTCGCTGGCTAGCCATTGAAAAGTGAACACGTGTACATGGTACTCGTCGGATTTTGTTCTGCGAGAAAAATGACAGAAGACGTGGAACAAGCTTGGCGATTCTCATGCTGAAACAATCCACAAGATTCGACAAGCATTTTGGGACCAGGCAGTGGGTACCGCACAGACAAAGGAGTGGTAAAACTGATTCAAAAATGGCCGCTCATCAGTGAAGAGTGAATCACGTTCATGTAGGCTCCGTTTAAAACGGATACCGGTATTTTAGTTCTGAACAATCGGTATTTTTCGGTGCTTGTTTGGCCTCGGTGAGAACAGGTGCTTTTTATTTTGCACTAATAAACGGGTAAAAACTCGAAATATCAGTTACTCAATTTGTAGTTTTCAAATAAACCGTTTTTAAAAAAGACGAATAATTTTTATTAGTAAAATTTCCATTGCTTTGGAATATTTTGTTACAATATAAAATGGGTAAACGGATGAGTGCTACTTTAAAAACAATGCCGCCAGAACCAATAGAAACAAGTAACAAACACACGGCATAGGAATTGGTACAGCGACGTTGAAACAATAATATACCTGCACCACGTGGTGTTGGCTATTAGATGGTACACGACTACATTCAGTGGGCAAGACTTGCCCCATGTGTTCTATATGGTAATTTCTCTCTGTCGTCGTCGAATATTGATTGTATTACAGAGGTGGCACCATCCCTAACTTGGAAGTATTTTACGAACTACGGTGTCAATGAATTACTATGCTCAGTTTGCTTCAAAAGGTTAACAAAGAGAAGAGCCACAACAAACTTGCGACCTCATATGAGGGAAAAACTTGACACTTAACATTTCATTCATAGTTTACCATAAAAATAGAAAGCAGCTGATATGCTGCCTGTGTTTACATTACATCCCTTACCTGCCTGTAGACCTTGAAAACGGACAAATTAACATTTGAAACGTAGTTCTTCAACCTCAGTTTTCACCCTTTAGCACTGACCGTTCGTAATGTCCAAACAGTGGGGCGATCCTCGATTACAAGATGATTTTTGAGAAGAGTTGAGTCAATAGGAGATCACTGGTGATGAGTCGTGGATTTATGGGTAGGACACAGAAACAAAGTTTCAGTCATCGCAGTGAAAGCATCCATCAACCCAGAGATCCAAAAAAGTGAGGCTGGTCCGTAGCAAAGTGAACGTCATGCTACCCGTCTCTTTTTGACTCAGTGGCGTGCTCCATTACGAGTACGCCATAGAAGGTACTAACGTCAACAATAATTGCTACCAAGAGGTTCTGCGTCATCTTAGAGAAGCAGTGGTCAGGTGGCGCCTTCGCCACGATAACGCAACCAATCATTGAATTCACAGTATTTTTTTGGGAAAAAACATGACAAAAAGTGGTTTGTCGGCTTTCCTATTTCTCTGGTCTAGCACCGAGTAACTTCTCGCATTTCCGTAAACTGAGAAATACTCTGAAAGGGACCCGATTTTAGAACAGGAAGACATAATGCGGAATTCTACGGATCAGTTGCGCACCATAACAAAAGAGTGTCTCTAGTGATGCTTTCAGCAGTGGCAGCAGCGTTGGGAGAGGTGTGTAGAAACTGAAGGGGGTTACTTTGAAGATGACTAATGTCAAACAATTGTATCTCAATAAAGACTGATTTTATAAATAAAAGTTGTATTTCGCATAAGTTAGCGACTCTGCACATGGTCGTATCGGGAAGTTATGTCAGTACCACCAAGAAATCCATAAAACAGGATGTAACCAAACGGTATGGTCAAACCTCCAGAAAATGTTCCTCACCTATAGAGCAATAAAACGTGTGATATGGAGATGGGTCCAGAAATACTGTTTTTCCATGTAAGAGCTCATTTCATACTTCTCTGCATAATCACATTAATCATGGGAAACACGTAGCATTACATGAAACGTTTTCTTACCTTAAGTGTTCAAAGTACCCTCCGCTTAAACTTGTTAGAATGTGCAGTAAAAATTCTTAGGTTTCACCGCCAGTATTTGTTCTATGTGACTCACTTCACTGTTTGTGTTGGAATGCGACTAACTTGATTGCTCCAGTGCCCGAGTGGTCTCGTAGATGAAATACTTTACGCGGTGGTTACTCTCGGCCTGGTTGTGCTAAAATGGGCTGATATCGCCCTGTAACCAATCCTGCACTAGCGTCACTCCGACATCAGAACTAGCTCTGATAACTATGAAGTTTATTTCATCCAACACTCGCCGAACTTGATAAATGGCTATAAAAGTTTCAGCAAACTGGTCGTTGTCTGTAGTCCGTAAACATTGTTGGGCTCATGAAATGTCGAATCCTAGAATACTTTGACGCAGCTATGGGTCAATAAGGATTCGTGGATTAATGATAATGACTGTCGTTGTTGTTGTTGTGCAGTATTCAGTCTGAAGTCGAGTTTGATGTAGCCCTCTACGCTAGTCTATGCCGTGCAAACCTATTCATGTGTGCGTAGCTGCTTACTGGATTCACAGTTCGGTCTACTCTACAATTTTTTCGCTCCTCACTTTCCTCCACTACCAATTTGATTATTCCTTGGCTCCCAAGATTTGCCCTGTCAATCGATCCCTTCTTTTACTCACGTTGCTCTTTCTTCTCCAGTCATATTCAAAACTTTCTCATCACTTATTTGATGTGTCCATCTGATCTTGAACACGTATCACCACCTTCCAAAGCTTCTATTCTGTTCTTGCCTGAACTCTTTACCGTGGACGTTTCACTTACGTACAAAGCTATACTCCAGATAAATACCTTCAGAAAAGACTTTGTAAGAGTGAAACTTACGTCGGACAACTGATAAACTTAGTGTTGCCTGGGTGTTTATTTAAAGCTGTGCACGACACTCCGTACGCGTGGAATTTGCGTTTGACATATAAAGCTTCTTTGTATACCAAACTTGAGGTAGTATGATGGGATACATGAACGAGGAAACTTACTGCGGCTTGAGAACATTGGGCTTTAACTTGCAAATAAGTCTCGCCTCACGATCTTCACTGGATTTTTAAGACCGCAGGCGCCGGCCAGGGTGGCCGAGCGGTTCTAGGCGCTACAGTCTGGAACCGCGCGACCGCTACGGTCGTAGGTTCGAATGCTGCCTCGGGCACGGATGTGTGTGACGTCCTTAGGTTAGTTAGGTTTAAGTAGTTCTAAGTTCTAGGGGACTAATGAATGGGTACCAAAAACCCTGCAGGCGGACTCAATAAAATCGTTTTTCCTAGCAAATAATATAAACAAAACCTGTCAAAAGAAACAAATCAATGGCGTTAAGTTTTTAAAATTATTCCCATTCAATTGTAGCAGGCTATTGCAGCAAACGGTTTAAATGTGTTTCAGAATAAAAACAGTCTCGGTTGCGAAACTATTTAACGTAAGCGAAGCGTTTCATCCTTTTGGGACATCATCAGGTTGTCCAAATACTCAAGGCTGCAATCAGTTAGATACAAATGGAGGGAAAGGACATTTCCTATGTTACACCACTATGCAGACAACGCGAACTAAAAGTAATGAAAACCTACGTAAAGTAGCTGGTTACGTGACCCATCAGCCATGAAAACAGATATTTTGCCAAATAGACACCAAAGTTTTTAATAAACAAAGCGAAATCCGTATATCCTAGCCAAGTAACTTTAATGGCTCAAATGGCTCTGAACACTATGGGACTTAACTTCTGAGGTCATCAGTCCCCTATAACTTAGAACTACTGAAACCTAACTAACCTAAAGACTTTACACACATCCATGCTCGAGGCAGGATTCGAACCTGTGACCGTAGCTGTCGCGCGGTTCCAGACTGTAGCGCCTAGAACCACTCGGCCACTCCGGCCGGCAAGTAACTTAAGTGTTTGTATTGGTAAGGATAAGACTACGGCGTTTAATTCTGTCTCTGACGTAAACTTCTGCAAATCTGCTTCTGTCACCAAGGTAAAAGAACTTTCCTAGGAAAGAAGTAAAATATAAATAAAGCCTATCGAAAGAAGCAAAGCAATGTCGTTTTTTAATACAGAAGTGCGACATCAGTAAATCCCTATATCCTAGCGAAGTAAATTCGCTTTTAGTTTATACTCGTAAAGATAATACTGAGGCTCTTAATTCTGTCACTGACGCAAACATCAGTAATTACATCTGCCACTGTGTTAAAAAAAATTAACAGCACCATCTGTAGATTCTTTGGTGTATTACACCGTGACTGTTATACATACTAACTACTAAAGTGAGCAGCTGATTTTAAATAAAACTTTAAATTACGAGATTTATTTTCGTGGTCCGATTTTGACGTAATGTAGCTTATATGTTGCACCAAGCTTCGCTCAAGTTACATGTGAAAACCTCATGAAAATTGTGGTGTCACCGCTAGACACCACACTTGCTAGGTGGTAGCCTTTAAATCGGCCGCGATCCGTTAGTATACGTCGGACCCGCGTGTCGCCAATATCAGTAATTGCAGACTTAGCGCTGCCACACGACAGGTCTAGTCTAGGGAGAGTCCCTAGCACTCGCCCCAGTTGTACAGCCGACTTTGCTAGCGATGGTTCACTGTCTCCTTACGCTCTCATTTGCCGAGACGACAGTTTAGCATAGCCTTCGGCTACGTCATTTGCTACGACCTAGCAAGGCGCCATATTCAGTTACTATTCTGAACAGCTAATATTGTGAATCATGTACCGTCAAGAGCGACGTTCATCATTCTACATCTACGTCTACATCTACATCCATACTCCGCAAGCCACCTGACGGTGTGTGGCGCAGGGTACCGTGAGTACCTCTATCGGTTCTCCCTTCTATTCCAGTCTCGTATTGTTCGTGGAAAGAAGGATTGTCGGTATGCTTCTGTGTGGGCTCTAATCTCTCTGATTTTATCCTCAAGGTCTCTTCGCGAGATATACGTAGGAGGGAGCAATATACTGCTTGACTCTTCGGTGAAGGTATGTTCTCGAAACTTTAACAAAAGCCCGTACCGAGCTACTAAGCGTCTCTCCTGCAGAGTCTTCCACTGGAGTTTATCTATCATCTCCGTAACGCTTTCGCGATTACTAAATGATCCTGTAACGAAGCGCGCTGCTCTCCGATGGATCTTCTCTATCTCTTCTATCAACCCTATCTGGTACGGATCCCACACTGCTGAGTAGTATTCAAGAAGTGGGCGAACAAGCGTACTGTAATCTACTTCCTTTGTTTTCGGTTTGCATTTCCTTAGGATTCTTCCAATAAATCTCAGTCTGGTATCTGCTTTACCGACGATCAACTTTATATGATAATTCCATTTTAAATCACTCCTAATGCGTACTCCCAGATAATTTATGGAATTAACTGCTTCCAGTTGCTGACCTGCTATTTTGTAGCTAAATGATAAGGAATCTATCTTTCTATGTATTCGCAGCACATTACACTTGTCTACATTGAGATTGAATTGCCATTCCCTGCACCATGCGTCAATTCGCTGCAGATCCTCCGGCATTTCAGTACAATTTTCCATTGTTGCAACCTCTCGATACACCACAGCATCATCTGCAAGAGGCCTCAGTGAACTTCCGATGTCATCCACAAGGTCATTTATGTATATTGTGAATAGCAACGGTCCTATGACACTCTCCTGCGGCACACCTGAAATCACTCTTACTTCGGATGACTTCTCTCCATTGAGAATTACATGCTGCGTTCTGTTACTAGGAACTCTTCAATCCAATCACACAATTGGTCTGACAGTCCATATGCTCTTACTTTGTTCATTAAATGACTGTGGGGAACTGTATCGAACGCCTTGCGGAAGGCCGGCCGGTGTGGCTGTGCGTTTCTAAGCGCTTCAGTTTGGAACCGCGTGACCACTATGGTCGCAGGTTCGAATCCTGCCTCGGGCATGGATGTGTGTCATGTTCTTAGGTTAGTTAGGTTTAAGTAGTTCTAATTTCTAGGGGACTGATGACCTTAGAAGTTAAGTTCCATAGTGCTCAGAGCCATTTGAACCATTTGAACCTTGCGGAAGTCAAGAAACGCGGCATCTACCTGTGAACCCGTGTCTATGGCCCTCTGAGTCTCGTGGACGAATAGCGCGAGCTGGGTTTCACACGACCGTCTTTTTCAAAACCCATGCTGATTTCTAAAGAGCAGATTTCTAGGCTCCAGAAAAGTCATTATACTCGAACATAATACGTGTTACAAAATTCTAATCCATTAATAGATTAAAGTTAAGTATCAAACTAAATTCGTTCGCTTTCTGAATTCTAATTCCTTGTCATGTTCCAGACCTCACGTCAGTATAGTTCTTCCCTCCTCACGCCAGCCTGCATGAGCTAAAACGCGTGCATTTCGGCCTCCTCTAATAACACGGTGTTGGCTCTTCTGCCAACACAACAAAAATTTGTCTAATAATTTTGGAAACTGTCTTGTTCAATCAGGCAGACACGGTGGTTTTACAGTTTTATTATGAGTATCGATACAGGTATTCTCAAATTGATATTGCTCTGAAATATGATACTATTTTTTCGAGGTGAAGGTTAAAACTTTTTAGCGTTCCTCTCACAGATGAGCTGATGACTAGATGGTGCTAAAGCTGAGCGTTCTGTTGTGTCCGTGGCCAGGCAAGAAGAAGCCCCCGAAAAAGAAGAAGAAAAAGAAGGGCGGCAAGAAGAAGGACCCCACGAGGAACCGGACGACGGAGTCGCTGTTCGAGGAGCTGTACGCGGAGGGCGTGATCCGACGCTACGAACCGGCGCGCCTGAGCGACTTCTTCGGCGAGATCTCGCTGAACGCCTTCGACTACCGCTTGGACGGGCGCAACCCGCCGGGCGCCCCCGGCGACGTGCGCCACCTCATCCGCGACCTCTGCATGCTGCCCATGGGCTCCGAAACGGTACGCTCGCATACAGACCGCGATCTGATTCAAATAACTTCGAGTCTGGCGTTTAAGATCCGACGCTGGGACGTTCTCGCTACAGCTACTGTCTGCAGGCAACCACCACAGCGCCCCACTCTGCGCTGCGACATAAACCTCTTGTTGTTGTTGTTGTGGTCTTCAGTCCTGAGACTGGTTTGATGCAGCTCTCCACGCTACTCTATCCTGTGGAAGCTTCTTCATCTCACAGTACCTACTGCAACCTACATCCTTCTGAATCTGCTTAGTGTTCATCTCTTGGTCTCCCTCTACGATTTTTACCCTCCAAGCTGCCCTCCAATACTAAATTTGTGATCCCTTGATGCCTCAGAACATGTCCTACCAACCGATCCCTTCCTCTAGTCAAGTTGTGCCACAAACTCCTCTTCTCCCCAATCCTGTTCAGTACCTCCTCATTAGTTATGTGATCTACCCATCTAATCTTCAGCATTCTTCTGTAGCACCACATTTCGAAAGCTTCTATTCTCTTCTTGTCCAAACTAGTTATCGTCCATGATTCACTTCCATACATGGCTACACTCCATACATATACTCTCAGAAACGACTTCCTGACACTTAAATCTATACCCGATGTCAACAAATTTCTCTTCTTCAGAAACGCATTCCTTGCCATTGCCAGTCTGCATTTGATATCCTCTCTACTTCGACCATCATCAGTTATTTTGCTCCCCAAATAGCAAAACGCCTTTGCTACTTTAAGTGTCTTACTTCCTAATCTAATTCCCTCAGCATCACCCGACTTAATTCGACTACATTCCACTATCCTCATTTTGCTTTTGTTGGTGTTCATCTTGTATCCTCCTTTTAAGACACTGTCCATTCCGTTCAACTGCTCTTCCAAGTCCTTTGCTGTCTCTGACAGAATTACAATATCATCGGCGTAACTCAACGTTTTTATTTCTTCTCCATGGACTTTAATACCTACTCCGAATTTTTCTTTTGTTTCCTTTGCTGCTTGCTCAATATACAGATTAAATAACATCGGGGAGAGGCTACAACCCTGTCTCATTCCCTTCCCAACCGCTGCTTCCTTTTCTTGCCCCTCGACTCTTATAACTGCTATCTGGTTTCTGTACAAATTGTAAATAGCCTTTCGCTCCCTGTATTTTACCCCCGCCACCTTCAGGATTTGAAAGAGAGTATTCCAGTCAACATTGTCAAAAGCTTTCTCTAAGTCTACAAATGCTAGAAATGTAGGTTTGCCTTTTCTTAATCTAGCTGTGAAGAACTCGCGTTAATATTTTGCAGCCGTGATTTATGAAACTGATAGTTCCGTAATTTTCACATCTGTCAACGCGTCCTTTCCTTGGGGTTGGAATTATTATATTCTTCTTGAAGTCTGAGGGTATTTCGCCTGTCTCATACATTTTGCTCACCAGATGATAGAGTTTTGTCAGTAGTTCTAAGGGAATGTTGTCTACTCCTGGGGCCTTGTTTCGACTCAGGTCTTTCAGTGCTCTGTCAAACTCTTCACGCAGTATCATATCTCCCATTTCATCTTCATCTACATCCTCTTCCATTTCCGTAATATTGTCCTCAAGTACATCGCCCACTTAAATGTGTCATTCTCGTACAAAAATCAAGTAAAAAAACTTTGAAATTTACCGCAAGTGTAGATCGAAGAGCGATATATTATACAGGGAAAAAATGTAACAGGACATCCCCACTGAACATTTTGAAGTGAGGAACCTGGGGTGGAGAAGCCAGCTTAAGGAGATATGAAAGTAAACTTGTCTACTGCTTTGTCTAGCGTTACCGTTTTCCAGCTTATTTGCAACTAACGTGTCCACGCGGTTTGAGGCGCCATGTGACGGATTTCGCGGCTCCTCCGGCCGGAGTTTCGAGTCCTCCTTCTAGCATGGGTGTGTGTGTTGTTCTTAGCATAAGTTAGTTTAAGTGGTGTGTAAGTCTAGGCACCGATGACCTCAGCAGTTTGGTCCCTTGCGAATTCACACACATTTGAACATTTTGAACAACTAGCATGTGTACAAGTTTACACGTACTGTGATTTTTAATTACACGTACATTCTTTACTTCCAGCAAGTGATACGTCCCCTTAGAAAAATTTATGAATGACAGTGCTGGAAAACTTCTATGTTATTTGATTTTCAGACAGCTGAGCAAAACTGAACGTACTCAGACATTTCTCTCTTTACTAATTCTGATCAACACTAAACTGACACACAATATTTTTAGCGCAACGCAATCTGACTTTCAATAATCCCTAAAAAAGAATGACCCTGACTAACAATAACCTATATCTTACCTCACAAAAATCTTCGTTACTCGAACTACTGCAATGCAGCGAGGGCCAATACTGCCAGTTAAATAAAAGATTCTAACTACTGAAGGCACTAACTACTGATAGGCATAGTTAGCAAATGAAAGAGTTTGATTGAGAACAAACAATGTATTTACCTTAATAGTGTTCAAAAGTCATATATATCAGTTCATGACATCCAGTCTTACAAATTTCCTTTTTCGTCCGCTCTCAAAACTCTGCCATCTCTCTCCCCACATCCACCACTGCTGGCGGCTTACCCCCAACTGCGCAACGCTACGCGCCGTTCACGTCCAACTGCCCAACACTACAATAGAGAATATTCCAACAATGCAAACCAGCCACGGATTGCACACAGCACAGTCAGTGATTTTCATACAGAGCGCTACGTGGCGTTACCAACATAAAAACCTAAACAGCCTACTTAGACAAGGAAACAAGGAGGATGAGCCTGATTACTAGGAAGCCATGATGCAGCTTTTGTTTACTTTTCTTGCCCATAAGGTGGCTCTGTTGTACCGTATTTACATTGTCCAATGACAGAACGTGCTATGAATCAACGACAGACCCATTCATTACTCAGTGCAATTCAGAGACGTACGGTACAATGCGATGGAGCAGTGCCGGTACAGTTTTGCAGAAGTCACTGGCATGCACCTTGTGTATGGGGAAGTGCGTTGCAATGCTCTCGCCACTGAAAGGCTATACAGGGACCGATTCCGTAACAGGCATCATCCGTCACGACGAGTGTTTATTTCTCTCTGTCGACAAAAGCAGGAGACTGGTTCATTGGAAAGAAGAAACGAGTGACCTTGCAACATGGGGACCACTCGCACAAGGGATTTTGATAAGGAGGCGCTGGAACATGTTGCAGCGGACCCCACTACAAGTACTCGTCGCACTGTACATGAAATGGGCGCTGCACATACTAGCGAGTGGACAGTACTCAACGAACAACAATTACACCCATATCATCTGCAACGAGTGAAAAGGTCTCATTTGTTCGTGATGGTATTGTATGTCTAACAGCAGAGATAGCCATGTGTGGGATGAGGAAAACCCTCACGCTGTAGTAGAGCCACACCATCAAGTGCGTTTTGCTGTGAATGTCTGGGCCGGCATTGTAGGCGAGAATCACATTGGACCATATCTTCTACCTGGCCATTTGGATGGCTACCTGTATTTGACGTTCGTGCGAAGAGACGTTCTACCTGAAATGGTGGAGAACGTACCCTTGGCTGTTCGTGAGAGGATGTGGATACATGACGGAACACCGCCTCACTTCTGTGTGGATGTCCGCAACTATCTCAATGCTGTATCTCCTGGTCGCTAGATTGGAAGAGGAGGTCCTATTCCATGGCCTGCGAGGTCACCTGACCTGAATCTCTTTGATTACTTCCTATGGGGATACGTACAATCACTTGTCTATGAGATCTCAGCGGATACGGAGGTGAATTTAGTTACCAGAATTGTAGCTGCCTGTGAAGTGATTCGAAACACACCAAGGATATTTGTCAGGGTGCGTCAGAGTCTTGTTCGCCGATGTTATGCTTGTGTTGAGGCTGATGACTGCCAGTTGCAGCAGACTTTGTAAGATACAGTACAAATGGTTCGTTCATCTTGTCAATGATGGTATTTGCAGTTAACTGTAACTAAAGTAAATAAGAAAGTACACAGCAATGTGATTTTATTCCTATTATCTCGTTAAGATGGCTTCTCCGACTCCAGGTTCCCTACCTCAAATTCTTCAGTGGAGACTCATCTTTGTTCTGTTAAATTTTTGCAAGCTCTTAGGGAACTGTTATTGACGTTTAAATCGCCAAGAGATGTAGATGCAACTGAGGCTATTTATACAAGACACATGGTGTCGTAAACGTTGGGAAATACCCGAAAAGCAGATGTCACACCTCGCCGTACGTGCAGCGGCCAGTATCCTTGCTTACAGCATTTTCAAAAATCTTCGAGAAAGTAATGTACTCAAGAGTGGTTAGCCATCTCATCAATAATGGGATACTTAGTAAATCGCAATTTGGATTTCAAAAATGATGTTCCGCCGAGACAGCAATATACAATTTCACTGTCCACATAATAGAGTCTTTAAATAATAAAATGTCACCAATAGGAATTTTATGTGACTTGTCCAAAGCATTTGATTGTGTGAACCATGACATTGTGTTACAGAAATTACAATTCTATGGTATAAATGGAATAGCATGCGAGTGGTTTAAGCCATACCTACAGAACAGGAAGCAAAAGGTTTCCTTGTATGGGTCAAGTGATTTAAATAAGTTTGCCACTTCATCTAACTGGGATGAAATTACTTTAGGTGTTCTACAGGGTTCAATCATGGGTCCCCTACTGTTCTTGATATATGTAAACGACCTCCCTTCCTATCTGAAACAGGAAGCTGAACTGACACTGTTTGCTGATGATACAAGCATCATTATTAATCCATTAAGAGAAACTCCAATTGAAAATGATACAAATAAGGTCTTTGGAAAAGTCATTAATTGGTTTTCTGAAAATGGGCTTCCTCTAAACTTTGAAAAAACACAGTACATCCAATTTTCTGCTGCAAGAAGTACGGTACCTTCAATAAATATAACACATCAACAGAAGTCGGTAGACAGGGTACAGCATACTATGTTTTGGGTGTACACATAGATGAGACTCTTAATTGGAAAATTCATATTTTGGATCTTCTAAAGCGACTAGGTTCAGCAACTTTTGAAATCAGAATAATTACCAATTTTGAGGATATATAAAGTAGTAAGCTAACGTACTTTGCATACTTTCACTCTCTGATGTTATACAGAATAATATTTTGGGGTAACTCAACATTTAGAAAGAAAGTATTCACTGCTCAAAAGAAAGTGGTTAGAATAATGTGTGGGGTTCGTAGTCGCACATCTTGTAGGCATCTTTTTAAAAGGTTGGGAATTCTTACAACAGCCTCACAGTATATTTACTCACTATTGAAATTTGTTCTCATCAACATGGACCAGTTTAAAAACAGCAATGACATTCATGATTATAATACCAGAAAAAAGAAAGACTTACACTATCCTTTACTCAACCTGTCTTTGGCAGAGCAAGGGGTAAAATATGCTGCTATAAAAATTTTCGACAAATTACCAGATGTAATAAAATGTCTGACAGACAGCAGTAATACCTTCAAAAATAAATTGAAATCATATCTCCTTGACAACTCCTTCTATACCATAGATGAATAGGAATAAATAAATCCATAAATATAGTATATAATCTTATTTCAAATATGCATTTCTTGTGCACTTGACGCGTTCCACATCGTAACGGCTACTGTACCGTGCGATCGATCAATTGAACACGCACAACTAACTAGCGGTTGAGCCAATCGGTCTGTGATCATTCCTACTAAAGTCAAGTACCCCTCTGGTGTGGTTCTGAGCCCACATGCGCCAATTTAGCAAGTGGCGTTCACGGTTCGAGTGTTGTGTCTGGCATTTTTCACTGGATAGGGTCGGAAAAAAGGGGGAAAAAAGGAAAGAAACAAAACATGTGGAACAGTTTTTACTTGGTTATAGCGAGGACAATAATTCTGTACCTTCCACGTTTATAACAGATGGCATTTACAAAAGGTGTTCGAAATTTGCACTATTAGCTCGAATGCAAGTACTGTATCGCTCAATTATCCCGTAACGCTCAAGCCCAACCGCTGCACGTGTAGCGAGGTACGTCATCTGGTGACGCCACATATTCAACATTCCTAATCCATTTTTGGGGTCTTTCCGACATTTGCGACCCCATATGTCTCATTTTAAAAAACTTGTCACAGCGTCATGTACGTCGCTTCGCTGGTTTTTAAACGTTAATAAGAATTACACTGTATATATTATTCCAGATGCTGAGACAACTGACACTTTATTAACTCGTTATATTCACCTCACAACGAGCTCGTTTCGGCAATGTTTGTCTTTTTTAGGTGAGCGTACAATGACATAATTTTTTATAATATTTTATGGTAAAAGTATATTGCTTACGCCTATATTAGTAGTTGTTAGTTCTGCAACTTATGCTACAATATATTCTTACTCCGCTGTGTATATTAATTTTTTTTTTAGTTTTTCTTTCAATATAGTATAATACAGAAGTATATGGATTGCGTATATGCTAGTAGCTGTTTGTTTTACTTCTCAGATGTTACGATGTGTTGTACAATACTATATCTTGTAACATCTTTTTTATTGCCGTCATTAGCTGTTTGTAATTTTTGTATACAATCGTATTTATAATAGCAGTTACATCTATTTTTGATCAATTTTATAATAACATTTGTAAATGTTTGACAGCTTTTCCCAGGTATGCTTATATGTTTCACAATGATTATTATTTCCGAAAAATCACCGTTAATAATTACATTACAACGGTTGTACAGTTATAATATTTTCGCTTACCATTTAGAGATACTTCTGATGAATATTCTGTAGTTTTCATGTGTCGTGAGGTGCTGAAAATGTCTTTCTTTTCTTTGAGGATATCAGTAAATGTTTCCGGACATAGAACCCTAGCTATATCATACACCTATAACACATCTAACAGTTACAACTAAGTTTCCAATAGACATTACAAAATTGTCAGATTGAGAACACAATGAGCTCACAGTAAAAGTAGCAAAACAGAAGTACAAAATAGAGAATCCTTTAACAGAAATGCGTATAATCAACTTAACACCCTCAAAAATATAATTAATAAACAAATAACACATAATGTAATAAATTTGAAAGTAGACAAGGGTAATGGTATAGTGATTATAAAACATAAAAATTATGTAGAAAAGGTACTAGATTTATAAAGGACAACACTGAAAATTCTTGATAACCTAAATGAAAAAGATAAATTTTTAACTCGTCGTAACACAAAATACAGTAGAATAATCAACACAAATATTTATGTAGAAGAAGCGAAAAAATCATAGTTAACCAATCGTTGTACATATTATCGCTGATTTTCCGGTAATAATATTCATTGTAAATATCGTAATATTCGTTGTAAGCACCAGTGGAGAAAGCTGTCGGACATTTCCAAGTGCTATTATAAATGTGGTCACATACAAAAATTATCAACCTTAGAAGAAATGAAAACGCCGCTCCTGGATACATTATTGTAACAAACGTCGTATAGTATGAGACGTAAATCAAATAGTTACTAACACACATGTAAGCCACATATTTTTGAATTTTACTATATTGAAACATAAACCCAATAACCATTAATATAGATATAAGCTCTATACTCTTGTGGTATAATAATACACTGGCGTCCAAAATTAAAACAACAAACCAATATTTTCGCGTTCTGTGTTTAATTCACGATATAATCATACAAACTGTCAACAGACTTCAGTAAGACCGTGTTCTGCACGGAAGATGGAATTCCGGTCAGCAGACAACCGTGTCAAAGATGACGTCAGGACACCTTTCAAACAGGGCAGAGTTTACCAGATAGTCCCACATTAGTAATCGCTGTGTATCCAGTCACAGACGATGCATTATGGTACAGAGAATACGTCTACCAGACTCTCTAAGATGGAGGGCCGTAGGGAAAATGGAAGCAGGACAGTCGCAAACTTACGTGATTCGACGGCTTAATGTGAACCGTTCTGTTGTTTCTCGCATGTGGCGACAGTTTATAGAGGCAGTATCTGTATTCCGAAGAACAGGGCAGGGCCGATGACTTGTAACATCAGAAAAAGAGGACAGTTCTTTGGCTGTAAGGGCACGGTGGTACTGCCTTGGCACTGCAAAGAAACTGGCATCTGACCGCAGCATCCTCTGGACGTGTTGTATCGAGGCAAATGGTGACAGAAGGCTTCGGCAGAGCGGCCTTTGTTCTTGGAGACCTGCTGTCTGTATACCTCCGAAGCGTCTTCACAGAAGGGAACGTGTAGAGTGGAGTCGCCAATATGCCACCTGGACGGTCGAACAGTGGGTTAATGTCCTTTTCACAGATGATTCTCGATTTCGTCTGGAAAGTGATTCTCGACGGATTCACATCTGAAAGAACACGATTTCTGGACCCAAACATTGTGAAAAAAGACCGATATCGAGGAGGATCCTAAACGGTGTGGGCGGGGATTATGTTGACAGCTCGAATAGGTCTTCGTGAAACTGTTTGTGTGAGTCGGCAGTGTTTAACTGCCGTCAGGTATTGTGACGAGAGGTTCGGACTCATCTGCTGTTGTCACGAGGTGGCGTGGGACCAGACTTCGTACTGATGGACCATAATGCTCGATCTCACAGAGCACGGGTGGTTGATGTTTTCTTGCATACAGAAGATATTGCACGTATGGCGTGGCCTTCTCGCTCTCCCAAAATGGTTCAAATGGCTCTGAGCACTATGGGACTTAACAGCTGTGGTCATCAGTCCCCTAGAACTTAGAACTACTTAAACCTAACTAACCTAAGGACATCACACACATCCATGCTCGAGGCAGGATTCGAACCTGCGACCGTAGCGGTCACGCGGTTCTAGACTGAAGCGCCTAGAACCGCACGGCCACACCGGCCGGCTCGCTCTCCCAGTTTGAGTCTCATGGAACATATCTCGGATGCACTAGGGAGACGGGTTTCGTAACTTCATCATTCACCAACCATTCTCTAAGACTTGCGAGCAGTTCTGCAAGAAGAATCTGCGTCATTGCCTCGACATGGGATTGATGACATTATTCATAGTATGCCTCGTCGTTGTCAAGTGTGTGTGGCTGCTACAGGTGGTCACAACCCATACTGAGGACATTAACCAGTTGTCAGAATTTGTATACAAATCCATTAAGTGGATAAAAAGGAAGAACGTTTTTGTCTACTGTTTGCATGTTGCAGTTGCTTACATTTTGTATTCTTTACATTGTTTCTAATTTACTATCACATGTTTATACCGTCTTGTGGCAAAGTAAACACAATGTTGTAAAATTTTCGACTGCTGCTTTAATTTTGGACACCAGTATTTATTGTAATATATGTTGAACAAACAGCTAGCAACACAGACGTATGCACTATATTTTTGTCATAAAATAACAGAAAAAACTGTACCAATCACTGCAGGATCACTTGAAAATGGCAAAAATTGACGTAAACAGCTCATTATGATGTAAATATAACGAGTTAATAAAGTGTTAATTCCAGAAAAAACGGGGAATGTGGGTCGTTTGCCTAATACGTTCGAGTCCCAGTGTGGCACAACTTTTCATTGCCGTCATTTCATTATACAGCTGAAGGTTGTCCCATTCGCAGTTGCGAATACATTTCATGTATTTCATAATGGCTGTGATCGCGGCAGTGCCTGTTCCTTTGGACAAACATGCATATCCAAAGGAACATTGCATCGCACTTCTGAACAACAAATGCACTGCACTATAATAGTATTTCCTTGCTGTTGAAACTGTATAGGTATACCTGATATGACCCGTGTCCCGTTAGGCAACGTATCACGCTCTCACTGGGGTTTGCATGGCGAAGGGCTGGCCGTCCTTGAACAGCTGATAGGCTCTCGCTCCACTGTGTTGCCAGTCGCCCCGCCGCGTGCCCACTTCCCTGCTGAGGAGTGTCCACCGCCCGCTGACCGCTGACGCAGTGCAGCCGCCCTGCTGTTGCAGGTACACCGCCTGGCGCCACTGGTGCGATCCGTGTGCATCCTGGGGCCGCCGCAGTCGGGCAAGAAGCTACTGGCGCGAGCCGTCTGCACGGAGCTGGGCGCCGTCATGTTTGACTTGACGCCGAAGAATCTGGCCGGCAAGTACCCGGGCAACAAGGGCCTCAAGATGCTGCTCCACCTCATCGAGAAGATGTCGCGCGTGCTGCAGCCCACGGTCAGTCGCCTTCCCCAACTCTCGAGTTTACACGACCTGCGAGAACGCAGCGGTTAGCACACTGGACTCGCATTCGGGAGGATCAAACCTGGGTCCGGCCATCGCGATTTATGTTTTCCTTGATTTCCCTGAATCACTCCAGGGAAATGCAGCGATGGTTCATTTCAAAGGGCACGGCCGACTGACTTACCTATCCTTCCTAATCTGATGAGCCAGTGACCGCGCTGTTTGGTCCCATTCCCCAAATCAACCAACTAACCAACCGGCGAGAATACACTAGTCTGCACAGCTAAGCCTGCTTAGCTGGGGCGTACTGTGTTCGCCTCCCATACAAGCGGGCCCGTTTCGATTCCCGGCCGGGTTGGAGATTTTCTCCGCTCGGCTACTGGGTGTTGTGTTGTCCTCATCATCATTTCATCCTTATCACCGGCGCGCAAGTCGCCCAGTGTGGCGTCGACTGAAATAAGACTTGTACTTGGCGGCCGAACTTCCCCGAATAGGAGCCTCCCGGCCAACGGGGCCATACGCCCATTTCTTATTTTCTCGGAGCCAACTCAGATAAGAAACCACTGTTCTGATATGTGAGTGACTGATTGCAAAAACCAGTGATGAAAAATGTTTTTATGAAAGTGACGTATTCTTTTGGTACCATAGTGTGCTGAATTCTAATACAATGACAAGAAGCGTATCACGCAGTGTATTTCTTTCCCACACTCAAAACCTGATCTATACTATTATACGAAGGCAAGTTGTAGTTTAACGTTATTAACAAAAATCTCGAAAAGTGCTTGGTCGATTTACTTCAGATTTTCGCACGTTATTCTAATAAACGTTCAGGTGGTCGTGGGCTACACGTTATTTTAAATATATGAGCGTTGGAACTTAGAGGTAACAATTTATTCACAACCGATACAAAAGAATTACATGTTTGCACCTATCACTGTCCTTCAAAGTTTTGCAGAACCCTTTGCCAGCGATGTGGATGGCGTAGTATAGCTTTAGCAGAGCCTGATCTGTTGATTTTGCGAATGGCGCGGTCTGAAGTTATGGTGATTCTTGTGTACGACTTTCATGGTGTTATCCCAGCGCGTTACGTTCCTCCACGGCAGACCGTCAATGCACAGTATTACTGTCCGGTTTTGGAGCATCACCTGCGACCAGCTTTGCGAAAGAAGCGGAGACACTTTCTGCGCAACCCCCCCCCCCCCCCCCACCCACCCATCATTTTGCACGAAAATGCGAGGGCGCATACAGCGCAAGCTGTGGCTCCTCTGTTCGGTCGATGGGACTGGGAAGTACTGTACTATCCACCATACTCATCGGTCTTGAGTCCTTGTGACTTTGACTTGATTCCCAAGATGAAGGAACCATTTCGTGACATTTGCTTCAGAACTATTCCAGAAATTCGACAGGCTGTAGACCGCTCCATTCGCAACATCAACAGAACAGGCTCTGCTAACGGTATACTACGCCTTCCACATCGCTGGCAACGGGCTCTACACAACGCTGGTGACTACTTTGAAGGACAGTAACAGGTGCAAACATGTACCTTTTTTGTATCGGACGTTCGAGTCCTCCCTCGGGCATGGGTGTGTGTGTGCTGTCCTTAGCGTAAGTCAGTTTAGGTTAGATTAAGTAGTGTGTAAGCCTAGGGGAAGTGGCAACAAAACGACTATTCACGTTGGTGTGTAGAATATATGAGTCTGGCGACATACCATCTGACTTTCGGAAAAGCATCATCCACACAATTCCGAAGACGGCAAGAGCTGACAAGTGCGAGAATTATCGCACAATCAGCTTAACAGCTCATGCATCGAAGCTGCTTACAAGAATAATATACGGAAGAATGGAAAAGAAAATTGAGAATGCGCTAGGTGACGATCAGTTTGGCTTTAGGAAAAGTAAAGGGACGAGAGAGGCGATTCTGACGTTACGGTTAATAATGGAAGCAAGGCTAAAGAAAAATCAAGACACTTTCATAGGATTTATCGACCTGGAAAAAGCGTTCGACAATATAAAATGGTGCAAGCTGTTCGAGATTCTGGAAAAAGTAGGGGTAAGCTATAGGGAGAGACGGGTCATATACAATATGCACAACAACCAAGAGGGAGTAATAAGATTGGACGATCAAGATCGAAGTGCTCGTATTAAGAAGGGTGTAAAACAAGGCTGTAGCCTTTCGCCTCTACTCTTCAATCTGTACATCGAGGAAGCAATGATGGAAATAAAAGAAAGGTTCAGGAGTGGAATTAAAATACAAGGTGAAAGGATATCAATGATACGATTCGCTGATGACATTGCTATCCTGAGTGAAAGTGAAGAAGAATTAAATGATCTGCTGAACGGAATGATTAGTCTAATGAGTACACAGTATGGTTTGAGAGTAAATCGGAGAAAGACGAAGGTAATGAGAAAGAGTAGAAATGAGAACAGCGAGAAACTTAACATCAGGATTGATGGTCACGAAGTCAATGAAGTTAAGGAATTCTGCTACCTAGGCAATAAAATAACCAATGATGGACGGAGCAAGGAGAACATCAAAAGCAGACTCGCTATGGCAAAAAAGGCAATTCTGGCCAAGAGAAATCTACTAATATCAAATACCGGCCTTAATTTGAGGAAGAAATTTCTCAGGATGTACGTCTGGGGTACAGCATTGTATGGTAGTGAAACATGGACTGTGTGAAAACCGGAACAGAAGAGAATCGAAGCATTTGAGATGTGGTGCTATAGACGAATGTTGAAAATTAGGTGGACTGATAATGTAAGGAATGAGGAGGTTCTACGCAGAATCGGAGAGGAAAGGAATATGTGGAAAACACTGATAAGGAGAAAGGACAGGACGATAGGACATCTGCTAAGACATGAGGGAACGACTTCCATGGTACTAGAGGGAGCTGTAGAGGGCAAAAGCTGTAGAGGAAGACAGAGATTGGAATACGTCAAGCAAATAATTGAGGACGTAGGTTGCAAGTGCTACTCTGAGATGAAGAGGCTAGCACAGGAAAGGAATTCGTGGCGGGCCGCATCAAACCAGTCAGTAGACTGATGAAAAAAAAAAAAAAAAAAAAAAAAAAGGCTTAGGGACCGATGACCTCAGCAGTTTGGTGCCATAGTCCTTACCGCAAAATTCCAATTCTTTTTTCTTTTGTATCGGTTGTGAATAAATAGTTGCCACTATTTAAGTTCCAGCCCAGCCCTCGTATGACAGGTTGCGTTCTGTTTGCTAGAAAATCTTCAACGCAATCACATAGCTTGTATGATATTTGGTACGCACCCAGTTTGTTCTTTTGGCGGCAGGGTGGGACGGTATCGGCAGTCTTCTGGAAGTCAAGCAACACAGCATCAGTTCATTTCTGGGCCGCTTCGCCGATGAGAGAGATAGGTTTCACATGATCGTTAGTTTCGGAACCCGTCCTCGTGCATGGCTCAGCACGACAGCTTTTATTTTGCGGGCGGCTGATGGCCTGCTCGCAAGCATGTTGTTCACTACCCTTAGAGATTTATTTGCCATAATTAGCCGCCGTTGTCCCGTCAGTTCCCTAACAGGTGCACCTACAGCAGACTCTGAGCGCTATTTCCCATGGAAGAAAAAAAAAGCAGATTAAGATATACAGTATAGTCAATGACGACGTCCACACAGATAGTGCAAAAGCTCGTACTGGATAAGAATGGTGTGCATTATGGGTCTTGTGCACTTTAGATGAACCATTCCAAGATTAGCCTTAATACATTTAGCAGAAAATGCGGAATGCCTAAAAGCCAGGTGACTCTCTGAACCACCCTCTTCTCGAATGTGAGTCCATTGTCTCAGCCACTTACAGATTTTTTTATTTATTCAGTTCTCTTCATCATCGTCTAGTTAACTGTAATATGGACCATATGTCTAAGTTAACATTTATTTTAAAAAAATGTACAGAATTTATGTAGAAGAGTTGGTTGGTTGGTTTGTGGGATTAAAGGGACCAGACTGCTATGGTCATCGGTCCCTGTGTATTTGTAAGTACCTCTAGGTTTTCAGAAGACGACTGCACGAAAAGACATACAGGAAATGGACGCACATTGTGGGATATAACATACGTCCAAGTTCCTAGCTTACATCACAGTATGGGTTCCATCTGTCACACAGCATAAGTCAATATTTGGTTGACTGTTTTGACCCTGACGGCATAGCAAGGTTGGTAAAGGAATGTCAAGTTTCTGTTTCGCGCCGATAGCGGTCACGCGGGACCCGGTGGACCCGGCGCATAATTTTTGGTAATCGGGACTGCGTTCGCGCTGTCCCGGAAAAAAAATGGTGCTTGTCCACTGAGCCACATCTCCAGCGGCTCTGTACTACCAACTAGGACTGTAGGATATTTTTAAAAATATCGGGAATCCGATATATCGATGTTTAAAAAGTAGCGATGTCGACTCTCGATATATCGGGAAAGGGTAGCGATATACCGGCAGCCAAAATATCGATCTACCTGTTTGTTAAAATATCGGCTGCATATTGTAAATTCTGCCGGTTTTAGAGCTGTATATTTAAGCATTGATTTGTTATTACACATTCTGTACATCAACAAGCTACCATCCTCCCTAGCAAGAGCAGGAACTGAAAGGAAAGCTATGCACTTTCACACTTGGCGATAACCACTTTCTTAACAATAGTAACTGCATTTAAGTGGCACAGTAAAGGTAACCGATGGCTCCCTCGTTCGGTTTCGTCACATACCGGTATTACACTTCTCCGGAACACTTCAGGTCGACTTTCCTGCCTTTTTTCCGCTAACGCAAGCGACCTAGCAGTAGTAGTATAAAAATTGCGTGGTGAAGCTAAACGTTGCAGTTTCTGTTGGTAGCGCGAGGGCTCATTACGTCAGCATTTCCCCTCGCACGACTCCGCCCACCATAAAAACCACGCTTGTCATTTAGATTTTTGTTCATCATTTTCAGCAACTGTTTTTGAAGAATGCCAATATGAAGAAGTACCACTCTAGTTGCGTTAAAAAGTTGTTTTTTAACACAACTGATGTGCTAGTTCTTTACATCGGATATCCTGTTATTTCATTCACACCGTCATCTCCGCCCACCCCCCCCCCTTTCGCAGTGCAATCGGACTTCTTTTATGCCACATATAAATGCCCCACACAATCAGAGAGAAAGATTGGACGTGATGAAAGCTCAAAAAGTAGTAAGGCTCCTACGCACAGTGAAAGTAAAACAATGTACTACTATAATTTCAAAAGAACAACTTCAAATACTTACCGAAAATGTGAAAAAAGTAATATAAAATAAAAATATCGGGAATCAGTATTGCTATTTTGATATCGATATGTCGGTGGAAGAAATATCGCTGATGTAGATGGACAAATGGCAAATGGCTCTGAGCACTATGGGACTCAACTGCTGAGGTCATTAGTCCCCTAGAACTTAGAACTAGTTAAACCTAACTAACGTAAGGACATCACAAACATCCATGCCCGAGGCAGGATTCGAACCTGCGACCGTAGCGGTCTTGCGGTTCCAGACTGCAGCGCCTTTAACCGCACGGCCACTTCAGCCGGCGTAGATGGACACTTTTTGGATAAAATATGGATATATCGATATATCGCCATTTTCTCAACAGTTCTAGTACGAACGCCGTTTGCTGCCGAAATATACGACAGCTGGCAACAGTCCCTCAGCCTTTTTGCCCTTGGAGCCACTACACTATGATACCTTCGTTCGAGCTTCATCCTTATTGATACTGAAGTAGCTTGACTCTGTTTTTGATGCATTATTTGTCTTGAGTCTTCCTTCTGTTGGAGGAATAGAGGTCTAGTAAATCTTCTGTATTTTTACTAGTTCGCTTATCATTTCTGCCACTACCCAGCTTTTCTACGACGACAGTTGCCGCACCAGTCTGTATCTCCTTATCATTGCACACGAAGGCGTACACAACAACATGAACTGCATGGGGAGGCAAGACAACAACTCACTTCGGAAATCTGTTCATCGGGTTGCCGCTCTGCAGACATGAGAAAATGCGATTCGACAATACAGAGTGGGTGGCTTGTCTACACGTTCTGACTACACCCATGTGTATTACGAATAAAAAATGCTAGAGAAACTTTATAGGGTGTAGAAAAATTTCCGCTACCAGTCACAATAAAAGGTTATTTATTCGTCACACGACCGGTTACGGGCTTGCGCCCATCCTCAGGTGTTTATATATTCATGTACATGTTTATATTGCTGGAGATCGCTGGAGATCACTGTTTCAATACAAAGAAAATTATTTGCTTATTTACTTAACAGGTACCAGTGGAAACGATATCGCTTTCCTAACAATAGTAAGTGCATGATGTAAGTGGTACAATAAAGGTGACCGATGGTTCCGTCGTTCGACAAATGCTGCCTTTCCACTCACAATTGTTTCCACTTGTACCTGTTTAGTCACTAGCAAATAATTTTCTTTGTATTTAAACAGTGATCTCCAGCAATATAAACACGTACATGAATGTATAAACACTTGAGGACGGACACAAGCCCGAAACCGGTCGTATAACGAATAAGTAATCTTTTATTATGAGTGGTAGCGGAAATTTTTCTACACCTTATAAAGGAACAGTGACGGAGTTCAGCAGCTTCCACTACGGGTAAAATTCACTTAAGAGAAACTTTATCCACTGATGCGTGTAATTTTCCTGCATATCTTATAGTTTCCACGCAGTCATCTTCTGAAGTCCAGAAGGTGCTTAAGAATAATCGTGTCTTTCCCGTTTCACACCTGTATGATAGCGTAGGCACTCGAAATCTAGGCTCTCATCCTAAGCCAGCAGGCGGTTTACAGGGCTTATTTTCTTCATTCACTTTGTTAACTGGTATCGAACAGTCCTGTTCCCTTACGGAGCCTCTTATTCTTCTGGCCTGGGCATCCATTATCTGATTAGCACTTTCTCAGTCACCGGGCTACCTCATTTGGAACAAACTTCCAAGCGTATGCTCAAAACTGTATCGAATCCTAACAGTGGCACAATCTTGGGTCGCCACTTATGCAATGACTAGAATGATTTCTTCACTATACAGAGGAGACTTCGCTGTTTTGAAACTTCCTGGCAGATTAAAATTATTTATTTCGAATATCTGCTACCAGTAGCGGTTGCGCGGTTCCAGACTGAAGCGCCTAGAACCGCTCGGCCACCAGCTGCCGGCTTTTATAGTTAATTATCTCAATTTTTTCCACAGTTTTTTAATAGATTTGGAAAATTCAAGAGTTTATGACAGCTGTAACTACTGTTTGTATGCTATGAAAATTTCTTCGAAGAATCTCTCTTACTTAGGAAGAAAAGTGTACCTATAGCAACAAATGCAGCCAGTAATAAGTGAAGAAATGATGAAATTTCACATGTAAAAAAGGTATTTTACTACGTTTTTGAACTTCCACTGCGATAAGTGTGAGTCCTCAATCCTTCCTGGTCATGGTGACAAAGTTGAATTTATTTGTAAAAGTATAGGCAGTACAAATTAAAATGTCCTGTGGTGACTCTCCTGCTCCAAGTTGGCCCGTTTGACGTCCCACCCCCTTTAAGAGTGTTGAAGAATTTTGAGTTTTTGAATTCGGTTATTTCATTTGGGGAGCAAAATAACTGATGATGGTCGAAGTAGAGAGGATATAAAATGTAGACTGGCAATGGGATGGAAAGCGTTTCTGAAGAAGAGAAATTTGTTAACATCGAGTATAGATTTAAGTGTCAGGAAGTCGTATCTAAAAGTATTTGTATGGAGTGTATTCATGTATGGAAGTGAAACATGGACGATAAATAGTTTAGACAAGAAGAGAATAGAAGCTTTCGAAATGTGGTGCTACAGAAGAATGCTGAAGATTAGATGGGTAGATCACATAACTGATGAGGAGGTGTTAAATAGGATTGGGGAGAAGAGAGGTTTGTGGCACAACTTGACTAGAAGAAGGGATTGGTTGGTAGGACATGTTCTGAGACACCGAGGGATCACCAATTTAGTATTGGAGGGCAGCGTGGAGGGTAAAAATCGTAGAGGGAGACCAAGAGATGAATACACCAAGCAGATTCAGAAGGATGTAGGTTGCAGTAGGTACTGCGAGATGAAGAAGCTTGCACAGGATAGAGTAGCATGGAGAACTGCATCAAATCAGTCTCAGGACTGAAGACCACAACAATAACAACATCGATATTCTTGGTACTGACAGATTTGTAGTCACATATTTACATTGACATATCTAGAATCTATTGAGTTAGAACTGGCTTAAGACTGTTGAAGAATTTTGAGTTTTTGAATTCCGTTATTTCATTAAGAATTAAAATTGTTTTCCAGACCGAGACTCGGACCGAAGACATTACCTTTCACATTTAATGCTCCTACCGACTGCGCTATCCGAGTACAACTCACGACTCGCGTTCACTGCTACACTTCTGCCAGTACCTCTGTCTTATGTTGCAAACTTCGTACATTCCTTACGCGTGACGCGTTGAAAAGAACCCGCTAAGAACCTCAGAAACCCCTTCTTACTTTCGAAACTGCGCTGTTACACGAAGTAATGTTCAGATTGACAGTTGGGGATACCGATACAGGTCCTCTTCGTGGACGGAGCGGAGAAGATGTTCTACAAGCGCGTGCCGCCCGAAGAGAAGAATACGGAGCCGAAGAAGCTGGCGACGAAGCTGCCGAAGATAGTGAAGAAGATCAAAGGCGAAGACCGCGTGCTCCTGCTGGGCACCAGCAGCCAGCCGTGGGCGGCCGGGCCCAAGCTGTCCAAGGCGTACGAGAAGTTCGTGCTGCTGCCGCGAAACGACTATGGCACCGTGCGCGCCATCTGGCACTCGGAGCTCATGGCCTACCACAGCGTCAGCAGGTACCGCCCTCCTACCTGGACACCCCCACACGCTGAGCTAGAGCTCTGCCCAGCTTCATATTTCGCTATACAGGGTGTTACAAAAAGGTACGGCCAAACTTTCAGGAAACATTCCTCTCACACAAAGAAAGAAAATATGTTACGTGGGCATGTGTCCGGAAACGCTTACTTTCCATGTTAGAGCTCATTTTATTACTTCTCTTCAAATCTCATTAATCATGGAATGGAAACACACAGCAACAGAACGTACCAGCGTGACTTCAAACACTTTGTTACAGGAAATGTTCAAAATGTCCTTCGCTAGCGAGGATACATGCATCCACCCTGCGTCGCATGGAATCCCTGATGCGCTGATGCAGCCCTGGAGAATTGCGTATTGTATCACAGCTGTCCACAATACGAGCACGAAGAGTCTCTACATTTGGTACCGGGATTGCGTAGACAAGAGCTTTCAAATGTCCGCATAAATGAAAGTCAAGAGGGTTGAGATCAGGCGAGCGTGGAGGCCATGGGATTGGTCCGCCTCTACCAGTCCATCGGTCACCGAATCTGTTGTTGAGAAGCATACGAACACTTCGACTGAAATGTGCAGGAGCTCCATCGTACATGAACCACATGTTGTGTCGTACCTGTAAAGGCACATGTTCTAGCAGCACAGGTGGAGTAGCCCGTATGAAATCATGATAGCGTGCTCCATTGAGCGTAGGTGGAAGAACATGGGGCCCAATCGAGACATCACCAACAATGCCTGCCCAAGCGTTCACAGAAAATCTGTGTTGATGACGTGATTGCACAATTGCGTGCGGATTCTCGTCGGCCCACACATGTTGATTGTGAAAATTTACAATTTGATCACGTTGGAAAGAAGCCTCATCCGTAAAGAGAACATTTGCACTGAAATGAGGATTGACACATTGTTGGATGAACCATTAGCAGAAGTGTACCCGTGGAGGCCAATCAGCTGCTGATAGTGCCAGCACACGCTGTACATGGTACGGAAACAACTGGTTCTCCCGTAGCACTCCCCATACAGTGACGTGGTCAACGTTACCTTGTACAGCAGCAACTTCTCTGACGCTGACATTAGGGTTATCATCAACTGCACGAAGAATTTCCTCGTCCATTGCAGGGGTCCTCGTCGTTCTAGGTCTTCCCCAGTCGCGAGTCATAGGCTGGAATGTTCCGTGCTCCCTAAGACGCCGATCAATTGCTTCGAACGTCTTCCTGTCGGGACACCCCGTGCTAATCCATACATCAAATGGGCATCTGCCAACTCCGCATTTGTAAACATTGCACTGGCTGCAAAACCACGTTCGTGATGAACACTAACCTGTTGATGCTACGTACTGATGTGCTTGATGCTAGTACTGTAGAGCAATGAGTCGCATGTCAACACTAGCACCGAAGTCAACATTACCTTCCTTCAATTGGGCCAACTGGCGGTGAATCGAGGAAGTACAGTACATACTGACGAAACTAAAATGAACTCTAACATGGAAATTAAGCGTTTCCGGACACATGTCCACATAAAATCTTTTCTTTATTTGTGTGAGGAACGTTTCCTGAAAGTTTGGCCGTACCTTTTTCTAACACCCTGTATAATCGGGCACCCAATGGAACCTTCATTTCTTGTTCGCCCATGTGTGCTAGCCCTGTTCGCTGTCGTAGTCGCCTCGACCGCTTACCAGCCGGAGATGAATGGGTGCTTTTGTTCGGTCTGAAGACAATGAGTTGGTCTTCACCTAATTCTCCTAAGTGAGTGGTGGTCGGAACCTACCAGACTGATTTTAGGGGGCTAGAACATTTATGCGAAGTGACATTTCTATGCGGAGATATTTCTGCGGAATCTTTCTGGGATAGCTGGCTTTTTGCAGGCAGCACTCAGGAACACTTAAAAATTGTACACTTACATGGATATGGTGCCTGTTCTATCGGAGATGTCCAAGAGAACAGATACCATATACATATAAGTACAGTACTGGCCATTAAAATTGGTACACCACGAACATGACGTGATACAGATGCGAAATTTAACCGACAGGAAGAAGATGCTGTGATATGCAAATGATTACCTTTTCAGAGCATTCACAGAAGGTTGGCGCCGGTGGCGACACCTACAACGTGCTGACATGAGGAAAGTTCCCAACCGATTTCTCATACACAAACAGCAGTTGACCGGCGTTGCCTGGTGAAATGTTGTTGTTATGCTTCATGTAAGGAGGAGAAATGCGTGAAAATGTAATCGCATGTCAGTTCTAGAAAAATATATTTGTCCAATGAATACCCGTTTATCATCTGCATTTCTTCCTGGTGTAGCAATTTTAATGGCCAGTAGTGTAATTGCAACATTATGGCACCTGTCGACGACGAATCTCCCGGAGACCCAGTGTGTCGCTCTCGGCAGGGAGATCGACCTGAGCGGCCTAACGCAGATGACGGTGGGCTACACGCTGCCCGCGATCCGCGCCGCCGTGCAGCAGACACTGACGGTGGAGCGCCGCCTGCGGCTCGCCCAAGAACCGCTGCACCCGCTGGAGCTGTACCGGCCGCTGGAGGACGTGGAGCCCGTGTCCCAGGAGGACCAGGACAAGATGGCCGAGTGGTGGCTCAAGAAGACGGCGTTGGGCAAGCAGCGCAGCATGCTGCTGCAGAAGATGGCTGAGGAGCGCGAGAAGCTCGAGAAGGAGAAGGCGCAGCTCGAGAAGCAGAAGGAGAAGGAGAAGAAGAAGGCGGGCGGCTAGCGGCCGAGGCGGCAGGTGAGCGCCCACTGCTGCGACTGCGCGCTTAAATAGTGAGCACGCTGGACAGCAGATTCATCGTACCCCAGGGTCGCGTTAATATCCTGTAGCACCGTCTCTGACCCCAGTTCGCCGAGGTAGAGAGTACACAAGTTTCTTCAGGTACGCCTTTTCCAGCTGTAGCCACCCATTGATAGTTCGGTCTCTCAGAGCTCAATGGTCAATACACTAGGCTCGTGTTATGGAGGACGAAGGCTCAAGTCTACGTCCAGCCATCCAGATTTAGGTTTTCTGTGATTTCCCCAAATCGTTCTAGGCAAATGACCAAATGGTTCCTTTGAAAGGTCATGACTGATTTTGACTTTCGTGTAGACGAACGTTAAGCCGCAATTAGCGGCTATTAGAGAACATTTTCTCCACATAAGTGACTTACCATGTGTCACCTTATGAATCCAAATTTTTCCTTGTACACTTTCATCCCCATGTTAGTTTTGGCTGCTAAGAGACGGTATTTTCTTTCAAACACTGATCGGTCTCTAAATGGACACCTCTCTGAAAATAAAAAATGCTTTATTTGTAACATTCGGCTACGACCTAAGGCTGCTTCTCTGACTTAGACACTGTACCAAGATACCAACACCCTCGCGACAGAAGTCAGTTCTCCGTGCTAGTTGCCGGCCGCTGTGACCGAGCGGTTCTAGGCGCTTCAGTCCAGAACCACGCAGCTGCTACGGTCGCAGGTCCGAATCCTGCCTCGGGCATGGACGTGTGTGATGTCCTTAGTTTAGTTAGGTTTAAGTAGTTCTAAGTCTAGGGGACTGATGATCTCTGATGTTAAGTCCCATAGTGCTTAGAGCCATTTGAACCATCTGTGCTAGCCTGCACCTCGTTGTCTGTGCCAAAAAGCTGTTCTCATAGCCAATAAGCTAAGAGATGGAAATCAGAAGAAGCTAATTGTGGACTGCAAGAGCGTTGTTGTGCCACCTGCAGCATGCAGCCGAGTATGTTCATGAAGAAGGAAATGCTTGACAGTTACGTTATGTGGGCTGCATGAAATCAGGGGAACTCTCCGCAGGCACTTCACACTTAGTGTTCTAAGCGCCTTTACATGTTGGCTGTGTACTCAGAACTGAAAACAGTGATGTAATGAAACTGACGGGAATGCTAGAGAACTGTGCAACACATTTGTGCAAATATCTCTATGTCCATCTCTCGGGACTCGGCCGTTCGATACAGGAGGTGCCGACCGTTGTGGCCGAGCGGTTCTAGGCGCTTCAGTCTGGAACCACGCTGCTGCTACGATCACAGGTTCGAATCCTGCCTCGGGCGTGGATATGTGTGATGTCCGTAGGTTACTTAGGTTTAAGTAGTTCTAAGTTCTAGGGGATTGATGACCTCAGATGTTACGTCCCATAGTGCTCAGAGCCATTTGAACCATTTTTGATACGGGAGGTAAAATTAAACACCTTTCAGCCGTCTAATTTCCAAACTTATTTTATTTGGCTACCAGTTTCAGCGTTTTACTATGCCTGATCAGAAGAGAGGTAGAATCTTCCCACACGTCGGTCAGCAGTCTGAAGATGGCGTAGTAAAACGCTGCAATTGGTAGCCAAATAAAATAAATTTGGAAATTAGACGGCTGAAAGGTGTTTAATGTGACATCCATTTGTGCAAAGCTTCGTTGTATTTTTACTATGGTTTTAATGTCACGATCAACCAGAGACTGTAAAAAAAATATCCCCCATAATTGTGGTACACACTGTACACAGATCTTGGACTGGGGCGCTCCTGGCGTCCCCCTAAGCTTAGCACCCTAAGCGGCCATAGTCTCGTCTTGCAGAGAAATCTTACATTTGTGGCATTTTGGCGCCCATCTCACCTTGGCACCCCAAACGGTGATTTGATTCGATGGGCCTTAAACCGCGCCTTACCCTAAGCTTCCTTTCTTCTTAGAGCTACCAAATTTATGAGCTCTCTTGATTGCTACGTTCCATGCTCTACTCTAATTACTCGTAGTTCCCACACATTTTCTGTGGGATTAACATCGTATGATTTACCAGTCCTGTCGACTTGTGATGCGGTGCCTGAGTGTCTATCAATCCAGTAGAAAGTCGCTGTACGTAGGAACATTCTGTCGCTCTGGTACTGCGAACACGTAGTCTTCACTCGCGAGGAGCCATAGTCACATGTTAAGCGGCGACTCTGCGCCAGTTTGACCTCACTGTAAAGGATCACTACCTCTAAAGCAGTGGCAGTTTTTTCAACCATTTGCGCTTTAATGCGTGTTTGTCATCTGAGCTATCGAATGATTTAGCAAATACAGCACAACAGGCTATAGCCCGTATTCTACTCTTTACTCGTCAGAGCAACATGGCAGACAACATGAAAATTTCGATCAAGGATGTCGGTTGTCCTAGAAATTCGTATTGAACAGCCGCTTAAAATGAAGGAGGGCCGTTGAAATCAATCATATTATCTTTCCACCATGTTTCTTGCTTTTTAACTAGCGACCCATCTGCGCTGACATTACCCCCCTACACTGGTGCCCGAAATTTAAAGACGGAAGTAACTTTCGCATGATATGTCACTCCCAAATAACATACCTCTATGGAACTGGGGCCGTTCATAGAAACAAACTGCTATACTTAGTACAGAATGTAAGAATGAAATACACCAATTACACTTTTTTCAAAGAGAAGAGTTATACTGAAGTCATCGCTATTTATTATTGTCCCCTGGACATTACAGAAGGCGGGACATGGTTCGTAATAGAGTGTATGATCACCGTGTACGGAAATGCATGCAGTGGAGAGTGTGCTCCCATGCTGGCCAGAAGGATGTTGTGGAGGCCTTGTGGTGTGGCTGTCAGTACGTCCATGCGACATTATACCTTCCGATACCATAAAAACTGGGCCACCAAAACGATCATGTTCGACAATGTTCCTGGATACAATGAGTGTCCCCTACTCCCGCCATATGAGGGTATGTCTAGAATCAGACTGAATCTGCTCTTATCAGCGAAGATCACGAGACGACATTCCTCGTTGGTGCAGTGCCTATGCTCTTCGCACCATCGGAAAAGTTGCCGCCGATGTGCGGACGTCAAAGGAACACAACACACCGGTCGTCAGAAAAAGACAGAGAAATACAGAGAGAGAGAGAGAGGAGAGAGAGAGAGAGAGACAGAGATAGTGAGAGAGATTGAGACGGCTCCCCCCCCCCCCCACGTATAGTTGACGTGTGGTTGTGGGGCATGAGATTATGCACCGCTATTTGACGTGGGTCCAGTCTTACTTGGTGCATAATGTAGTGGTGACTGCTGCTGCAACTGACCGTTTTCGACCACCTCCTCTCACCTGGGCAGCAGTGCCTGTAATCCGGAACGCTCCGCCAGACGCGTGAAACAATGCTGTAAACAGTAGCAAACTCCTGCGGTACGCTCTTGTCACATCGTCCATCTTCCAGTTTTCCGATGATTCTGCCCTGTGTGAAGTGTCCAGATGTTGCCTCCGGGCTACAGTGTAGTGAAGAACACCTCCAAAGTGCACCGTAACTGTTTACTGATTGTCGCACGGTCTTTTCCCGTTCCTTCAACTGCCTCATTTTGAAGGGCCACCCCCACTTGGCGCAATAGTCAGGCTGACCTCCAGCTTCCAGTTAACTAGTGGCAGACCGCTGGCGATGTGCTTCCGCACTTTCATTCATTTCCACCTCCTTATTAGTATTTTCAGTGTGACAGTTATTGAACTACATGAAAAATGTAAATTAGTTACAAACTACGGCGTGCACAAACTTTATTCAAGATATAAACGCCACTAGAGATATTCAGATTTAGGTTATGAGATGTTCGATATGTCTGCCATCATTGGCAATAATGTGGCGCAGACGAATAGCGAAATTCCGCATGACCCGCTGAAGTGTCGGAACATCGATGCCCTCGATGACCTCCTGAATGGTTGTTTTCAGCGCTGCAGTGGCTTTGGGGCTATTGTTGCGCATCTTGTCTTTAATACGGTCCCACAAGAAGGAGTCGCATTTGTTCAGTTACGAAGAATGTGGCGGTCAATCGAGGCCCATGCTAGTGGCCTCCGGTTAACCCACAGCTAGAAAGCGGTCCCCAAAGTGCACCTCCAGGACATAAAACACTCTCTTGCTTCGATGAGGTCGAGGTCCGTCTTACGTGAACAATGCCTTGTCGAAATCAGGGTCACTTTCGGTAATGGGGATGAAATCATCTTTCATAACCTTCACTTATCATTCGGTAGTCACCGAGCCGTCAACGAATACAGCACAGATGATTCCGTGACTGGCCACTGCATACCACGCAGCCACCTGTCGAGGATAAGGAGACATCTCGATCGCGAAATGCGGATTCTGAGTCCCCCAAATGCGCCAATTTTGCTCACTGACGAATCCATCCAAATGAAAGTCAGCTTCGTCGCGAAACCAAACCATGCGTGCGCGTACTAATTCCCATCATGCCTAGCGGCCAACCGAGCAATTTGAGCGTCCTAACACAAACCGTTCAGAAGTTATGACGATTTTATTACACATCGTTCATTAACTGTATGTTACTTTATGATCTCCCCCTGAAATTTTTCAGAGCTGTGTACTAATGCCATTATGATCATATGAGTCAACTAACTTCAAGAACCACAGACTGCTTTCCCTAGAAGAAGGCCCAACTGAATCATAATTTGGGTGCATATGTCCACAGCTATTTTGCGCCCTGAAGTCCCAACTAACAAACAAACCAATAACGCATCCAAGCAGCCTGATGTCATCTTGGAAGACGGGTGGGTCCACGGCTGGCTTATCATAACGATCTAGAAGAAAGGAAACACTTGATCGCACACACTGTTGCAGTTTCTCAATAACCTTAACGAGTGGGTCCAAGTCATGATACGCAAAAAACATCAAAATACAACGGGGTCACGTACGACTGAACCACACGCTCCACTCAATGTGAATTAAACTCCTCATTGGGCTGGCGTCGCGCTTGATGTCTTGCATCATTTTAGAAGGGCCAAAAATCGAGACTCATCGGACAATACAGGCCTCTCTATTCAGGATCCATTCAGTTCCTCTGTTGTCTGGCCCGTTGAAGACGGGCAGCGCTATGTGTCGCTGTAAGCAGTGGCGTGTCACGAGGTCCCGACAACAAGTATCAGTTACACGCAGTTTCCTTGGGTAATAATCACTCGGTAAGGGGTTGAGATATACCTGTGTTCAGTAACACCTGCAGTTTCCGTCGGGTTGAGAAAATTGTCATAAACAAGTCAAGGTACAGGGGTTGGACAAAAATATGAAAACATCGCGAGAAACGCATGCATCATCACAAAAGTAGATGCTAGCGAAACGTACAGATTGCCCTGTCGTGTTTAACCACTAACGGCGCCTGTGGAATGTCCTCCATATGTTGCGTCAGTCGTGGTCGGAATAGAGTTTTGTGTAGTTGGGAGTGCATTATGTCGGACCTAATGAACTCGAACATAGGCAGGTGCTTGTCTACATCTACATTTATACTCCGCAAGCCACCCAACGGTGTGTGGCGGAGGGCACTTAACGTGCCACTGTCATTACCTCCTTTTTCTATTCCAGTCGCGTATGGTTCGCGGGAAGAACGACTGTCTGAAAGCCTCCGTGCGCGCTCGAAACTCTCTAATTTTACATTCGTGATCTCCTCGGGAAGTATAAGTAGGGGGAAGCAATATATTCGATACCTCATCCAGAAACGCACCCTCTCGAAACCTGGCGAGCAAGCTACACCGCGATGCAGAGCGCCTCTCTTGCAGAGTCTGCCACTTGAGTTTGCTAAACATCTCCGTAACGCTATCACGGTTACCAAATAACCCTGTGACGAAACGCGCCGCTCTTCTTTGGATCTTCTCTATCTCCTCCGTCAACCCGATCTGGTACGGATCCCACACTGATGAGCAATATTCGTATAGGTCGAACGAGTGTTTTGTAAGCCACCTCCTTTGTTGATGGACTACATTTTCTAAGGACTTTCCCAATGAATCTCAACCTGGTACCCACCTTACCAACAATTAATTTTATATGATCATTTCACTTCAAATCGTTTCGCACGCATACTCCCAGATATTTTACAGAAGTAACTGCTACCAGTGTTTGTTCCACTATCATACAATCATACAATAAAGGATCCTTCTTTCTATGTATTCGCAATACATTACATTCGTCTATGTTACGGGTCAGTTGCCACTCCCTGCGCAAAGTGCCTATCCGCTGCAGATCTTCCTGCATTTCGCTACAATTTTCTAATGCTGCAACTTCTCTGTATACTACAGCATCATCCGTGAAAAGCCGCATGGAACTTCCGACACTATCTACTAGGTCATTTATATATATTGTGAAAAGCAATGGTTCCATAATACTCCCCTGTGGCACGCCAGAGATTACTTTAAGGTCTGTAGACGTCTCTCCATTGATAACAACATGCTGTGTTCTGTTTGCTAAAAACTCTTCAATCCAGCCACACAGCTGGTCTGATATTCCGTAGGCAAAGTAAGAACTTTGTTTATCAGGCGACAGTGCGGAACTGTATCGAACGCCATCCGGAAGTCAAGGAAAATAGCATCTACCTGGGAGCCTGTATCTAATATTTTCTGGGTCTCATGAACAAATAAAGCGAGTTGGGTCTCACACGATCGCTGTTTCCGGAATCCATGTTGATTCCTACAGAGTAGATTCTGGGTTTCCAAAAACGACATGATACGCGAGCAAAAAACATGTTCTAAAATTCTACAACATATCGGTGTCAGAGATATGGGTCTATAGTTTTGCGCATCTGCTCGACGACCCTTCTTGAAGACTGGGACTACCTGTGCTCTTTTCCAATCATTTGGAACCTTCCGTTCCTCTAGATACTTGCGGTACACGGCTGTTAGAAGGGGGGCAAGTTCTTTCGCGTACTCTGTGTAGAATCGAATTGGTATCCCGACAGGTCCAGTGGACTTTCCTCTGTTGAGTGATTCCAGTTGCTTTTCTATTCCTTGGACACTTATTTCGATGTCAGCCATTTTTTCGTTTGTGCGAGGATTTAGAGAAGGAACTGCACTGTGGTCTTCCTCTGTGAAACAGCTTTGGAAAAAGGTGTTTAGTATTTCAGCTTTACGCGTGTCATCCTCTGTTTCAATGCCATCATCATCCCGGAGTGTCTGGATACGCTGTTTCGAGCCACTTACTAATTTAACATAAGACCAGAACTTCCGAGGATTTTCTGTCAAGTCGGTACATAGAATTTTACTTTCGAATTTACTGAACGCTTCACGCATAGCCCTCCTTTCCCTAACTTTGACATCGTTTTGGTTCTGTTTGTCTGAGAGGTTTTGGCTGCGTTTACACTTGGAGTAAAGCTCTCTTTGCTTTCGCAGTAGTTACCTAACTTTGTTGTTGAACCACGGTGGGTTTTTCCCGTCCCTCACAGTTTTACTCGCACATACCTGTCTAAAACGCATTTTACGATTGCCTTGAACTTTTTCTCCATAAACACTCAACATTGTCAGTGTCGGAACAGAAATTTTCGTTTTGATCTGTTAGGTAGTCTGAAATCTGCCTTCTATTACTCTTGCTAAACAGATAAACCTTCCTCCCTTTTTTTATATTCCTATTAACTTCCATATTCAGGGATGCTGCAACGGCCTTATGATCACTGATTCCCTGTTCTGCACATACAGAGTCGAAAAGTTTGTTATCAGTAGGTCCAAGATGTTATTTCCACGAGTCGGTTCTCTGTTTAATTGCTCGAGGTAATTTTCGGATAGTGCACAAATTTTCTCTCAGTTGTTCTGCTACTAATGCTGCTGAGTCGGGAGGTCGGTAAAAGGAGCCAACTATTAACCTAGCTCGGTTGTTGAGTGTAACCTCCACCCATAATAATTCACAGAAACTATCCACTTCTACTTCACTACAGGATAAACTACTACTAAGAGCGAAAAACACGCCACCACCGGTTCCATGCAATCTATCCTTTCTAAACACCGTCTGTGCCTTTGTAAAAATTTCCGCAGAATTTATCTCTGGCTTCAGCCAACTTTCTGTACCTATAACGATTTCAGCTTCGGTGCATTCTATCAGCGCTTGAAGTTCCGGTACTTTACCAATGCAGCTTCGACATTTTACAATTACAATACCGATTGCTGCTTGGCCTCCGCATGTCCTGACTTTGCCCCGCACCCTTTGAGGCTGCCGCCCTTTCTGTACTTGCCCGAGGCCATCTAACCTAAAAAACCGCCCAGTCCGCGCCACACAACCCCTGCTACCCGTGTAGCCGCTTGCTTCGTGTAGTGGACTCCTGACCTATCCAGCGGAACCCGAAGCCCCACCACCCTATGGCGCAAGTCGAGGAATCTACAGCCCATAGGGTCGCAGAACCGTCTCAGCCTCTGATTCAGACCCTCCACTCGGCTCTGTACCACAGGTCCGCAGTCAGTCCTGTCGACGATGCTGCAGATGGTGAGCTCTGCTTTCATCCCGCTAGCGAGACTGGCAGTCTTCACCAAATCAGATAGCCGCCGGAAGCCAGAGAGGATTTCCTCCGATCCATAGCGACACACATCATTGGTGCCGACATGAGCGACCACCTGCAGATGGGTGCACCCTGTACCCTTCATGGCATCCGGAAGGACCCTTTCCACATCTGGAATGACTCCCCCCGGTATGCACGCGGAGTGCACATTGGTTTTCTTCCCCTCTCTTGCTGCCATTTCCCTAAGGGGCCCCATTACGCGCCTGACGTTGGAGCTCCCAACTACCAGTAAGCCCACCCTCTGCAACTGCCCGGATCTTGCAGACTGAGGGGCAACCTCTGGAACAGGACAAGCAGCCATGTCAGGCCGAAGATCAGTATCAGCCTGAGACAGAGCCTGAAACCGGTTCGTCAGACAAACTGGAGAGGCTTTCCGTTCAGCCCTCCGGAATGTCTTTCGCCCCCTGCCACACCTCGAGACGACCTCCCACTCTACCACAGGTGAGGGATCAGCCTCAATGTGGGCAGTATCCCGGGCAGACACAGTCGTAGTCCGATCGGGGGATGTATGGGACGAGCAGGCCGTCCCCGACAAACCCCCATCCGGACCCCCACAGTGATGCCCAATGGCAACAACCTCAAGCTGTGTGACCGAGGCCAACACTGCCTGAAGCTGGGAGCGAAGGGATGCCAACTCAGCCCATATCCGAACACAGCAGTTGCAGTCCATATCCATGCTAAAAAACTGTTGTGCAAAGAACGTCTGAACTAATCTACAGAGAGCACAATTTGACACAAAATTTAAGCGGTTATTAAAATGCAAGATTGCCTAGTAATTGCAGTAATGCTGCTACTTGCGCACTGCTGACGCACTGCTCGGCGGCGGAAGGAGACTACGCGATTTTACACTATTCAGGTACTAAAACGCGATGCTACAACTCTCAAATTCTATAATACGCCCGAAATTTATGAATTAAACAATGCAAATACCAAAAACACGCAAAGAAATTAAGAATTAACTATGTAACAAATAAGTGTGCTAAGACTATACGACTTGCTGCTGCAGCAGGTGAGTTTCTTCGTAACCAAGAGATCCGAAGTGATTGGAATTTTATGAGGTACCGTGTATGAGTTTCTTCACTAGTAGTTTTGTTGGGGTCTTCCCACCATAGTTTTCGTTTGGCTGTCCGCGAGATTGTGGTAACTGCTTCTTGGTCGGACCGCTTCATTCACACCTCGATTGGGTGGTTTAGGGTCGGTGTCGTGTGTCTCTGTGGTTCCGAGTCTTTACAGGCACCGCACTTGCTACATCTTCTGGTTTTGGGTAACTCGGGGAGATCTGGCTTGTAATGCAAGTTTTTATGGGGCTGATCTGCTGTGGCCCTGTAGATCACCAATAACTATTTCGACTATTGTGATCTGGGCCCCTTTAGACGTGTCACTCCCTCACCGAGCTAAGGAAATATATTTTTTTTTGGGAACTGCCTTTAATGTGAAGGTTTGTGTGCTGGATTATTCACATTTATCTTGTAACAACTGACAAGTGTAATATATAGTATAAGGAGACAACTATTATAACTTTAGTACAAACTAGCTACTTAAAGGTTATTTTAAGGAATTGTTCTCTTATATATATATATATATATATACGATAAGTTTAAAATCTTATTATTGGGAGGTTGTTAACGTCATACCTTGCAATCTCCTTTTCATAAAGAAAATTTGTCAGCTATTGGAAATTGTTTTGAAATGTTTTTTTTTTTAAAAAAGCCAGACTTAAAAACTTATTATTCAGAAAGTCTTCAAAATAAAAAGGAATCTTTAGCAGTGTGTGTTATTTCACCAGCACCTCCTGGCCCCTACCTCCACGATAACGTTTTGGAATAACATGTGTACTTGAGTTGCTGTTTGTGAACCGCCCTAATTGACGGTTCACAGGGAAAGCGAAAAAACGTTCACTAAGTCACATCGCGGATGAAAGTGCGAGTTGAGTGACCGTGACGAACTGTCGATGAATAGGGTTTTGACGAAAAATAAGAGGATGACCGCTGCAATCACTGCAGAACTGAATGTCGCACTCGCGGACCCCGTCAGCGTTAAACAACACGAAGGGAGCTCCAAAAGCAGGAAATTGCAGGGTGATGTGGAATTCCAAAACCACTCATCCGTGATGCAAATGCCAGTAACAGGAAAACGTGTTGTTGAAGCCATAAAACGTTGTCTGTGGAGCTATGAAAGGAAGTCATTTGGTCGAATGAGCAATGTTTCACACTGGCTGACACTTCTGGCTCAGTTTATGTCCAAAGAGTGAAACGTGGCAGGGATTCGGTGATGATTTTGGCGACTATATTGTCGTACTCCATGGGTCTCGTGGTTACTCTGAAAGGTCGCATTATTACCAAGTGATTTCGGGTGTGCCGCAGGGGAGTGTCGTAGGACCGTTGCTATTCACATTGTACATAAATGACCTTGTGGATGACATCGGAAGTTCACTGAGGGTTTTTGCGGATGATGCTGTGGTATATCGAGAGGTTGTAACAATGGAAAATTGTACTGAAATCCAGGAGGAGCTGCAGCGAATTGACGCATGGTGCAGGGAATAGCAGTTGAATCTCAATGTAGACAAGTGTAATGTGCTGCGAATACATAGAAAGAAAGATCCCTTATCATTTAGCTACAATATAGCAGGTCAGCAACTGGAAGCAATTAATTCCATAAATTATCTGGTAGTACGCATTAGGAGTGATTTAAAATGGAATGATCATATAAAGTTGATCGTCGGTAAAGCAGATGCCAGACTGAGATTCATTGGAAGAATCCTAAGGAAATGCAGTCCGAAAACAAAGGAAGTAGCTTACAGTACGCTTGTTCGCCTACTGCTTGAATACTGCTCAGCAGTGTGGGATCGGTACCAGATAGGGTTGATAGAAGAGATAGAGAAGATCCAACGGAGAGCAGCGCGCTTCGTTACAGGATCATTTAGTAATCGCGAAAGCGTTACGGAGATGATAGATAAACTCCAGTGGAAGACTCTGCAGGAGAGACGGTCAGTAGCTCGGTACGGGCTTTTGTTAAAGTTTCGAGAACATACCTTCACTGAGGAGTCAAGCAGTATATTGCTCCCTCCTACGTATATCTCGCGAAGAGACCATGAGGATAAAATCAGAGCCCACACAGAGGCATACCGACAATCCTTATTTCCACGAACAATACGAGACTGGAATAGAAGGGAGAACCGATAGAGGTACTCAATGTACCCTCCGCCACACTCCGTCAGGTGGCTTGCGGAGTATGGATGTAGGTGTAGATGTAGATGTAGATGTAGAAGGCCCATCATACGTTACAATGAATGTTCCCTAACTGTGATGCTGTATTCTAGGTGGACAGGACCCATTCTCACTCAGCTCGCATGACCCAGGCCTGTTTTTGTGAGTACTAGGATGAATTGTCGCACTTTTCTTAGCCACCAATCACCAGACCTCAATATTATTCAACATTTATGGTCCACTCAGGGGAGAAGGGTGGGTGACTGCTATGCACGTCCATCATCATTACCCGAGTTTTGCACTAGCTTGCAAGAAGAATGGTATAAGATTCCATTGGACACCATTCGGGACCTCTATTTATCCAACCCGAGACGACTGGAAGCTTTTTCCAAAGGGTTTCTTACACCATATTAGACATGCTGACGTGTTGTGTTTTTGGTGTTTCCATAGTTTCTTCCAGTCCTTGAAATCATATCCAATCCCTGTCGGTTGCGGGAATCGTTTTACGACTACTGTTCTTACGCCGTGGTACATGACCCTTAGTGGCGCACTATTTCTTTTGGATACGTTAGATAGTCTGCGTTGATTCATTCACTTGTGGTCATGAGCACGTCCAAACACGATAGTTGCTTTCTACTTTTCTGTGACATCTGCACGTTGACCCATGTTATTGCTCTGATTCTGATTCCAATCAATCGACTGGCACGTTTACGCCACCTGAATGACCATTTGGTACTAGAGCCACTGTCCAAGGCACTCCAAGGCAACCAGCGTGCTTGCTTTTAAGGGGGAAGCACGCAGTAATTTTGTAATAGACCTGCACTGCCATCCACCAAGCAGAAAACATAGAACGGTCATTAACTGCAAGTTGCATGTTCGGTTTGCAGGATGTGCGACGCTCCAGGACAATTCTTCATTGGCACAGAACATCTGGCAGAGCTGCAGAGGTGAGGCGAGAAACCAGCAGGAAGAAGCTCAGGAAACGACACTACCGAGGTAGCAACAACTATGTCAAAAAGTTTTCCATTATTAACCTGCACACATCAGTTATACCACAAAATTAAGAAGTAATAAACAAAGCAACTAATAACACAGGTTTTTAGCAATTTACTGAACTTAGTAAGAGTTGGTAATAATACACCACTGCCAATAATGAACAAGGAACCAGTCGACTTTTTCTTGCCATTGCTGCATGAAGTGAATGTTGGTTAAGATTTCTCTCGAAGTACGGCATGAAAGAAATAGAATGCGCTGAACACGTGGCTAGGACGATATCAGTAATGTCTGCTGTGTGTGGCAGACGGTCCTGTAAGTGTCACCATCAATTACAGCGAAAGTGTGCTATGGAAAAAATACTTTTTAAAACATAAATTTCAACGCAGCTTCCATTTACGCCTCAGTTCAGGCGATAAAAAGCGGTCATCGATTGCTGAGGCACCAGAAGATCACAGTGACAGTGCCTGTGATCTGGAGAACATTGTTGCAACACTATCTAGAGTATTGGTTAGTGCAGTAGGCACTCTCAATATTTTTCGTTACGAATCCGTCCCTGAAGAACTATTCACCATTGCTCGTTCGTTGATTTCCATCCATTATGATAGAGAGAAATGTCACTTAGTGTGGTGTTGTTATACTTAGTCTGGTCACCGCTTCCTCTAACAAATGGCACCCAATGAAGGTGCATCTGAATCGAACCTGCTTGGTTGGTTGGTTTTGGAGTGAAAGGAACTTAAGTCCAAGGTCATCAGTCCCTTCATCCTCCAAGTGGCAAACCAGGAATGGTCGGCAAAGGAAGGAAGCGAAAGGCAAATTCTGGAAAGCCTAAGTGTAACTAACAGAATAAAGAAACTGAGGTAAAAGTCCAGAAAAAAGACAGCATATATGAGTCGTTAAAATATGAGTCAAGACAAGGAATTAAAACCAAGAAATGAAAAACAATAAAGAGAATGAAAATGTGGGAAGTGTAGAGGCGAGGCTGGGACACCGAGCAAGGGCCGACAAAGGGGCCTCTGAGGGGAGAGGGATGCACCACCAAACCATCAGGCATTCATTGAGGCCAAAAAGCCCTACCTTACAGGTATGAATAGAAGCCACCTTCGCGGGCACAACGTATCAACAAGTGAGCAGAGGTGGTGTCGTCTGATATCACCAGAGGTAGCGCGTCAGGGAGATGAAGATGACGCTTTAAAGCAGCATAATTAGGGACAGTCTTTGCGTAAGTGCCCTACCTTACAGGTATGAATAGAAGCCACCTTCGCGGGCACAACGTATCAACAAGTGAGCAAAGGTGGTGTCGTCTGTTATCACCAGGGGTAGCGCGTCAGGGAGATGAAGATGCCGCTTTAAAGCAGCATAATTACGGACAGTCTTTGCGTAGGTGGTCCGCCGTCAGGCGCGTTCTGCATCAGCAGTGAGACAGGCCCTCACGTCGGAGAACATGGCTACGAACAGCTAACTGTGGCAAATATGAAATCGACAGAGGACGGTGAAGTACCTGCGAGAAGCGCACGAGGAAGACTGCCACGTGGTCATGGTCTCCTCAGTTTGTTTGGGGAGAACAGGGCAGACAACTCTGAGTTCCAAGACTTCCAGCAGTCTACAGCGTGTAAACGACCGAAGGTCCGTTTGTGGGACCCCCCACTTCCAGAATCAATGAAGACCCAGTGAAGTTGAGAGGAGCGAGACAGAGGAAGGAATGTTAGCAGTGAGGAAGGACACTGGAACATGATGGCCCGTTATCCAGCCTGTAGCGGCAGCTGCATCTCGCCGGGTTTAACTGAAAGTGGCTGGTGGTTATCCGGGACGCCGTCTGTGATGGAAACGTACGCCACGTCTCAACGGCTCCAGGACACCGAGAAACTTGAAACTGAGCGATCCAGGTAGGTCCTATTGGGTTGTTGCGTAATTTCGCAGCGTTTTCCCATAATCTTACTAAACACAACAGATATACATAACAGAGACTTTAATTATAAATAAGGCCGCGCGGGATTAGCCGAGCGGTCTGAGGCGCTGATGAAGGAAAAAGTTGTTTCGCTTGCTACATATTGGCTGTTCATGCAGTAAAACTGTCACCTGAAGCATAATACTTTAATTTGTCAATTCTTTACTAGGTAACGGTATTCGTGACGCATTTTGCATGCAGTTTTCACATATACCACAGAATGAACATGCAAAATCATGTCGTTGTACGACAAACAGTGCAGGAGATATGAAGTCAAATATTGAGATGCGTGAAAAATTGCTGCATGAGGCACGACGTTTTACTTTATTACTTCTTTACCACTAACTCTATTCATAACGCATTTCGTAGGGTGTAGCCACGCATACCACTGGATATACCTGCCCAGTAGCTCAGAAGATACGTGTTTCGTTTTATTGAGGCAAAGCATCATCAGTGGTCTGTAATTAAGACCACCGATGATACTTTACCTCAATAAAGCGAAACGCGTCTGGTGAAAGAATCACGCATGTTTGTAGTTGCAATGACAGACCAAAAATACCCTGAAGAATTATAAAGCATCTACGTACAATATGGCCATACAAATGAAGAAATATGTTAAATACATGTGGAATATATTTGACATATGCGTATGTGAGCAACGCCTTGGCCAAAAAAGTCATTCTAGACCCCTGGAACGGTTTTTAGTCAAATTTGGTAAACGTATTAATTACAAACTGGAAAGAAATAGTGTGGGGTAAGAATCAGCGGCTTTGTATTGGGATGGATGTGATAATGTGGAGAGAGAAGGAGAAGGATGAGATGGGCAGACAGAGAGAGGGAAGAAGGAGATGGACAGAGAGAGAGGGTAGGAGGACATGGACGTAGAGGGAGCAGAGACAAGGGGAAGCAGGAAATGGATAGAGAAGGGAAGAGGCGGAAATCGATAGGGAGAGGAGGATTTGGACAGAGGAAGAAAAGGGGAAGAGATGGACAGGGAGAGGGGGGAGAAGAAGATAGACAGAGAGGGGTGGAAGAGGGGATTGTACAGGGAAGGGAGGAGGAAGAGTTGGACACAGAGAAGAGGAGAGAGGGGTTGGAAGGAGATAGAGAGTGGGGGTGGGGGTTGGAAGAGATGGTAGGAGAGAGGGAGTAGTGGAGAGGGACAGAGGGGGGGGGCGGTGAAGGAGGAGATGGACAGAAAGAAGAGGAAGGATTAAATGGATTAATAGAAAGTTGGAAGAAATATATACCAAGGCATTTTTTATATAAGTAACTGTTTAACCGAGAACAGCACCATGGAGAGCAGCTTATATTTACTGCAAACCTGTTTTGGCATCTCTAATAAACCACAACTTTTACACGGATAGCAAGGTAGTGAATCATATGCATTCAACGTGTAAGTACCCTGAGTTACATCACTCACTTGTGCGTAAAATTTGATATGCATCATGAACATCGCACTGTGGGTGGTCACAGTAATTTGAGTCGACAATATACGTATGACTCTGTACAACTCAAGAACGGCCATTGTACCTGCTGTCAGAATACTCGCAAAGAGGGGGACTGAAAAGAACAATGAAGAAGAAAAAAACGGACTAACGAATTGTTCCCTGATCGGCTCGATGCCGTGCAGCGGAGCAGCTGAGACGGCAGCCACCGTACAGGCTTACTGGTGGTTAATTGGGAGCTCGCTGGGAGGAGCCGCTGATAGCACATCCGGACTGGCGAACAATGCGGCTGGTGGACCGCGGCGAGGCTGCGTTGCCACAGCCAGTGCCCGCGCTGCGCCGCGCCGCGCGTATCTTTGTTCGGGGCCCGCCGGCCGCCGCCGCCGCCGCCGCCGCGTGCAGTCCCGGGCCGGTTCGGCGCCGATGGCAGATACGGCACCGGCCTTGCCCGGCGCTGCTGCTCCGTGCTCGCCTCTCCGGCAGCACTGCGCGTTCAACCGACGCTCTCTTAAGCAAGAGTTATACCACCAGCTGATCAAAAGTACCCAGGCACCTATTACTGAACACTAATATGGGATGTGTCCACCCCTCGCCTCTTTAATAGTTTCAACTCTGCAGGGGACACTTTCAATGAGGTGCTGAATGTCTGTGGAGGAGTGGCAGCCCATTCTTCCTCAAGAACGACAGCCGGAGGACACAGTGATGCTGGACGCTGGGGTCTGGAGAGCAGTCAACGCTTTAAATCATGCCAAACGTGTTCCATTGGGTTCATGTCGGGACTCTGGCCGCATCAATCCATTTCATGAACGTTATTGTCCACAAATCATTGAAGCTTTCGAAATGTATTGCTACAGAAGAATGTTGAAGATTAGATGGGTACATCACGTAATTAATGAGGAAGTTTTGAATAGAAATGGGGAGACAAGAAATTTGTGGCACAACTTGACCAAAAGAAGGGATCGGTGGATAGGACAGTTTCTAAGATATCAAAGGATCACCAATTTAGTATTATAGGCGAGTGTGGGGGGTTAAAAATCGTAGAGGGAGACCAATAGATGAACACTGTAAGTATATTCAGAAGGATGTAGGTTGCAGTAGGTACTTAGAGATGAAGAGGCTCACGCAGGATGGAGTACCACGGGGAGCTGCATCAAACCAGTCTTAGGCTGAAGACCACAACACCAACATCAGTCTTAGTTGGTGATTGGAGCATCAGGAAAATACGGGTCAAGGAAAACTAAAATATCTGATCGACGTGTATGCATTGTGTTACATTGCACTGTGTTGTGTAACACTGTGCAACAGTCGTGGAAGTTGTTAACCCACCCAGGCCGCTTGCAGTTCATAGATTCCTTATTCGCACGATAATCTTCGGACAGCGACCAATGCGAGTAGCGATATTGCAGAACGCTAAATAGCTGTCTCGAAGGGGCAAGACCCTGCATCTCTCGGACACGAGCTGGTAGATGTTTCTCCTTCTTATGAGAGACATAGCATGATCGTTTGATAAACAAAGAACATTCGAATGCGATTTCTGAATGAGAATCCTGCTGTGTAATCTTCTACCCACACAGAATGTAGATGGTGTTATATCTAGCTGTTTTCTAGCAGTTACGCTGGAATGCTAATAATTTTCGTGTGCAAGCATAGTACACTTCACACTTATTTCACCTTTCTTGCACATAGACTTCTCGGCTTTGCACTTTTAGCGGCCAGCAGTGTTGTGGAGCATCTTGTGAGTTATAACTTTTCTGGCACTGGGAGCCATAATATTCATCCCCCAAGGCGGATTTCACAATTGAGAAAATGTGCAATAGCTGATGTATGACGTAAGAAGTAGAGTGAGGTACAGACAAATATTTCGCTGATTTATTTTTCTTGACATATTTCAGCTCTGGTTGTCAATATAGGCGCTATCCTCTCAACGGTACGCTATCATGCGCCCAATACGGATTTCATTTCGTGGCGATTTTTAATAACAGTATTACGATATGCAGACGAAGCACTTGGTGCTTCTTCGGCTCCTCCCAATAACACACATCCAGCGAAGTATTTGAGCTGAGTTCTTAAGGAGAGTTTAGACGGGACGGTTCTAAGCGACAAGTCACGCAATTAAGATCATGGTTGGCCGCCGTTTACACATTGCCAGAAAAAAATGCAATACTCAAAAGGACTGTGTTCAGTGCCACCATGTAATAATATGTCCATCAGGAAGGGATGTTGTTTTAGTGATTTGTATGTGACAGTCAGCGGCATACAGATAGCGCTCAGGTGGGCTGTCTGTGCAACGTCTGTTTTGGCTCGGCAGGCAGTAGGTCCTAAGTGTGCTGAGTTTACTGATGAAGACTGTTTGCAGCGTTCATTCTACGGCACAACTATACCCCGCCGACGGTAATGTACGTCTGTAGAACAACAGTGGCTTCGCATTGTGGGCTTGCGGGAATCTGGACTGACTTATCGACAGGTTGCTGCATATGCTGGGTAGATTTATCGGTGATTTGTCACTGCTTTTAGCATTGGTCTGAGGAAAATTGTTACACTCGTAGTCCAGGTTCTCGAAATGCACGTAGAACAGTCGCACGTCAAGAACAACGCATTCTGTGAGCTGTGGTGGCCGACCGAACAACATCCAAGGAAGAAATCTGGACAAATGTTGCACTTGATATGCCACCAAGGACCACCGGGAAACGTCTGCTTGTAGCAGGACGAAGACCACACGTCTCTCTGGCCAGGATACCACTGACACCATGACACCGCCAAGCACGGCTCCTCTGGTGTAGCGAAAGACTCGAATGGAGAGCGTAATGACGCTCTGATGTCTGCAGTGATGGGAGCAGTTTCTGTCTGTATATGAATGATGGGCGTACACGTATACGTAGGGACCTGGTGAGCGGCCGATTCCCGAATGCATTCACCCACAATATACGGATCCCACCGCTGGTGCAGGGGGGGGGGGGGAGGGAGGGAGAGGGGAGGGGACATCAGTTGCCTGTTACAACTCATATTTGGTGTTATTGGCGTTTTTTCGAAAGGAAGATATGCTTTTTCAGCAGGACAACGCACGTCCACTACCGGCTGCCCCTACTCTACGTGCTACTCATGGTGTACAACTGCCCTGGATAGAAAGATCACCGTACGTCTCGCTAATTAAACACGTGTGGGACATGATAAAGCAGTAACTTAATCGTTCTCCCGGCCCTGCAAGAACCATTGCTAAATTGGAACAAAAGGTGCAAGATACTTGGGACAGTCTGTTACAGGATGCAGTCTGTCAGTTTTATGTTCGTTCGCATGCTAGAATACAAGCCTGTGTTACAGGGAGAGGGGGTACATTGTGTACTCATGCCAGTGTTTGGGCATCACTGACTGTGATATCTGTGTTTTGTTTGGTCTGCATTTGTTATCATTTACTGCTACATGGATGACCCGCCTGTCACATCACTCGTCAGTAAAATGACATTGTGCTTGGGGGTTTTGCTTTTCTTTTCGATATTGTATAATGATCTCGATAAATCTCGACTCTGCAGGCAATACAGGGAGAAACGGTGTATACGATGTATAATTTGGTTCGTGACTCTAATTTCCACAACGATTTAATGCAGAAGGTTTGTAATTTTTACGTAGTTGGACTGTGTTATGTGTAACACTGATGGTGTAGGTTTGTTAAATAGTTTCTACTGCAATGTGTGTTATAAGCAAAACAGACTTCCTGGCGTCCCAGTCTATTCTGAATCATCATTTAGTAGCACAGCGAACTTTACCCGACTTAAAGTAGACTTTACAGCCTCGCCTCAAGAACAAAGTACGAGGGGCTTTCGGTAAGTAATGCAACACATTTTTTTCTGAAAGTAGGTAGGTTTTATTCAGGATTACGATACACCATATTATTCCCCACTGTTTTCGCTACAAAACTTTGTTTTTCAAAATAATCTCCGTTCAGTGCGTCGGCCTTACGCCACCTTAACGGGAGGGCTTGCGTCGTATCACTCTGTTGGTCGACGTCGAGCCAACGTTTTGCTGCATCGATAACCTCCCCATATCCTCGTACTGATCCCAGCGGTGTGCATTCTTTATTGGGCCCAATAAATCGAAATCGGAAGGTACGAGATCCGGGCCGGTTCAAAATGGTTCACATGGCTCTAAGCACTATGGGACTTAACATCTTAGGTCATCAGTCCCCTAGAACTTAGAACTACTTAAACCTAACTAACCTAAAGACATAACATACATCCATGCCCGAGGCAGGATTCGAACCTGCGACCGTAGCAGTCGCGCGGTTTCGGAATGCGGCGCCTAGAACGGCACGGAGTACTGCTTCGCCGTTAGAGACTGGCGTGCGGTGAGCCCCTGCGGCCAGTACGCTGGTCAGAAGCCGGCGTGGCGCGGCTGTGGCCGCGAGCCTCGGCCGCTGGCGCGAGCCCGCGTGGCCAGTTTTTACTGTGCTGCGCGGCGCGGCGCCGACTGACTGGGAGCCGAGCGAGCGCGCGCGCGCCGTAATTAAGCGGGAATCAATGGAGCCGGCGCGAGGCCCCCGGCTGGTGCGGGGGCGGGCGGGGGCGGGGAGGCGGCGCCCCGCGGCGCTACCGGCAGCCTCGCGCCGCCCGCGGGCACGCGCCGGCCGGACCACTCCGCCAGCCACGGGGGCGCCGGCGGGCCACGCAAGGCGCAGCCGCGGCAGCAGCCGACGAGCGTCCGCCGACGGCGACAGCTGGCGGCGGTCCCATCGTCACCGAAGCCCCCACAACAGTCGTCACCAAAGCAGTTTTGCTCATTCTCTTGATTATACAGTTTCAGTTTCCTCTTTAGAGGGAAACAAACTGTAGCGAACTTTAAACTTGTGATTTGTTCACCTACTTTATTCCACAACCATATCAAGTGAGTAAGTCGTGCTAATTGCCAGTAAATTAGCCTATTACACAAATATTCTTACATTTAATTTTGACAAAATTGGTCTATATAAGCAAAGATACGTACTTTGCATATACCCCTCCAAGACACAGGCGATCATCATAAGCTGCACCACCCGCTCCTTCCGTCTCCATGACCTCTGCCTCACTCCTACCCTCAAACACCTTGGCCCCACCCTCGACCGGCACCCCACCTGGACTCCCCATCTCCCTACTATCCAACACAAAGCTCACAACAGACTCTGCCTCCTGAAACTCCTGTCTGGCCGGACATGGGGTCTGCATCCTTCCACCATCCATCACACCTACAAATCCTTGATCCACCCCATCCTCTGTTATGCCAGTGTGGCTTGGATTTCTGCCACTCCCAGGTTCTACAAATCCCTCCAAATCCTCGAACGCCATGCGCTCCGCCTCACTTTCCGCATCCGCCTTCCGTCCCCCACGAGCATCCTGTATGACCTCATCCCCTTCCCCCACCCTCTCCCTTTCCTTGAACACTTCCACACAGTATATATTGTCCGCCACATTGATCCCCCTCACCTCCTGGTGTCTCCCTTCCTCTCCACTCCCAGCCCACTGCCGCGCCTTTACCGTTTTGTCCCACCCTCTCTCCATCTCCACACCCTCCACCTCCTTTCCCAACGTAACTTCCACCATCTACCCCTCCTGAATTACGAGCTTCGCCCCTGACATCTACCCTTCCTACAAACTCTAACTCTATCTTCCTCCTGCCTCCTCCTCAGGGCTCCCTCACCCCCCTCCCTTCTCCTGAGCGGTTTTCCGCTCCTACTCCCCCTCCCTCTCTTGTGCTCCCATTCAGTGTCTCTGCACTCCCTCCTGCTTTGTCTTCCCTCTTCATCTCCTGCCCTATCAGTCTCCTGCCTCTTGGTATACCCACTGAAACCCCTACTTTTTTCATCCCGCCCCCTCGCCAGCTGCACCTTGCTCTCCCCTCCTTTTCCATCCTTTCCAGCCTCCTCCTCGGCAGGTCCCACCTGGCAGTTTTATTCTTCATCGTGTGTGCTCCAAGAGGGTTTAAAGTGTGTTGTTCTGGAGTGTTTTTAATACTGTGGCCGACTTTTAAACTACGTGTGTGCCTTCAGTGTCTTCTTTGTGTTTTAGGAATCGCCAACTGTGTTTTTAACTTTATCTCGACTTTTTTAATTGTTGCCCCATGAACGTCTCCATGTCAGTGTATTTTACCTCCATTATCTCCCCTTACTCTGTTTTATGTCCCTCTTTTTTATCGCCTTATATGTAACATTTTATTCTCGTATTAGTTGTCAAGTCACTTGGCTGAAGAGCGGTGGAGTGTGCCGCTGACAGCCCTCCCCTGCCCATATGGGGCAGGGGAATGAAATCACAATAAAGAAAAGAAAAGAAACTTTGGTCATGTGTCTCCAATTCTTTTTTACTTCTACTGGAGTGATATGCCGGTCATCCCCACGTGCCACCTGGCACAATATGCTAATGACACAGCATTCTATACCACTGGACGTATCACTGACGCCGTCATCGCCTGCCTCCAACGACAGGTGGACGCCAGCATCACCTGGTGCCTGACAAACAAATCGCTCTTAATGCCGCCAAAACAACGACAGTCTATTTCACGAAACGGCGCCCAGTCCTCCGCCGCAATATTTCGATTGCAGGCGTGCAGGTGCCCTGGCCCCCAACGACCACCTATCTCGGGATCCGGATGGACCACAAGCTGCTGTTCCACTGTTACGCAGAGTATGTCGCTAACAAGGGGCAAAAGCTGACCAGGGCCTTGTGCCCCCTCTTCCGCAGTAGGGAGCCTAACCTGCCTACCAAGCTTTGTATCTACTGGGCAGTTATCCTGCCTGCCCTCACGTATGGCTCCACTGCATGGGCCACGATTAGTGTCACCAGGATGCGGACGTTGCAGCGCCTGCAGAACAAGGTTCTCAGCTGGAGCCTACACTCCCTGCCACTCACGAGAATTGTGACTCTCCATGAGGAAGCAGATGTCATCCCCCTCAAGGGGACCATAAGCAACAACGCGCAGCGGCTGTATGAGAAAGTGGTTGCCCTATGGGACACTGTCAATGGGCTACGCCACGTTGGGACTACACATCCACACTGCTGGCATCGCCATCCAGTTCCGTTGACCATCCTAGAGGAATCAGCTTACGAACAGGACTATCCCAGGGCCTGCCTCCTTTGGCAGGACTAGCCCTCCGTTTCACGTCCACTACTTTCCAATCCTACCTGCCCATGTTGGACTACGTTTTTCTGCGGGACAGAAGAGTACTGTCACCGTTGGAGGGTGGTATGGGACTCCAAGTCCCACCGCCACACCTCCAATGTGTATTGCAGTGATGCAGTCACTGCCCTATGGTTTATATTTGCTTGGCACACCAACACAGTTAGACTGCAGAAGACTGGTGATGCTGTAGTGTAACATATCAAAAAAAAATTGCTAATGATAGGAAATGGATACGTTTTTGATAATTCGTGATGTACTGCAAGTTAACAGTTTTTGATACTTATGACTGTCGAAAATGATCTATGACTGAAATCTGGATTGTGAAATGAAACCTATTGCACAGTCAAATGGCAGTTGTATCTTTCCCAAAGAAGCTGTGGCGTTCGAAGTATCTCAACTCTGGCGATTTTCTTGTTAAGGCGACATTGTATGAAGACAAACATTTTTGGGCAACACATAATATACTTCTGTTAAAAAAGCACAATGGCCATATGACAGAACAGCATCGTGTGACAGGAGCTTCATATTGAAAATAGTTAATTTGTCGTAACTTTACATAAACAGAATTTTATGAAATTTTTTTTTACCTGTAATGTGGTAAATGTCCACTTCTTGGGCCGCTTTGATAGTTGCTTTGGGCTGAGGGTTGGATACCCCTAATCCAAATGATGCTACCTCATTTTCGCCACGATCTGTCGACTGAGAAGGATGCCGGCCCCAGTACCGAAAGCAATGCGTTTCTGATCGAAGGATGGTCACACATTTTTGTCATATGTACACTCAAAGACCAAAAAATTATGCCGCACCACGAAGGAATTATCCGTATGGGACGGAAATCGGCAGATGCGCTGTACATGTACAACCAACAGATCATTACAGTTTCATAAAAATTGGTTGATTTATTCAAGAGACAGAGCTTCACAAATTGAGCAAGTCAATAACGCGTCGGTCCACCTCTGGCCCTTATCCAAGCCCACTCTTGCTGTGTGGGGGCGGGCATTTTACTGAAACTTAAGTCTATATGGGCGACGAACCACTGTGTTGTAAGTTGCCGCGGACGACAATCAAAGGGGTCTTGCCATGAGAAGTGGCACCCCAGACCACCACCACTGGCTGTCGGACTGCATGGCTGTGACAGACAGGTTGGTATCCCACCACTGTCTGGGGCGTTTCCTGACACGTCTTCGGCTTGGAATCTCACTGAAGGGAGTACAGTTGTCTTCAGTGATGTCTCTTGCTTGGAATCTCATTGAAGGGAGTACAGTTGTGTTCAGTGATGTCTCTTGCTTGAAATCTCAAAAAAGAAGGGAGTTCAGTTGTCTTCATTGATGTCTCTTGCTTGGAATCTCATTGAAGGGGTACAGTTGCCTTCAGTGATGTCTCTTGGTTGGAATATCATTGAAGGGAGTACAGTTGTCTTCAGTGATGTCTCTTGCTTGGAATCTTATTGAAGGGAGTACAGTTGCCTTCAGTGATGTCTCTTGCTTGGAATCTAGTTGAAGGGAGTACAGTTGTCTTCAGTGATGATTGTTGCTTGGAATCTCATTGAAGGGAGTACAGTTGTGTTCAGTGATGTCTCTTGCTTGAAATCTCATTGAAGGGAGTACAGTTGTCTTCATTGATGCCTCTTGCTTGGAGTCTCATTGAATGGAGTACAGTTGCCTTCAGTGATGTCTCTTGCTTGGAATCTCATTGAAGGGAGTACAGTTGTCTTCAGTGATGACTGTTGCTTGGAATCTCATTAAAGGGAGTACAGTTGCCTTCAGTGATGTCTCTTGCTTGGAATCTCATTGAAGGGAGTACAGTTGTGTTCAGTGATGTCTCTTGCTTGAAATCTCAAAAAAGAAGGGAGTACAGTTGTCTTCATTGATGCCTCTTGCTTGGATTCTCATTGAATGGAGTACAGTTGCCTTCAGTGATGTCTCTTGCTTGTAATATCATTGAAGGGAGTACAGTTGTCTTTTGTGATGACTCGTGCTGGGAACTGAGCCCTCTCAACCAGCGAGGACGTGTCTCGAGACACCCCCGATAGCTATGGGATATGAGCCCAATTGTCGTCCGCCAGAAGGAATGGTCTGGAGCGCCATTTCCATTCGTAGCAGTAACCCTTTGGTTGTCGTCCATGGAACCCTTACAGCAGAGCAGCAGGTCGACGATATTCTACCCCCCGTCTTGTTGCCTTTCATGGCAAGCCAACCTGGGCAAGATTATGCCTGCCCGCACAGGTAGTGAGTTTCTGCTGCTTGTATTCGTACTCGCCAAACCCTACTCTGACCAGCAAGTTCGCCGTATCTCTTCCCAATTGAGAATGTTCAGAGGATAATGGTCGGGACACTCCAACCATCGCGAGAGTTTGACGATCTCACGCGCCAATTGAACAGAATTTGGCATAATATCCGTCAGTGGAACATCTAACAGCTAAATCAATCAATGACAACCCGAATAACGTCTTGTATAAGGGCCACAGGTGGACCAACGCGTTACTGACTTGCTCAGTTTGTGAAGCTATTTCTAAAACAACTATAAAGCTAGAAAACTGCTGTACATATCTATGGTTCACGCGTAAGTTAGTGATGAATGATCTCTGAAGCTAGGTGCTGTATCTTTACATCGTTATAATCTTAAGTTTTTTTTTATGTTATTGGTTCGAGTTGTGTGAAGAATTATGTTAAAAGTGTATACAGCGTTCATCAAAAAGAAACTATAATTCTGTAACTAATAAATATATACAATGAATTTTGTTTTTTGATGGACAGGAAACTCAAAAAGTTTTTTCACACCTTTTCATAGGTGTTCCATATGCCCCCTCGAGATGCACAGCGTATGTCAATGCCGTATTCAAATTATTCCCACACTGCAGCGAGCATGTCATGAGTTACAGGTTCCATTACTGCTGTTATGTGATGTCTAACGTCATACATTGTTATTGTTAACGGAGGCACGTAGACAGAGTCTTTTAAAGCCACCATAAGAAATAATCACATACAGTCAGGTCTGGTGACCTTGGAGGCCAGTAATGTAAGGCACAATCATTTGGTCCAGTGCGACCGATCTATCATTCGGTAATCCTTTGATTTAAAAATGCCCGCACTCCCAGATGCCTGTGTGGCGGTGCCTCATCCTGTTGGTAAATTAAGGTGTTCAAATCAATTTCCACTGTGGGAAAAGAAAGTTCTCAAGCATATTGAGATATGCGCTTCCTGTAAAAGCGTTCTCAGCATAAAAAAAGGGACCATACACCTCTTCACCTTGAAACTGCACAAACACGATACACCCTTCCGTTTACATGGAATATTGCCTCGTCACAAAACAAATGGTTCAGATGGCTCTGAGCACTATGGGACTTAACTTCTGAGGTCATCAGTCCCCTAGAACTTAGAACTACTTAAACCTAACTAACCTAAGGACATCACACACATCCATGCCCGAGGCAGGATTCGAACCTGCGACCGTAGCGGTCGCGCGGTTCCAGACTGTAGCGCCTAGAACCGCTCGGCCACCCTGCCGGCCGTCACTAAACACTAAGCGTGGAAGAAAACTGTCATCCTCCTTTTAGCCAAGAACGAAATTACAGAACTCCACACGTTGTTGCTTGTTACCTTCATGAAGAGCTTGTAGTAGCTGAATTTTGGATGGTTTAACGTGTAAAAGTCGACGCAAAACACGCCAGACGGACATGCTGAGCTATCGAGCTGCACAGCGAACGGATTTCTGCGGACCCCTTGTGAAACTATGGCGGAGGCGTTCGAAGTCTGTGTCAGACACACGGGGATGGCCCAGAGATTTTCCTTTACACAAACAACCTGTTTCTCGTAATTGTTCATGCCATCGTCTAATGCTCTGTGCTGCAGGAGAATCCACACTATACCTACTACGAAAGTCCAGCGGAACACTTATTACTGACACGCACTGCGAAAAATGTAGACCACAAAACAACTCTTTCCCTTTGTAAAGCTTAAATCAGTCGCTAATGTTAATGATTGTGGGAGCGAGACACTAGCTAATATCTGATTGGACTCTGGGGTGATGGTCACTGAGAGGTTGGGAACCACTGGCATAGAGCCTCAAACGAGGAATCGTCTTGAAAATCGAGCTCTGTACATCTAATAATCTACAGTTACGTCGACATCTTGTAATTTTATGTCGCCCATGTTTTGAACACTTTTATTTTTAAAGTGACGAAACATAAATGGCATTAAGTTTTGGAGGTGTTTTATTAAACAACGAACTAATGAGTGAATAACAAAATTGGTATTGCATATTTTTAACAATCTTTTTTGTAGAGTGGTCTGACCAGTGCCACTAATAATAATAATAACAATAATAATATCCATCTTTTTGATTTGCAGCTCCTTGTATTGGCCGTGTTTGCAGTTAAAAAATTTTTGGATGTGAGGTTTGCCAGTTATGCAAAACACCGTTTTTCTCAGTACCCAAACATGTTTCGGCACCACTGTGCCATCATCAGTGGGTTTTCGTTTTTATTTACTCTGCAATGTGAACACTTTTGTTAAATGATTATAAAATTATGTCTATCTTTAGTTCAAACAATAGACGGTTTCTTTTTGTAAATACCTTTACATTTGGTATGCATGAATTTTCTGGATCACTTTTGTGTTACTTACTACAGGTAGCTTGTCATCTGCAACCAAATGCTATTGATGAGGAAGTTTTTTGCTGGGAGTTAACCTATCTTCTAGATTGAAACTCCCAGCAAAAAAATTCCTCATCAATATCATTTGGTTGCAAATGACAAGCTACCTGTAGTAAGTAACACAAAAGCGATCCAGAAAATTCATGCATACCAAATGTAAAGGTATTTACAAAAAGAAACCGTCTATTGTTTGAACTAAAGATAGACATAATTTTATAATCATTTAACAAAAGTGTTCACATTGCAGAATAAATAAAAACGAAAACCCACTGATGATCGCACTGATGGTCCGTCATGAAATTACCACACACTGGTATTCATACTAACTCTCTGTGAAATCTTCCCGAAAAGAATAGCTGAGGGCTACTTTGATGATTACACCACATGCTTCACGTGGTCAACTTGGTTTAGACAAAGAGTATAACTCCACAGTAATTTTGATAATTAAAATAAATTACATCGAAACGCAATTTACAAAAGAGAAACCTTGAACTGGTTACTATCGTCTTACTATTAACCTGATGGGTCAAACAATTGTATAAGCACGTGGTACTGGTCTCACAAAGTACACCCCATGTGGGTTGAACATAAAGAAAAGTTGCTATATTGAAAAATACTGTCAAGACGAGACGTTGTAATCCTACACACATTCGCATTTAAGATTGATGATCTTAGTTAGAGTTACGGATCCTCAACACGTGGTTCCACTTAACCCACAACGTAGTGACAAAGCTACTACTGGAAGATATTCTGAACTTCACACTCGAATTACACTGCGCTGCAATTTAAGATAACATTAGATATTTTAGATCTAAACCTGAAATGAAGGTGATTAAATTTTCAGTTAGGCTGAACTTAAGAAATCCATTGTCCTACGGACTTAGCAGACACGCGCTTAGCCGGAGATCTTACCACTTCAGATTCTCGCCACGGACAGACTGCCCTGGGATCCTACCGAGGGTGCTTAACAGATACAAAACGGAAGTGACCAGAGAGGCAGCTTCCTATACCAACATGACAAGGGACGGACAGGACCATACTAAGAATAGAAACCTCTTTGCTTTTAGAGAGCGTAGCTACCTGTTCCGACGTTGGTCCTACTGTTCTCTAGCAGACAGGCTTGTCTGCTACCATCAAGCATGCGACTAGAAATACATTTGCTCATTCATCCTTTCACACAGAAGGGAAGGGGGATGACAGTATCTTATCATATACAGTATATAAAAGAAAGAAGATGTAGGTTCTGTATGAGACTGTGTGACATGAATTACATATAAACTGTGTTGTAAAGTGTAGTAGTGTGACAGATCGTTCTTGATTATGTGTAAAAGTAACACGTTCCACTGCTCAGTCTGCTCCCAGATAGTCAGAAACACCACAGTAAATTTAGAAGTGGAATGTATGCCGTAAATGACAACAGTTTTAAAAAATTAACATGAAAGGAATCCAACAGAGACCTTTCATCCTTTTTTGTTTGTATGGTCGGCCAACCACTGTCACACTCAGTGTGATTTTAATTCGTTTTTTTCTGATCTCTGTCTGTGTCTTTCTTGTCCTGTGTTGTCTCTTGTTATCTCCATTGTTTGTTTTATTCTTTGTGGGTGTTTCAAGTTCGTGGAAAAAGAGACCGATGGCCCTATTAGTGTGGTCCCTTCAATCCCACAAACCAACCGACCAACCCACAATCATTAACAGTAGCGACTGATTAAGCATTACAAAGGGGAAGAGTTGTTTTGATCACTTTGACTTTTAAAGTGACGAAACATAAATGACATTAAGTTTTGTAGGTATTATATTAATCAACGAACTAATGAGTGAATAAGAAAATTGGTATTGGTTGTTTTTAACAATCGTTTTTGTAGAGTAGTGAATCAGTTCTCAGTGCATCGTGAGTGATCCTACTACTTCTCGGAAACGTAAGCTGTTTACCGACATTCAGGGTAGATAATTGCTACAAAACGTGATTCTTCTACACCACTCCTCTCCCTAATGACACTTGCATCTCCCACACCCTAACCTCACATTTAAAATCAAGCAAGTTAAACTACTGTTTGTAAATCATCTGATTGCTGGACTCCTTATTTCTGAACTTGCAGTAAGTGAAAGTCTTCACGCTGCTCATACTTTGTGTCTGACCAGTGCCACTAATGATAATAATAACAATAATAATAGCAATGCCGTGTAGTTTTACAACTGTGTAGTAGCCATTACATGGTTACTGTTGTGTTGTGGTGTCAATTAGCGGGGTTATTGTTGCGAAGTGAATAATTAAGCAATTTTTGCTTTGCGGGAACTGCCTTCAACTCGGCGAAGGTATATTCACTAGATGTTCAGCAATGTGATACATACGTCCCAATTTTACTGTCGTAGATGCATGGTACGAAGTACAAAGTATATGTGTAGTGGATGGACTATGTGAGGATGAGGATGCTGTCTATACTTCCGCCATACTGTACCAACCGTTCATGCTTCTATTTGAAGGAAATTTACTCATCGCTAACTTACATAATTGATATTACAGCCCTACGAAATAACTATAATAGTAATAATGTTTTGTAAATAATTTAGTCTTGTGACCGAAATGCAATTGAACCCTTTTGTTTCTACTCCTGAGAAGATTTAATTTTACCCCCGAGGGGGTAATTACACTCAGGTTGGAACCACTGCTGTATGGAGATAGGGAAGGTGAGCGACCGGCAGCTGAGAGGAGGCGAGTTCTGGGAGATGTTCGGCGGCGGTGCGGCAGGCGCAGCGCGCCCTCCTGCAATTTGGCGGCCGGCTCGTGCCGCCGGCGGGTCCCGCCTCCGGCGCACGCGACTCGCGGCCACGAGCCGGCCTTCCGCCTCCCGCCTCCACACCGCCGCGCCGCACCGTGCAGCATGGACCCACCCAACCACGGGCTCGAAGCGTCCGCTCGCGGTTACAAATTGGCCGTTGCAATTGCGCTCGAATCACGGACTCGCTGTCTGCGATGCGTACACTACCGTCAATTGGTAAAAGAAAACGTAGGTGTTATATGGAACGCAAGAACTCTCGGTGAATTTCGTGGTTGAAATGTTTATGGATTATCAGCCGAGCTGTGGAGTCGAGTCGTCGCAAAGTAACGACGAGTTCCCTAAGATGATGGTGAAGATGAAGGAACTCGTCGAAACGTTGCGACAACACAACGTCACGACTCGGTTGATAACCCGAGAAGATTTCATCTAAAGCAGCTGCTATTTCTGTCAATTAAAAAAAAAAAAATCTTTACTCCAAAAACAATAACCTTACGTCACAGCCCACCACGTAAGCTAATCAGTGGGTCCTAAGTTACTACATTAACAATTGCAGCTAGATACTTTCTTTAAACGCTAATACTATGGACCAGGTAACTATTTCCAACTATTCTACTCTACAAGTACACAGAAAAGCTGTAATCTCTGCAGCACTACATGTGTGCCAGCAAATCTTATAAACCTACGGTGATGGCCTGCCCACCGAGCTTATCCCAGTTGGCGTGCCTCTGGCACTGGGCTTGCCCAAATTACTGTGGATTCAGAAAACCCCCTAATAGTCAAGGCCGGCCGGGGTGACCGAGCGGTTCTAGGCGCTACAGTGTGGAACCGCGCGACCGCTACGGTCGCAGATTCGAATCCTGCCTCGAGCATGGATGTCTGTGATGTCCTTAGGTTAGTTAGGCTTAAGTAGTTCTAAGTTCTAGGGGACTGATGACCATAGCAGTTAAGTCCCATAGTGCTCAGAGCCATTTGAAACATTTTTTTTTTAGCAACGATGGTGTTATGGTCAGCATAGTACTTAGGTACTGATTCCTTATTAAGTGTAGTCTGAGGATGGTTGTTAGCCAACCAGAACCGGTAATCAGGAAGTCACAATGTTACTTCTTGATAGCTGTTCCCACAGCTCCGCTCACTTATCAACAGTTTTGTCATGATGGCTATTGCTCGGTATGTAAGCTATGAAACACGCAATAACGTCAGCTGCCCTCAAGTGTCTGCCTGTTCAAGTAAGCATGGGTCCATGGCTCACTTTAAGTGACCCTACATCCCCATCGTCCGCAGCTCGTGGTCTAGTGGCTAGTGTTGCTGTCTCTGGATCACGGGATCCCGCGTTCGATTCGGTCGGCGATTTTCTCCGCCCCGGGATTGGGTGTTTGTGTTGTCCTCATCATCTCATCATCATTCGGGTAGTGGCGGGACTGTAAATGCAAAGATTGGAACTTGTACGGACGCTGATGAACTCGATGTTGAGCGCCCCGCAAACCAACATCATCATCATCATCCATCCTGCATCTACAACAATGCGAGCGGCGGTGGCACGGGCAGGCCACAGTAGACCAGTCAGCGTGGAGAGATGCGAGCAGGAGCAGCACATCAATGCAATGTGCTGCTGAACTAGCTTCATGTTTTATAGCAAATTTAGTAATTTTTAACATGGTTGATGTTCATTGATGTAAAAAAAATGATGTCCCATTCCCACCTTAACTAATGGTTCAAATGGCTCTGAGCACTATGGAACTTAACATCTGAGGTCATCAGTCCCCTAGAACTTAGAACTACTTAAATCTAACTAACCTAAGGACATCACACACATCCATGCCCGAGGCAGGATTGGAACCTGCGACCGTAGCAGTCGCGCGATTCCGGACTGAAGCGCCTAGAACCGCTCGGCCACCGCGGCCGGCCCCACCTTAACTAAAAGGAGGATTAGTTTCACAAGATACATCCTGAGGCAACACGGAATAGTTAATATGGCAATGAACAGAAGTGTGTGGAGGGAGGGGTGGCAAGTAGTTTCAACTGGAAATATAGTGTAACTGCCTTGCAAAGATGATGAACTGTCTTACACAAGATAGACTAACGTGGAGAGGTGCATCAAACCAGACTTATGGCTGAAGATCATGAAATGAAATGGCAATTTTCTTCATCCATAATTGTTAACGCGCACTGGTGTATTGGATTTCGACCTGGATACAGCCGGTTAATATCTTGATGACTTTCCACACTGATATTTGTCCGGCAGAGAGAGGAAAAGAGATGTCATTTAGTTACACATTTACAAGTCATATGCGTCTTCCTGGTGGTCTAGCTGATAGAATCTAGAATCGATGGGTTCAAGAGAGCTACAAACCGGCCCTGGAGGTCACGAGTTCGATCCCGGATAGGAGAGGAGCTTTATACTCGTTCTCGTCTCTCCAGCGCGGCCCCAGGTCTACTCAGCCCGTTCTCAAATGAGAATCGCGGTTCTTTCCCGGCGTTGAAAGGCGGTTGAGTTGATAGGCCTGCTACCCTCCAACCTCCTGGTGCCGTCACGAAGAAAGGCTACACACTACTCACATTTAGACCAACGCCCGGCCACTTGCTTATGCCACAGACTTTACCTTACAAGTCATTTGCAGAAGTTGAAAGAGCGCAAGGGACTGAAGATAAGGGGACTTTCTGTTTACGGTCTGACGCTTGCCTATCTATCCAGTGTGTCACATCACTTGGTGTACATGGTGATTCCATGATTATGCTACAAACTCGATGGAAAAGGTCAATGATTCAATTTTGAGGTAAAGGAGCCCGGATTGAAAACGATAGAGTTAAAAATTATAAGCGAAAGGCTTTCTATACTCTGACTGTGGAATACTTGTGTCCGCAGCTCGTGGTCGTGCGGTACCGTTCTCGCTTCCCGCGCCCGGGTTCCCGGGTTCGATTCCCGGCAGCGTCAGGGATTTACTCTGCCTCGTGATGACTGGGTGTTGTGTGATGTCCTTGTGTTAGTTAGGTTTAAGTAGTTCTAAGTTCTAGGGGACTGATGACCATAGATGTTAAGTCCCATAGTGCTCAGAGCCATTTGAACCATTTTTGAATACTTGTACCGGTACTGTTGTTGCTAAGACTGTGGGGTAGGCAACTTTCAGACGTGGTGGTACGGACCAAAATAAGAAAAAATGTCCAGTAAACACGGGGTCTAAAATGTATACCTTAAGAGCTATGATTATTTGTTCATCTTCGATACCGGTACTCTGAATTACTTTTCAACTGAACAAGTGCTCATAACCCTTGATTTATGCATTTTAGAACCCATATTTATCGGACGTTTTTTTCTTGTTTAGGGCTTTACTATCTCCTCCAAAAATAGAAGCCAAAACTGGAAACCAAAGCGCTTGCAGTAGAAGAGATGTGTTTCTCAGTACTGAAGATGATAGCCCTTAAGATACGCATTTCAGAACCTATGTTTACTGGAATTTCTTTCCTGTTTTCGTCCATATCACCACCTCTGAATGTTGTCTACTCTACAGTCTTAGCAACAACAGTACTCGTACATGTATTCACTGTCAGAGGTATCAGAATGATTTTCGCTTATCAATTTGGACTCATCGTTTCCAGTCCACGCTACCTTACCTCAAATTGGTACATTTACTCTTCTCCATCGTCCCTGAAAGTTTCTAACATCATCACGGAATCACCGTGTATAACGCGGAAGAAATTAGACTTTAGTACGTAACTTTACCTCATTGTTACTGAAACAGTATGTCATTCGATGCTGCTTCATCTCTGTTACAGAAGTCATCAGCAGTAATAGCTGTCGAGACTCTCTTGGCAACCCATAACCAGATGTTTTCAATAGATAAGAGGTCTAGAAAATGTGGTGTACAGGGCATCAATCCAACTCTCTCTGCATCGAGGTAGATCAGGAGAGCACAGACAACGACTATCATGAGAATATGGAATCGATGGGTTCAATAGAATTGTACCCATCACCGTACAGGAAGCCCCACGCGACTAGTGCCTGAGAGGACAGACTCTTGTTCGCTCAGCAGTGCGGAGTGGTACAACAGCATCATGCTCCTTGCTTCATGAAATGGGTTGTTTTCAGCATATAGGTTATCACATGGACAGTGCAAGAACGTCTGGATCACAATGGAAAGTCAGGAAGGCGAAATGTTGCCAGATTGCTTTCTTCACTGCGGATGCATGAGCACCTGGTGTGATTGAAGGAGGTGTCGTTGGGTACACTACTACATGATTACTTGCTGGTAATTCGGACGCGAGCCATTACACATTTGACGTGTGGATATGCGCTATATTCGTGGTCTCCTTGACGTTATCTTCCAACGAGACAGTGTACGACGTAGTCTATTGTCCGCGCTGTCCTGATCTACCTCGGTGCAGAGAGCGTTGGATTGATGCCACGGACAGCACATCCTTGGCGTACTCCGGAATTTACGTTTTTATCTGTCGACTTTGTTCCGTTAAGAGCGATGTCTTAAGTTCTGTCTGCACGGACAGATGAGGGTAAGGGAGAAGGTGCAAAGCCAGTGCTGGCACATAGCACATTGCTCTCGAGTATCACCAAGAGGCCGACGAGCATTAAGTCTCTACGCGACAAACGAATATCCAACAACGTCATACGCCCTCACTCAGAAAGACACCGTGCGGGGAGGTTTCGATTTTCATCCGGGACATTGGCGCAAACACTGGTGATCAGGAGCTTAACGCCACCACCTTTCCTCCCTTTGCGGACCAAACAATGGTACCGGGATTCGAACCTGCTTAGGCTGCAGTCACAATGGTTCTGATTTCGGTGGATTCCGCCGCCGACCGAATTGGGTGGAGACGGCCAATGTTTTCAAATGAGTTCGCTACTACGTGCGCGGTCACGCTGTAGCCGATCGTATCAACCGAACGTACAGACTCCGGTGAAATTCAAAGCAGTTTGTTTTCTTCGGTCAAATCAAACGATTTTCTCCCACACGAAATGTGAGCGTGAGAAACTGATAAGTTTAGTCCAAGAAAGAGTGAGTTTGTGGCTTCCTGAGGATGAAAATATCATAATCGGGATATAGTTCGGAATCTATGGACTGACATCACAGGTTTATTCGAAACCTCTGTAATGCCAAAACTGTATTGGAAATGTTAGGCATAGATTATAATCTCAAAGAAATAATTTGTTCAAGTGAAAATGGTGGCGTATGTCATATGCTTACAGCTACTGTACCGGATCTTTCTTGTGCGTGGTTGTCAAGTTGTCAACAAATTATTTCGCGTATTACTGCTTGCTGGAGCTTTATGTCAGTAGGGTAGTGATTCTGTTAATATGAAGCGGTTTGCAAAGGTGGTATACGGTATGTGTTTCCACTATTAAGTGATTTAAGTTATTAGAGCATCTTGTGCTACACTTTGTGCTTGTCTTTCACTCGTGTGCTAAATGACAGTCATTGATGTACGTCTGCACAACTTTAAATAAATACAGCGAAACAGAGTGTTTATAGCTTGCTATGCGAAGTCACCACGAAGTATCTCAAGTATATGACAGAACGTTTCTCTCGTCATCTCATATATTCCCAAAACTTGTCTGGTAATTCCGATGATTGTGGACAGAGCGTATAGTACTCACCACGGTCTTTACAAGACAGGAAAGCTCATTCACATGCATTCGGCGTCTCTTTAGTAGCAGAAGCCGCTGTGCAGCACTCGTATCCAAGCGCAGAGGCGTCGTGGTATCTACCCCACCCTGAGAGCTTAACATATAACCTACTTAATACATAGCATATGTTCCGGCGTAACATCAAGCGCCGACGCGTCGATCTGGAACGTAACAGCAGAGCAGGCTGTGAGACGACGTCAGCCAATAGTACGCTGAGTAGGACCGCACCACGACAGGAGCGGCACCTATACGAAGAGAATATAAGCTCCGCTCCAGCTAGCCTTGGCCGCACTAGAAGACGAGCCGTGACCCAAACGATTTAGCTGTGACTTGTGGCCTATATTAATTGCTTGCTTGGAAATTGTATACATCGAAGGACACTGATTATTGCCATGTCGCCATTTGCTTGCAACACCTCATTGTAAATCCGCTAAGTTAAATATTGTCAGTTAAATTTACAATAATAAACTCCATTAATACGAGGGTGAGTCGAATGAAAACCTTAAATATTTTTTTAAATATTAGTGCAGAAGTGGTACAAAGCTGTATCATTTTTCAACATAATCCCCACCACGCTCAATGCAAGTCCTCCAGCGCTTACAAAGTGCATAAATTCCTTTAGAAAAAAATTATTCTGGTAGTCCGCGCAACAACTCATGCACCGCGTGGCGTACCTCTTCATCAGAACGGAACTTCTTTCCTCCCATTGCGTCTTTGAGTGGTCCCAACATATGGAAATCACTTGGGGCAAGGTCTGCTGAGTATGGTGGATGAGGAAGACACTCAGAATGCAGGTCTGTGATTGTTGCAACTGTTGCACGGGCAGTGTGCAGCCTTGCATTGTCATGTTGCAAAAGGACGCCTGTTGACAGCAATTCACGTAGCTTTGATTTGATTGCAGGCTGCAGATGATTTTTTTAGGAGATCTGTGTATCTGTGTGTGATACACTGGTGACAGTGGTCCCTCTAGGCATGTAATGCTCCAAAATGACGCCTTTTTCGTCCCAAAAGAGAGTCAGCATAACCTTTCCTGCTGACGGTTCTGTTCGAAGCTTCTTTGGTTTTCGTGATGAGGAATGGCGCCATTCCTTGCTCGTGAACCCAGGTTTCGTTCCCAGTAATGATTCTTGCAAGGAAGCCATCACTTTCTTGTTCAAAGCGCCAAAGAAGACAAGCATCAACACGTCTTTCTCTCATTTCAGGAGTCAGCTGCCGTGGCACCCATCTTGCAGACACTGAAACTGGAGCAAATCATGCATTAATGTGGTGTGCTGACCCATGACTAATCTATAAACATGCTGCAATGTCATTCAGTGTCACCCCGCTGTTTTCCTTCACTATGGCTTCAACTGCTGCAATGTTCTGTGGAATCACAACTCGTTGTGCCTGACCTGGCCGAGGAGCATCTTCCACTGAAGTCACACAACTTGCGAACTTCCTACTCCATTCGTAGACTTGCTGCTGTGACAAACAAGCATCACCGTACTGAACCTTCGTCGATGAATTTCAATAGGTTTCACACCTTCACTACGCAAAAACCGAATAACAGAACGCTGTTCTTCCCTGGTTCAAGTCGCAAGTGGGGCGGCCATCTTTATACTGACACTGCGACGGTATGTGTGCATCTGCACTATGCTGCCACCTATAGACCATTCTGCACGCTGTTTGTAGCACGCTTACCAACTTACAGGATAACGGCGCGAAATTTCGATTCGTTATTACAAATTTAAGGTTTTCATTTGACTCACCCTCGTATGATTTGCTTGAATTGTTGTCTCGCTATCCGAGAAAACAGCTTCTTAGGTACCCTGTATTACACGAGTGGGTCGAACACTACAGCATAGATTCTAATTTAACCTAACCTAACCTCGACCACAGCGAGCAGATTCGTTATGCCTTGACCCTGCCAAAAACTGACGAAGGAAATCGGACGAACTATGACCACGCTGTCGGCCGATGTTATCGGGCGACCTCTGGCGACGGTGTCTGACGACCATTGTCGGTATCACTGTGAAACCAGACTTACCTCCGAGTCGCGCGCCGCCGCACAGGCGTGAGTTGGTGACCTCGGCTACGAAGACGGATGTATAATACTGTAAGTGACTACTGAATTGTGTAAGAAAGACTAAAGAGAGTATCTAGTAAGCCATTTGCCATCAAATCGTCTGTGAAGACGATCAAGTCTGGGTACGAACGCTGCCCGGTTATCACGGCTGGGTTCCTCTCTGGTAATGACCGTGCCAGGTGCGGAGTGCACAGCGAACAGGCCCCACAGCCGGGGCGCGCCGCTGTTTGGACACTACCTGCTGTTGGCGCGCCTCCGACGCTCACCGCTTATTATTTTTTTACCTCCTTCCGAATGTTGTTTTCCCTTTTCTCTTCTTATTTTCCCTCCACGAAATGCAAATTAGGTTATTATAAAGTCCGGTGTCGGAACCGAGAGGGAACGAGCGGCCAGCGAGCGGTGAAAGAGAGAAACAGAAGAACGGGAGAGGGTTCGCCAACGCCCTAAAAACTCGAAGCAATAAAAACAGGTGGGCGCCGGGCCAAGGAGCAACATCTCGGCCGGCGGTGTGCTCTGCTGGCACTGCCGCTTCCTCCCGCGTCCTCGTTTTCGTTTTGTTGGTACGGGCGCGCATTAAAATACCGAGAGTGCGTGCGCTACACGAGATCCAACTGTCCGGCCGCGCCGGGGCAGAGCACGAAGGCGAAACGCTGAGTGGCCCCGTATGGGTCCAACTCATTTCAGAATGGAGCGCCGCGGAAGAGTTCGTGAAGGTGTGTGTGTGTGTGTGTGTGTGTGTGTGTGTGTGTGTGTGTGTGTGTGTATCAGAGAATGTGTGGCCTCCATTGTCGGACAACTCGCCTATTCTAAAGATACTAAATGCAATTGTCACTACACTACTGGCCATTAAAATTGCTACACCAAGAAGAAATGCAGATGATAAATGGGTATTCATTGGACAAATATATTATACTAGAACTGACATGTGATTACATTTTCACGCAATTTGGGTGCATAGACCCTGAGAAATCAGTGCCTAGAACTACCTCTGGCCGTAATAACGGCCTTGATACGCCTGGGCATTGAGTCAAACAGAGCGCGGATGGCGTGTACAGGTACAGCTGCCCATGCAGCTTCAACACGATACCACAGTTCATCAAGAGTAGTGACTGGCGAATTGTGACGAGGCAGTTGCGAGGCCACCATTGACCAGACGATTTGAATTGGTGAGAGATCTGGAAACTGTGCTGGCCAGGGCAGCAGTCGAGCATTTTCTGTATTCACAAAGGCCCGTACAGGACCTGCAACATGCGGTCGTCCATTATCCTGCTGAAATGTAGGGTTTCGCAGGGATCGAATGAAGGGTAGAGCCACGGGTCGTAACGCATCTGAAATGTAACGCCCACTGTTCAAAGTGCCGTCAGTGCGAACAAGAGGTGACCGAGACGTGTAACAAATGGCACCCCATACCATCATGCCGGGTGATACGCCAGTATGGCGATGACGAACACACGCTTCCAATGTGCGTTCACCGCGATGTCGCCAAACACGGATGTGACCATCGTGATGCTATAAACGGAACCTGGATTCAACCGAAAAAATGACGTTTTGCCATTCGTGCACCTAGGTTCGTCGTTGAGTACACCATCGCAGGCGCTTCCGTATGTGATGCAGCGTCAAGTGTAACTGCAGACATGGTCTCCGAGCTGATAGTCCATGCTGCAGCAAACGTCGTCGAACTGTTCGTGCAGGTGGTTGTTGTCTTGCAAACGTCCCCAACTCTTGACTCAAGGATCGAGACGCGGCTGCACGATCCGTTACAGCCGTGCGGATAAAAAGCCTGTCATCTCAACTGCTAGTGATACGAGGCCGTTGGGATCCAGCACGGCGTTCCGTATTAACCTCCTGAACCCACCGATTCCATATTCTGCTAACAGTCATTGGATTTCGACCAACGCGAGCAGCAATGTCGCGATACGATAAACCGCAATCGTGATAGGCTACAATCCGACCTTTATCAAAGTCGGAAACGTAATGGTACGCATTTCTCCTCCTTACACGAGGCAACGTTTCACCAGGCAACGCCGGTCATCTGCTGTTTGTGTATGAGAAATCGGTTGGAAACTTTCCTCATGTCAGCCCGCTGTAGTTGTCGCCACCGGCGCCAACCTTGTGTGAATGCTCTGAAAAGCTAACCATTTGCATGTCACAGCATCTTCTTCCTGTCGGTTAAATTTCGCGTCTGTAGCACGTCATCTTCGTGGTGTAGCAATTTTAATGGCCAGTAGTGTAATTTGTGTGGTATACACTTAGTTCCTTGTGGAACTGCTGGGCTTGGCTGTCGGGGTATTCTGCATTATTGTAAAACACTGGAACATAAGACTCGATAGCTGCACCTATTTTGTTATTTTTATAATTAATTTCGGTGGGAGTAATATTTTAAGGCAGTATATCATTAGAAAGAAGGAAGGTATTCGTTCCACAAAAGCAAGCCGTAAAAGATAATATATTATGGTTTTAGGCGATTATCTTATAGACGCAGCTTTCAAGACCTCAAACGGCTTTAAGCAGCTTGTCAATATGGACATTCTTCTATGATATTTGTGTAAACATACACCACAGCTCAAATGATAGACCCCATTTATTACTAAATGACATGGAAAAACAATCACTAACATTCTAATTTATAGTGGTCTTTGACTGAAAAATATTTGGGATATTCTGCGATAAGAATTTCTGATTGGGTGCTAAAAATATGTAAAATCAAATCTGTTTTCAACAGTAAATTACAAATCATTCTTTTAGATACCTCCTTGTTGCCTCGTCAGGCGCTATCTAGATATAGTAGGGATCAGTGAAGTGAAATAGAAAGAAGACAAGGATATCTGGTCGGATGAGTATAGGATAATATCAACAGCAGCAGATAATGATATAACAGCAGTAGGATTTGTTATGAATAGTAAGGTAGAGCAGAGAGTGTGTCATTGTGAACTGTTCAGAGATAGGATTGTTCTTAAGAGAATCGACACGACAATGACAGGTCAGGTATACATGCCGACGTCGAAAGCTGAAGGCGAAGAGATAGAGAAAGCATATGAGGATATAGAAAAGGTAACACAGGAAATCTAATAGTCATGGGGGACTGGAATGTAGCTGTAGGGAAAGGAGCAGGAGAAAAGTTTACAGAAGAATATGAGTTTGGGGCAAAGAATGAGATTGGAGAAAGGCTAATTGAGTTCTGTAACAAATATGAGCTCTTAATAGCGAATTCTCTGTTCAAGAATCACAAGAGGAGGAGGTATATTTAGAAAAGGTCGGGTGATGTGGGCAGATTTCAGTTAGATTACATAATTGTCAGACAGAGATCCCGAAATCAGATACCGGATTGTAAGGTGTACTCAAGAGCAGATATAGACTCAGATGATAATGTACTAGCAGTACAGAATGGACTGAAGTTTAAGAGATTAGTCAGGAAGAATAAATACACAAAGAACTGGGATATGGAAGGCGTAAGGAACGACGGGATAGGCTTGAAATTCTCTAAGGCTATAGATACAGCAATAGGGAACAGCTCAGTAGGCAGTATAGTCGAAAAGAAATGGACATCTCTAAAAAGGCCCATCACAGAAGTTGTAAAGAAAAAAATAGGTACAAAGAAGGTAATTGAAACTTTGGGTAACAGAAGAAATACTTTAGTTGATCGATGAAAGGAGGAAGTACAAAAATGTTCAGGGAAATTCAGGATACAGACATACAAGTCGCTGAGAAATGAAGTAAGTAGGAAGTGCAGGGAAGCTAAGACGAAATGGCTGTAAGAAAAATGTGAAGAACTCGAAAGAGAAATGATTGTCGGAAGGACTGACTTAGCATATAGGAAAGTCAAAACAACCTTCGGTGAATTTAAAAGCGTGGGTGGTAACATTAAGAGTGCAACGGGAATTCCACTGTTTAATGAGCAGGAGAGAGGGGGTATGTGGAAAGAATATATTGAAGCGGGAAAATCTGTCTGATGTGATAGAAGAATCTGGAGTCGACATAGAAGAGATAGGGGATCCAGTACTTGAATCAGAATTTAAGAGAGCTTTGGACCACTTAAGATTAGATAGGGCAGAATGGATAGATAACATTCCACCAGAATTTTTAAAATCATTGGGGGAAGTGGCAACAAAACGACTATTCATGTAGGGACGTACAAATTACGAGTCTGGCAACATACCATCTGACTTCCGGGGGAAAAAAAATCATCCACACAATTCCGAAGACTGCAAGGGCTGACAAGTGCGAGAACTATCGCACAATCAGTTTAACAGCTCAGCCATCCAAGTTGCTGACAAGAATAATATACAGAAGAATGGAAAAGGAAATTGAGGATGCTTTAGATGAAGACCAGTTTATCTTTAGGAAAGGGAAAGGCACAAGAGAGGCAATTCTTACGATACGGTTGATAATGGAAACAAGACTAAAGAAAAATCAAGACATTTTCATAGGATTTGTCGACCTGGAGAAAGCGCTTGACAATGTAAAATGGTGCAAGATGTTCGGAATTCTGAGAAAAGAAGGGGCAAGCAGTAGGGCGAGGCAGTTAATAAACAGTATGTACAGAAGCCAAGAGGGAATGATGAGAGTGGACGACCAAGAACGAGGTCCTCTTATTAAAAAGGCTGTAAGACAGGGATGTAGCCGTCCGCTGTGGCCGAGGAGTTCTAGGCGTTTCAATCCGGAACCGCGCTACTGCGTCGGTCGCAGGTTCGAATCCTGCCTCGGGCATGGATGTGTGTGATGTCCTTAGGGTAGTTGGGTTTAAGTAGTTCTAAGTCTAGGGGACTGATGACCTCAGATGTTAAGTCCCATAGTGGTCAGAGCCATTTGAACCATTTTTTTAAACTGTGAACATGGCATAAATACAACACCTGTACATCCAAAAGAGGAATATTTATCATTCACGTCTGCAATTTCTCGACATAGTTGCACTAGCAATGAACATAGTTCTTCTAGCGAAAGACAAGTTTGTTCAAACTGTCACTGTAGAATGCTTGAGTTTGTTGACATACAAACTCGCCTCTGCTTGCACCCTTTCATCACTATCAAAGTGAGGTTCTCTAAGGTGTACTTAAATTTTTGAAACAGATGAAAATCGGATGGGGCCAAGTCGGGACTGTATGAGGGATGATCGATGACAGTGAACCCAAGGCGTTGGATCTTACATACGTTGCAGCGCTTGTGTGTGGTCTGACACTGCTTAGATCCATTTGAACCATTTGAACAGGGATGTAGTCTTTCGTCCTAACTGTTCAATCTGTACATCGAAGAAGCAATGGTGGAAATAACAGAAGGGTTTAGGAGTGGAACTAAAATTCAAGGTGAAAGGATATCAATGATACGATTCGCTGATGACACTGCTATCCTGAGTGATAGTGAAGAATAATTACATCATATGCTGAATGGAATGAACAGTCTAATGAGTACAGAATATTGATTGAGAGTAAATCGAAGAAAGACGAAGGTAATAAGAAGTAGTACGTCGAAATGAGATAAGCAGGAAACTTAACATCAGGATTGATGGACACGAAGTGGATGAACTTACGGAATTCTACTTCCTAGACGGCAAAATAGCCAATGACGGATGGAGCAAGGAGGACATCAAAAGTAGACTAGCACTAGAAAAAAAGGGCATTTCCAGCCAAGGGAAGCCTTCTAGTAACAAACACTGGCCTTAATGTGGGGGGAAAATTTCTGATAATGTACGTTTGGAGCTCAGCATTGTGTGGTGGCGAAACATGGACAGAGGGAAAACCAGAACAGAAGAGAATCGAAGCATTTGAGATGTGGTGCTACAGACGAATACTGAAAATTAGGTGGACTGATACGGTAAGAAAAGGAGAGGTTCTGCGCAGATTCGGAGAGGAAGGGAATATGTAGAAAACACTGACAAGGAGAAGGGACATAATGATAGGACAGCTACAAAGACGTCAGGTAATGACTTCCATGGTACTAGAGGGACCTGTAGAGGACAAAAAGTGAAAAGTGTAGAGGACGACAGAGACTGAAATTCATCCACATATAATTGAGGACGAAGGTTGGAGTCTCTGATTGACCAGCGTTCCGCAGATGACAAGGTGGGAATGTCGGTAATGAAGAGCAGTGTAAGCCATTATCAAAAATAAATTACTTGAATTTGTAAAACGAGGTTGTATAAAAATTGTACGAAAACTTATCCTACTCTAGCATAATGACCACTATACTGGAGGGATTTTTTGAGATAAACGGTGGAAGATATCGACTAGCATTGTGAAAGATACTTTCTTACTGGTATTTGTGAAATGTTTTACATCGTATAACATCTTAATTTTGTATGCCATATTTTACATTTTCTAGTTACTCTATTTCCGTGTCGGTAAGTTCTTGTAACAATTTTTTAATTCAGTTCTCAAAAACTGGATGAAACATGCGTGCTTGTAACTGTAACGAAATTTGAAACCAGCGAAAATAAATTCCAGGAAGTTAACGGCGCAGATGCGACAACTTTTGCTTTGTAGCGCGCGCGTTAATGACGTAAGGCAGTTAGAACTCTTTCACACGGGGCAAACTGAGCTAACGCATTTAGTCGCCAGCGGAGGCATAATTTCTTCAGGGGCGGCGGGCCGTGTTATTGGCCGCCACGTATCGATAATGTGCCACCGGCTCGCCGAACTGCTGACGGGCAGGTGCTGGCGGCGGGTGAGGGAGTCCATCCGACACCGCGGCGGGCCGGCTAGCTGGCTCTGGTGTGAGCAAGCAGGTGTGAGATAATGGCAAATAATGCGCGATTACGGAACTTTTACACTATCTGACCAAAATTATACAGACATCTATTACGTAAATTGCATCACAGGCCCTGGCGGACCACAAATCCACTCTCTAGTGAAACGTAGTAAAGGACAATCGTTGTCCAAGGAGCGGGTACTAAACATAATTACGTATGTGCTAGATCATCGGCAGGGTAATAAAAAAAAAAAAAAAAAAAAAAAAAAAAAAAAAAAAAAATAAGAAGAAGAAGAAGAAGAAAGCGTTCTGAATAAGTCCGCAGCAATATGACCGTGTAGTGCTCAAGAAAAACTGTGGAGGACGAGGCACACTTTTTACAAAAGCTGGTGTTTGCGTGTATCAAGGATGCTCTACACAATTTACAGGATGTCCATGATGGGGACCTACTACATTTTTGTTGTTGTTGTTGTTGTTGTGGTCTTCAGTCCTGAGGCTGGTTTGATGCAGCTCTCCATGCTACTCTATCCTCTGCAAGCTTCTTCATCTCCCAGTACCTACTGCAGCCTACGTCCTTCTGAATCTGCTTAGTGTATTCATCTGTTTGTCTCCCTCTACGATTTTTACCGTCCACGCTGCTCTCTAGTACTAAACTGGTGATCCCTTGATGCCTCAGAACATGTCCTACTAACCGATCCCTTCTTCTAGTCAAGTTGTGCCACAAACTCCTCTTCTCCCCAATTCTTTTCAATACCTCCTCATTAGTTATGTGATCTACCCATCTGATCTTCAGCATTCCTCTGTAGCACCACATTTCGAAAGCTTCTATTCTTTTCTCGTCTAAACTATTTATCGTCCACGTTTCACTTCCATACATGGCTACACTCCATACAGATACTTTCAGAAACGACTTCCTGACACTTTCGCTTCTTCAGAAACGCTTTCCTTGCCAATGCCAGTCTACATTTTATACCCTCTCTACTTTGACCATCATCAGTTATTTTTCTCCCCAAATAGCAAAACTCCTTTACTACTTTAAATGTCTCATTTCCTAATCTAATTCCCTCAGCATCACCCGACTTAATTCGACTACATTCCATTATCCTTGTATTGCTTTTGTTGATGTTCATCTTATACCATCCTTTCAAGACACTGTTCATTCCGTTCAACTGCTCTTCCAAGTCCTTTGCTGTCTCTGACAGAATTACAATGTCATCGGCGAACCTCAAAGTTTTTATTTCTTCTCCATGGATTTTAATACCTACTCCGAATTTTTCTTTTGTTTCCTTTACTGCTTGCTCAATATACAGATTGAATAGCATCGCGGAGAGGCTACAACCCTGTCTCACTGCCTTCCTAACCACTGCTTCCCTTTCATGTCCCTTGACTCTTATAACTGTCATCTGCTTTCTGTACAAATTGTAAATAGCCTTTCGCTCCCTGTATTTTGCCCCTGCCACCTTCAGAATTTGAAAGAGAGTATTCCAGTCAACATTGTCAAAAGCTTTTTCTAAGTCTACAAATTATGCACTTCAAATTGCACGTGACATACACTGAAGAGCGAAAAACACTGGTACACCTGCCTAATATCATGTAGCGCCCCCGCGAGCACGCAGCAATGCCGCAACACGACGTGACATGGACTCGACTAACGTCTGAAGTAATGGTGGAGGGAACTGACACCATCGATCCTGCAGGGCTGTCCATAAATCCGTAAGAGTACGTGGGTGTGGCTATCTCTTCCGAACAGCACGTTGCAAGGCATCCCAGGTATGCTCAATAATGTTCATGTCTGAAGAGTTTGATGACCAGCGGAAGTGTTTAAACTGAGAAGAGTGTTCCTGGAGCCACTCTGTAGCAATTCTGGACGTGAGAGGTGTCGCATTGCCCGTCAGAATGCACAATGGACATGACTGGATGCAGGTGATCAGACAGGATGCTTACGTACGTCACCTGTCCAAGCACTATGTGCGTGTAAACGCGAAATCAACATATCCATTTCCAGCGTTGGACTTTTCTTGGTTCGGGCCGGCCTTATCTAACGGTAGATCCGCGGCATGGCGCTGCTGGCGGTTGTTAAAAATGGCTGTTGTGCTTCACACGTCCACAGCGTTAGAGCAAAGAAGTGTGTTTCGTTTTATACGTAGCAAGGGACGAAGGCCCATCGAGATCTACAGGGAAATGTAGGCCACATATGGGGAAAACAGTCTCGCTTTGAGAACTGTGAGGTGGTTGTCTTGTGTGTGATCGAGGAGGCGCCTTTCGTCACTGACTGACGACAACATTTCCCTCGTGGAAGAAATGGTGAAAGCAGATCGGCGTGTGCACATCACGTCTGAGGGCTGCCATCACGAGAAGGCGTCTAGGGATCTTCTGTGGTGTCACCGCCAGACACCACACTTGCTAGGCGGTAGCCTTTAAATCGGCCGCGGTCCATTAGTATACGTCGGACCCGCGTGTCACCACTGTCAGTGATTGCAGACCGAGCGCCGCCACACGGCAGGTCTAGAGAGACTTACTAGCACTCGCCCCAGTTGTAAAGCCGACGTTCATAGCAATGGTTTACTGACAAATACGCTCTCATTTGCCGAGACGATAGTTAGCATAGCCTTCAGCTACGTCATTTGCCACGACCTAGCAACGCGCCATTACCAGTGTATATTGAAATGGAAATTATGTACAGTCAAGAGAGATGTACACCGATTGTGGATTAAAGTTAAGTGTTCTACCAGTACCTCCTGTTTTGCTAGTCTTATTTCTCTGACCTGTTCCAGACCTCACGCCAGTCTGCGTGAGCTTAACGCGTGCCTTTCGGCCTCCTCTAGCAACACGGTGTTGGCTCTTCTGCCAACACTTCATTTTCGATGTGGACAACGTGGTTCTGCCCCACGACAATGGGAGAACACATGTGGCAATCGGAACTGCCGGTAAGATACGGACATTTCACTGGAACACCCACCATACAATCCAGGCCTTGTCCACGTTTTCGGGCCGCTGAAGAAGTTCCTGGTAGGACAGCGATTCACAAGTAACGATGAAGCTAAGACAGCAGTCCGACGGTGGTTCCATAGTCCGCTGGACGAATTCTACAGCACAGGCATCTCAAATTTAGCGCTGCTGTGGGACAAATGTGTGAAATGGTGTGGGGACTATGTGGAAAAATAGTGTAAGGTACGTAGAATGGAATGTATATTTGTTATTACCTGTCTGTGCTTTACTTTGGCTAGTAAAATATAGGGACGAAGACTTTCTGATTTCCCCACATACATAATTTTCTTTGTATAATTTTATTTGTATGATGACATATAGTTGAGATATTAAAAATGTTGGGGGTAATTTATTGAGTAGTATTAATTTGATAATTACAATATTTTACTTTTGACATCTGTGAAATTATTACTCTGCATACTTTCATTTGCCTATGGTTCCAACTAAGTGTCCCTCACCTGATTATACGTAATTTCAACGATATTTCAAATGAAACATACCCTGTTCTCCTACATTGCATTATTTACATAGGCTGCAGCATAAAATTACGTACTATTCTCGCTATTGTCTTCTGAAAATGAATGATTTAAAAATATCGGCCAACCACATGCTGGTATGAAGGTTTATTAACAATCCTCGACGATGGTCAACTGGTTGGTTGGTTTTCATAGATCAATTATTAACGCTCACCGTTGCTGAACAGCATCTGGGTTCAAAATTCTATTTTCTGTAATATTTTCATAGCACTGAGTGTAAGTCAACGTGATCCAGTACTACGAGACATCCAACAGCAGTAAGAAGACCATAAAAGTTTGCAGTCAGCAGTAATACATGCACACAACCATTCAATCAGATCCACATGCTGAAGCGCCGAAGAAACTGGTATAGACATGCGTGTTCAAATGTAAGATGGGTAAACAGGCAGAATACGGCACAGCGATTGACAACGCATATATGAGACAACAAATGTCTGGCGCAGTTGTTAGATCAGTTACTATTGCTACAATGGCAGTTTATCAAGATTTAAGTGAGTTTGAACGCGGTATTACAGTCGGCGCACAAGGGATGGGACACAGCATCTCCGAGGTAGCGATGAAATGGCGATTTCCCCGTACGACCATTTCACGAGTGTACTATGAATATCAGGAATCTGGAAAAACATCAAATTTCCGACATTGCTGCGGCCGGAAAAAAGATCGTGGAAATTGGAAATTTGTGGTAAGTTCTATGGTACCAAACTGTTGAGGTCATCGGTCCCTAAGCTTACACAGTACTTAACGTAACTTAAACTAACTTACGGTAAGGACAAGACACAGCCATGCCCGAGGGAGGACTCGAACCTCGGACAGGGAGAGCCGCGCGAACCGTGACAAGGTGCCTCAGACGGCGCGGCTACCCAGCGAGGCATAAGATCCTGCAAGAAAGGGACGAACGAAGACTGGAGAATATCGTTCAACGTAACACAAGTGCAACCCTTCCACAAATTACTGCAGATTTCAATGCTGGTCCATCAACAAGAGCCAGCGTGCGAATCATTCAACGAAACATCAACGATATGGGCTTTCGGAGAGGAAGGCCCACTCCTGTACCCTTGGTGACTGCATGACACACACCTTTACGCCTCTCCTGGGCCCGTCAACACCGACACTGGACTGCTGATGACTGGAAACGTGTTGCCTGGAGTCTCGTTTCAAATTGTAGCGAGTGGATGGACGTGTCTCTGCCTCGTGATGACTGGGTGTTGTGTGATGTCCTTAGGTTGGTTAGGTTTAAGTAGTTCTAAGTTCTAGGGGACTGATGACCACAGATGTTAAGTCCCATAGTGCTCAGAGCCATTTCAACCATTTTTTGATGGACGTGTACGGGTGTGGAGACAACCTCATGAACCCGTGGACCCTGCATGTCGGCAGGGGTCTATTCACGCTGGTGGAGGCTCTATAATGGTGTGGGGGAACATGGAATTGGAGTGATGTGGGACCCCTGATATGTCTAGGTACGACTCTGACAAGTGACACGTACGTAAGAATCATGTCTGATCACCTGCATCTATTCACTTCCACTGTGCATTCCGACGGACGTGGGCAATTCCAGCAGGACAATGCGACACCCCGGATGTTCAGAATTGCTACAGAGTGGCTACAGGAACACTCTTCCGAGTTTAAACACTTCCACTGGCCACCAAACTCAAAGACACGAACATTATTGAGCACATCTGTGATGCCCTGCAACGTGCTGTTCAGAAGAGATCTCCACTCCCTCGTAATCTTATGTATTTATGGACAGCCCTGCAGGTTTCATGGTGTCATATCCCTTCAGACATTGGTCGAGTCCATGCCACGTCGTTTTGCGGCACTTCTGTGTGCTCACTGGGGCTCTACCCAATATTAGGCAGGTGTACCAGTTTTATGGCTCTTCAGTGTATAAAACACCACCATTTTGATAATAATTAAAGCCACGGTGGAAGTTAAACAGGCATAACCCTTTGGTGCTTCCATGAGACAAAACACAGACACTGAGACTTTGTAGCGTGGGTGCAAATTACATGGTAAAACAGCAGTGATATGACACATTCTGACGACACAGTGTGAAGTTGGTGATATACCAGCGAGGGGGCCCGACGCCCGGTGACTGCCCTCTGCTGCAGCAGCTGCCGCGGCCACAAAGGAGCCGCCTCACCTCATTTCCCTCAATCACAACGGCGAAACAATTCGTAATTTAGAGCTCGACCGGTTCCGCGGCACTTTTTTCTGGCCCTTCAAGGAAATGCCTTAACTCATTCTCTCCTCATCCCACCCCACCCTGTTACCGTTCTCTGGAGGCTCTCAATATACCTGCGGACAGAGAGCTAAGTAACATTATGGCCTGGAATAATAAAGATATAACAAAGAACCGAAGACCTCATTACCGCTGTCGCGGGTGAGAAAGTGTTTATGGGGAAGCCGGCCGAACTGGCCAATGGCGGCGCGTCCGCCGCGAATGACAAACAATCTCATATTTAACGAGTATTAGCGGTCAGCTCGAGACAAAAAGGGTCGAAGACTTCAGGCAGTGTTTCGCATGGATAGATCTCTGTTAACCCCTGAACAACACGCCTTTCGCATAAATACCGGAACGTACAACTACCGGAACTAAGAGGATTCCAGAGCCAATTTTCGTCAGGATACCCGCAAAATATGGGTGTTTCAGCGTCATTGTAATTTTCACGTCTTGGTGTCCACTCGACATCATCCACTAACTTGAGGTGATAGAAAATTTTAAAAATTCTTCCTCTTCTTACAGAAAGCAGCACATCTCAACGTTCTTTGTTGCTACAGACATGTATGTGTTCGATGTGTCTCTAATTGTGCTTGTCAACTTAGTTTTTCCTCCTACGTGATAATGAAGCATGCTTTTATTCGACATCTAAAATAATTAAGTGGATCAAGTAGCTAGCTAAAGACAGCGAATGATAGTGGATAGTATAAGTTTCTAGAGAGTTTCAGTGTTCCGACGACATACTCGGATGCCTTATAAACAATAAAACTACCCTTATATACAAGAATTAGGTTCTCTACTGTGATTCCAAATTTTTCAGTTGAAAATTTCTTTCAGAAGCGAAATAAATTACATGCACAAATTTAAACGAAGGTTCCTTTCGTAAATAAAACAAAATCCATGTCCAAATTAAAACGAACGTTTCTTTCGTAAGCAAAATAAAATTCTGTAATCAGCAGTCATTGAGAAATATTACTATTTTTTATTGCTAGTCTTTAGGAATGGAATCATCTGTTTTGTAGCGTCAAAACATTTAATAAGAACTTTTGAAATTATTACACCTACATTTAAAATACTTTTTGTGGCATAATACATCTCATATATCAATTTTTCAGTAAAACCTTGAAATATTTCTTTGTTTTGGCGCTAACTTTGCCAGCCGAGTCTCTGTACGAGTTTGTTCTTGGTTGCAGCCCGTTGTGAGAAGTTCTTAGAGAGTTTTCATGAAAGTAAATTTCTTGTGCATAGCTCTCAGAAAGCACAGGCTTAATGTGGTTTGAATTAGTAGTGTAAAATTCTTCAAGCACGAGATGTCATAATGAAGAGGAAATGGAGTAATGCGAATATTTACGAAACTAGAATTTCGATTTTCAATACTACAACGACTACCTAAGTTCAATTTTATGCGTATTTCACATTAGTACCTTAGACAGAGAATAAGAAATTTCAACGTTAACCTCAAGAATTCAACAAATGTAATCGTACAAGTGCTCAATCGTAATTATATTGCATTATTTCATATTTTTCAATTTTTGTGATAAATTTACTAACAAATGTTTAGCACGTAACATCTAGGAAGGAACAGGTGAATAGTTACAACGCCCTCGGCATGTATTTACGCCATTTGTTTCAGTAACCCACTTTCTTCAGAACTTCAGATGTTCATCTGCTTAGTACACTCACGATTCTCAATCTGAATCTTTTGTGACAGGCAAAATTAAAATTATCATTGATGCATCCTGGGACCAATTTTTTGTTCTTCTAGTAAATTACCAGTTGTCATATAGGCAGCTTGTTACAGACTTATTATTTTCTTTTAAACATTTATAATTCCCGTTCTTCAATGATCTGAGCTTCTTTCCCATCTTACAATCGGTATCTTCTGGGATATTTTTGTTTGGTGTCGGATGGTGCCGTAGGCAGTATGTGTACAAATCCAAAGACCCGGCGTTCAATCCCCAGACAGTTCTTGGAATTTTCCTAGATATTATCGCATTTTTTAACTTTAGCAGTGATTTGTAAACTTGAAAAATGTCATGTTGCAAGGTGGTTCGGAATCCACACTAAACAGTGTCTATAACTATGCCGATGATTCCGAACGTCGATGGAAATCAAACACGTAGAATATATAACAGTACAATCCCCAATTAAGGTCTGCAGTGTTCAAACCAGTCTTCATGTTGAAGTCAGCGTTATCCTTGCAGTGTTATATAATTTGTAAATTTCTCGTTGTTATATTATCTTACTGATATATCCCAACATCTTTAAACATTCAGATAGAAGTATATACACTCCTGGAAATTGAAATAAGAACACCGTGAATTCATTGTCCCAGGAAGGGGAAACTTTATTGACACATTCCTGGGGTCAGATACATCACATGATCACACTGACAGAACCGCAGGCACATAGACACAGGCAACAGAGCATGCATAATGTCGGCACTAGTACAGTGTATATCTACCTTTCGCAGCAATGCAGGCTGCTATTCTCCCATGGAGACGATCGTAGAGATGCTGGATGTAGTCCTGTGGAACGGCTTGCCATGCCATTTCCACCTGGCGCCTCAGTTGGACCAGCGTTTGTGCTGGACGTGCAGACCGCGTGAGACGACGCTTCATCCAGTCCCAAACATGCTCAATGGGGGACAGATCCGGAGATCTTGCTGGCCAGGGTAGTTGACTTACACCTTCTAGACCACGTTGGGTGGCACGGGATACATGCGGACGTGCATTGTCCTGTTGGAACAGCAAGTTCCCTTGCCGGTCTAGGAATGGTAGAACGATGGGTTCGATGACAGTTTGGATGTACCGTGCACTATTCAGTGTCCCCTCGACGATCACCAGTGGTGTACGGCCAGTGTAGGAGATCGCTCCCCACACCATGATGCCGGGTGTTGGCCCTGTGTGCCTCGGTCGTATGCAGTCCTGATTGTAGCGCTCACCTGCACGGCGCCAAACACGCATACGACCATCATTGGCACCAAGGCAGAAGCGACTCTCATCGCTGAAGACGACACGTCTCCATTCGTCCCTCCATTCACGCCTGTCGCGACACCACTGGAGGCGGGCTGCACGATGTTGGGGCGTGAGCGGAAGACGGCCTAACGGTGTGCGGGACCGTAGCCCAGCTTCATGGAGACGGTTGCGAATGGTCCTCGCCGATACCCCAGGAGCAACAGTGTCCCTAATTTGCTGGGAAGTGGCGGTGCGGTCCCCTACGGCACTGTGTAGGGTCCTACGGTCTTGGCGTGCATCCGTGCGTCGCTGCGGTCCGGTCCCAGGTCGACGGGCACGTGCACCTTCCGCCGACCACTGGCGACAACATCGATGTACTGTGGAGACCTCACGCCCCACGTGTGGGCAATTCGGCGGTACGTCCACCCGGCCTCCCGCATGCCCACTATACGCCCTCGCTCAAAGTCCGTCAACTGCACATACGGTTCACGTCCACGCTGTCGCGGCATGCTACCAGTGTTAAAGACTGCGATGGAGCTCCGTATGCCACGGCAAACTGGCTGACACTGACGGCGGCGATGCACAAATGCTGCGCAGCTAGCGCCATTCGACGGCCAACACCGCGGTTCCTGGTGTGTCCGCTGTGCCGTGCGTGTGATCATTGCTTGTACAGCCCTCTCGCAGTGTCCGGAGCAAGTATGGTGGGTCTGACACACCGGTGTCAATGTGTTCTTTTTTCCATTTCCAGGAGTGTATATTTAGCTATTTAGATAAAAAATTTTAAAATTTATGTTTAGTCTTTCTTTCTACTATAATGCCGTCAACATACCAATTACAGAGAGGCGGTAATATCTATATTCTATGGTTATTCATGAAGACTTTTTGCTGTTAATGATGTCTCATCTCATCTCAGTATGCAGAGTTACGTGTTCCTGTGTAAGTCTTGGAGTGCTTTAATGAAACGGAACAGAATTTCTCTTGCCTTCGTTATTTTGCATAATTTACTTCGTTCCACGATGGAAAACTTCCTTGAACAATTTGATAGCATATCTGTCACAGTATCCATCTCTTTCTTCGTCTGCCTAGGCTATTTCACTCTCTTCATTAATAGCTGGTAATTCTAAGAGACAGTGTTTCCCTACTCAGTCTTGTAATGTGTTCATTTTATTCCTTTGACCATTGCTTCTCACTGCTTTTCTAACATCATATCGCACTGCCAGCATACGAGTTACAGAGAGGCGGTAATATCTTTTTCTATTTTAATAACGATCACAACTAGGGTTTGACTGATGCTCTCTTATTTTTTATCTGTAATCCATAATTTATCCTATAATTATGCTGTGTCACCGATTTATCTATGAAATTTTATCTTTGTTTCAATTTTTTGATTCTTAAGTACCTTCTCATCATTCTGCGTAATTATATCTTTCTACATATGCCTGTTCGAGGATGATCTCACAGTGTGAATCATTAAAAAACTATGAAATTCCTTCAGCAGCTGAAATAGTGATCTCATAAATTTCAGTTATCTCTCTAATATATTAGTTCTGTTAAGTTGCATGTAACTGCGTTGCTTGATGTGTCCGTCGATGTGGTCTATGTGTGAATGAATAAATTCAAAGACAAGGTGGTTAACCCTCGATGCTGAGAGGACTGTTTTCTTCGATCTGATGTGACTTAAGAAATGTCAAGTTACATCTTAGGACGGAATCTGCGTTTACCATTATGTATTTCTGTAATGGGTTGGATAAAGCTGAAAATGTGGAGGAGTAGGAGGAATACATACGCTAACCCACCACATAGTACCAATGGCAATCGAACTATCATTTCTCTTAATGTCTAATTAAACTCACCTTGTTGTACAAACCGTAGTCCTTTAAACGGAAAATTTACATTAATTCATTTCTAATTACTTACCTGCCGGTAGAGCTTTAAACAAACATGAATAGAAGGCAAATCATTCTGCTTTCATTACAGAGTTTTCATGCTATTGGCTTCTGGCAGTTTGTATAGGAACAATGGGTAACATAACCGAGGAAGGTCTTTATATATAAATCTATGTGCATGTTTCGTAATTGCAGGACAACAGAATTCAGCAGCGTCTACGCGATGAAGTTTTACAACACCGTCCTTTCGGTCACAATATTGTCTCCTTTTCCATTCTAGATTTAGTTTAAATTCATCAGTCATTTGACTTCTTTGAAGCGGTGCTGTTCCTTTGCTTCCTTCTGCTGAAATTTCACTCTTCATACGTACAACATCCGATTCGGCATGTTTGGAATGTACCAATTTTTTTTTTGTTGTAAATTTTTTCTTTCTATTTTCTCCTCCAACAGCAAGTAAGTCGTTTATTGATGCCTTAGCAAATGTCCTACTAACCTTTTTTCTGTTCTTCTTCTCCGTTAATGTGATGATAATGGTATCATAATAATCTGTGGTAAGTCTGCTTTTCATTGTTTTTTCACACCAGATTGCCTATCTGTTTATTTTGTAACTGTTAACAAAGGAGTTTCATCTGAAGCTCGTAACTTAAGAAATGCACTTTTTAATTCTTCGAAATTAGTTTAATTTGCGTGTAAGACGCATCCGCTTTTCGTCTACCTTTCGCCGCTTTCATTAATTTCCGGAATATGTTTAGCCATCAACTCAACAAAAGTTATCTATATTATCGTTTTCTTCACCATCAGCTTCTTTTACACTGTTATCGTACTTCAAGACAACGCTTCCCAATCTATTAGACAGTTAATGTACTCCTATTAGTAGGCCTATCAGACCACTTTTTCTTTATTTGAAAGAACTTTTACCTTAGCTTTATCATTTTTCTGTTTTTCTCTCTGGAATAAGTGACGAAAGCAGTCTTCAATTTTATTTTTATTTTCATTTCAATTTTCCTTGACTCTCCGACATTTCGGGTGCTACTGAAGTCTTTTTTAGATACAGGAAAATTCAAACGACATCTCACTACTACGCACATGCCTCACTGCTTCAATCTTAGCTTCAGTATCCTGTTCCATGCTACGCTTTGCAAGTACACATCACAGCCCTCTTGAGTCAGACACATATGAGTAGTGCGACTCTGAAGCCTGGGTAAAAAATGCTTTTTCCAGAAGATGGGAGTGCAAGACTTTACTAGTCATAGCGGATAAATTTCCTATATACAACACATTAGTTAGCAAATATACCTTTATACTTCTTTGAAATTACTTTAATTATCTTGTAACCTTTGTCTGTTTTCCTAAGATCATAAATTTCTTAGTTTCTTTACATATCTCTGTAACGAAATTTGGTGAATTCTCTCTCAAACTGGTATTTATTCAGTTGTTGAGCATCGCACCAAAAGTGTGTGACGTCCGTCACAAACATGTAGTACATGCACATGACAATGCACATTACACTTGACAGATAAAGGTTTCTGTGTCACAGATACAAACACGTAAACCAATGTGTTTTAATTGCCCATGTCTGCTGCATGCAACTTCAAGAGTGTTTGCTGCGATTCTGGTAACTACTGTAGTTGAAAGACGCTAAATAATATGACAACAATGGCAACTGGTAAAACAGACGTGAAATATACGATATTCATTTTTCACATTGCATATGCAGTCTCTCTTGTGCCACTGATGGATCACATTCCATTCACATACAACTGTACAATAATAATGGGCTTTTTATCAAAGAAGGTATTTAGTTTGGAATACACATCTTTTATATATGTAATGCACAGCATATGCGTGTGCATGTCTGAGATCTCCTCCCAAACTCCTGGTTTGTTTTCAATCAAATTCGGTTAGCAAAAGCAGGCCTCATGAGTAACAGCACTGTGAGGTATATAAACTCCTAGCTCCAGCAGGAATGGAGATAGAGGAAAAATATGGTTTTCTTCAGACCCTAGTTTCTAGGCTGCCCGCCCTGCATGACTGGTACATTGTATAGCAACAGTATTGGCCTACCAAATCAACCTACTTTGGAAGGCAGCCTACATGTCAGGAGCAATCAACAGTTTTCCCAATGCCGACATGTAGGCTGCACTGCATGACAGATATAGTGTGGTAGCAGTATTGGCCTGCTTTATTGAACTGTTTTGCAGGGGCTACACATGCTGATCAATATTGCTGCGGACAGGCTGAAATGAATAGAGGGGGGGATGGGCAGAGTGTGGGCGAAGAGGAAGTGGACAGAGAGAGGGGAGGAGGGGAAGATGCATGAGGCAGGAGAGAGGTGTGAGAGATAGCAGGGCACTCTCACTTCTGATATGGTGTTACACTTCTTAATGTTCTTAGGGAAGATGGTCTTTATTACTTGGGTGCTATACTGGATACGATCGGACTTCATTCATATGCTGAAATGGTTGGCAGTAGTTAACACCCTTGCTTGTGTGCTCTAGTACAGGAATAGCGGTAAGCTTTACCTGCGTTCAAAGGAAGAGGATGCCAATTTAAATGACTGCAGTAAAAGCGTACGGTGGCTGGGGGCCAATGGGGGCGTTTCTTCTGCGGAACGTGGCTGAACACGTTGAGGACTGCCCAGTTCCTCGGTCTCTTTGTGCAGCCATGTTGGATAGCATCGGTCGGTCGGCGGCTGTGTCCAGGTAGACTGACTAGCGCCAAGGAGTCGCTGCTGCTATGGGAAGAGCATTGATGAGTGGGAATAAAGCAGAGGATGGGCCCTTGTTAGGCAGGAAGCCGATGAGACTACTGTGTGTTTCTGCGAATTTTTGTGGAAGAGGTCAGTGGTGCCCAGACGTCCAGACGCCGCTACAAAACATATTTGTGGAGGCATGAGGCTTTTAGGGAGTTTATGGCTGTTCTTTGGAAATTCGAAACGGATGCAACAGGGGAGATAACGATCTTTTTATGGAGGGCTGTGGTTCCATCCTGATCATGCTTTTAGAAAAGACACGGCGTAAGCGCGTGAGAAAGAGGCCGCAAAGCTGAATCTTTTTTCCTATTCTTCCAATTAATTTTTAAAGTCGCTGGTTGGTCAAATCTAGGTATGCAGAGTAAGGGACAGTCTCCCAGCTTCGAATGCCATGTTCCAGCTCATGATTGGCTTGGGCTAAGCATGTAAATGTGCTATGCTATAGAACTGGAGGAAAGCTGAGAGAAAGAGAAGAACACACTTTTGTACTGGCGCTTCGCTAGTAAAGAACTGCAAGGTTTTTACCTAAACCGTGAGACTTGTGTCCTTTGCTAGTGTGCCACTTAAAGCCTGTGCCAGTCACCATCTGAACTGTCAGAGGTACTGCTTCTAGCATCACGCACACAACGAATGATGCGTGGGTGTACTTATTTGACTTCATTCAGCCGTCTAAACATTTGACATATTCCGTTAGGCGTAGTTGTGGCACGGAGTGAAATTGGTTTGTCAGACCAGCAAATGGGTCCACCTGCACACTGGAATCCACTGGGGTTTCAGAGGCGTTCCGAATTAGCCGAACGCGACACCGCGTACTTGCATTGTTTGGGCGCGCCGTTAATAACAGATGCCGCCGTCCATGACCCCAGTCGTCGAGTGCGTCGTGGTGTGCTGCCCTTACCTGCAGAAGGGTAAAATATTCGCTGCTGTGGCGTAGGGCTCCAATATATGCTTCTCAGCATCCTGTTCTTTGGAACCATATTTTTCTTTATGGAACAGTATAGTATAGATGGTTGATTGTAGAATAGTTTTTGAGCCATACCACGCATACATGTATGAAGTCAAGTAAAGCGATTAGTTCTGGTTAATGTCGTGTATTGATCCCCAGATGATCACTTTGTTCACCATCGACCGCATATCATTGAAAGCTTTTGTCCAATCAAAAATATGTTTGTGTGCCATTTCTTTGGCCTTTTTTTTGTCTTGTGATGTTAAGATTGAGTAAATCTATTGTTATTTAGATCACAGCTCCTCCCAGTGTTCTGATTAACATTACCTTTCCATTTTCATTAAAGTCTTGATTACATCGGTAAGTTGGAAGCTTGCAAGGTTAGAGGGGTGGTAGGCAGTGGAAAGGAAGAGGGGGGCAGAGATAGAAAAAGAGAGGAGTAGGATGATATGGTACGGAGGGAGGAGGAGGAAGACATCGCCAGAGAGAGAGTGGAGGAAATGAGCAAAGAGAGGTGGAGGAGGAGAAAAGACAGAGAGAATGTGGAGGAGAAGGCAGATAGACAGAGGTGGGAGGGTGATGTGTACAGTCGAGGTGGGAAGAGGTGGACACAGAGACGGGGAGGAAGAGATGTTTTCAACGTATGTGTTGAACGCCTATGCAGCAAAGCCAGGGAGAAAAGGCTGGTAACAAACAGTTGAAGTCTTTCGGTGTAAATATTACCATAAGATAATAATAGTAAGTACTGTCATTATTATTATTATTATTATTATTATTATTATCTTTCCTTTCTCAGACCTTAGGTCTGGTTCGGAATGAAAGTGACGCGGACCTTGATCAAGCGTCACTTCCTTTTAACTGTACGGTATGTGTTATATTGCATTTAGGAACTTTCGGGTAATTGAACATGTATCAATAATTACGGATTTCTGTAGCTGTATATATATGTTTGGATGTAGCTGTATTGCATTGATGTACTGGTGGATATTGTGTGGTATGACTCCTGTAGTTGATAGTATAATTGGTACGATGTCAACTTTATCCTGATGCCACATGTCTTTGACTTCCTCAGCCAGTTGGATGTATTTTTCAATTTTTTCTCCGTTTTCTTTTGTATGTTTGTTGTATTGGGTATGGATATTTCGATTAGTTGTGTTAATTTCTTCTTTTTATTGGTGAGTATGATGTCAGGTTTGTTATGTGGCGTTGTTTTATCTGTTATAATGGTTCTGTTCCAGTATAATTTGTATTCGTCATTCTCCAGTACATTTTGTGGTGTATACTTGTATGTAGGAACGTGTTGTTTTAAAAGTTTATGTTGTAAGGCAAGCTGTTGATGTATTATTTTTGCGACATTGTCATGTCTTCTGGGGTATTCTGTATTTGCTAGTATTGTACATCCGCTTGTGATGTGATCTACTGTTTCTATTTGTTGTTTACAAAGTCTGCATTTATCCGTTGTGGTATTGGGATCTTTAATAATATGCTTGCTGTAATACCTGGTGTTTATTGTTTGATCCTGTATTGCAATCATGAATCCTTCTGTCTCACTGTATGTATTGCCTTTTCTTAGCCATGTGTTGGATGCGTCTTGATCGATGTGTGGCTGTGTTAGATGATACGGGTGCTTGCCATGTAGTGTTTTCTTTTTCCAATTTACTTTCTTCATGTCTGTTGATGTTATGTGATCTAAAGGGTTGTAGAAGTGGTTATGAAATTGCAGTGGTGTAGCCGATGTATTTATATGAGTGATTGCCTTGTGTATTTTGCTAGTTTCTGCTCGTTCTAGAAAGAATTTTCTTAAATTGTCTACCTGTCCATAATGTAGGTTTTATTATTATTTTATTATTATTATTATTATTATTATTATTACTATTATTATTGAATCTGCAGGCCTTTAAATGGTAAGCCATGTCAGTGACTTCTGCGTCCCTAACCTACCCCAGTAATCCTACCATGGAAACGAGAACTACAGTTTAATGTGAAATTCGAAGTACTTGTCACTCCTGGGGAATTTCACATCATTAGGAGGTGAAAGCTGTGTTCAATGCAGATTGAAACAATCCAAGGTCTAACCGGAACACTTTGCGGTTTGCAGCGTAGAGACTTTTTTGTGGCATACGGTTTGCAGCGTAGAGACTTTTTGTGGCATGAAATGCAAATGATGAAGCTACAACGGCTGCCCAGTGCAGTCTCCATCACAAACAAAGAGATGCGAATAAAATTAATTTCGTAATTTCAATCACAGATCCGAGTTCCTTACAAACTTCCGACTGCCAAATAATTAAAAAGTGACTGTCCTAAATCAGTCATTTTATTTAATAAAATTAATTTTGTCCAGACAGTGGACACCACCGATGACTTGCCTGCATGGCTGGACCATCGGTTAGTAGGGGCGATGTAATTTTCACAGTCACCATTAAATTAACTTATAAAATCAGCAAAGTGGTGAAAATCCATACAGAGTTTGGAGCTGTTATGTCTGATTTTAATTTAGAACACCAGCCTTAGGCAGCGGCGTCAATTTCATCTCTATTCCCTGTCAGGTTGGCTACAGGAACCTATTTGTATTTGTGGGCACATACTACAGTGTGGCACCCAAGTAAACGAAAGTACAGAGACAACATCCACCGGCCCATTCGGTTGGAGAACCAGGACATCTTCAAACCATGAATACTATTTTGACACACAGGCATTGTTTTCGTTAACTTCAAAGCAGCTTTGTGCGAAGACAGTCCAGTTTGATTAGCACGTTTTGCGACAGGACGCTTGCAGCATCTACGTTGATTGCTACTGTGCAATTACGCTGGTTGCACCAGCCCACCTTGCATCGTGACTCCATCGATAGGAGAGCGGTAAGCACTGTTGCACTGCATCTGCACTAGTGATCGCATCACAGAACTCATGGGTAGTGTCTACCATCTACTTGATCAATTATCACACCCTTTTACGTAATTAAATCATAAATTTTGGTGAAGAAACACTTTGCAGTAGGTGAAGAAGATCAGTGTGTTCGAGGTACAGAAGATAACCAAATGTGGGTAACTTCCTGGCTGACAGGGAAATGGTCACAGGCATTTCATCCCCCATTTCTACTCACTGTTGCCACAGGCGTGACGACAGGTAAGGTACCTTACCTAATCCAGTCGCTACAGGTTTCCAGGTGAGCACTGAACCAGTAGGCCAACAGGCCCAAGTATTCTAACACACTTATCGTCATAAAAACAGCAGCACCTAGTAGGACCAGACTAATCCACAGGAAGATAGGTGAGTTTGTTGCACAAGATCGGCTACGTCAAAAATTGATTACTTCTGCACAACCAGCCTTGTACTCGGGGAGTGTGGGTGGGGCCATAATATCATGCCCGCTGGTAAGCGGGCTCCAAACGAACGTCCCAACCGGTACGACAGTGGGTAGCATCACTAGAGCGCCACCTGACCGTGCACTATGCCCAGAAGACATATTCGACAAAGGCTGCACACCTACATACGTTCGAGAGAGGATGCGTCATGGAGCTACAAGAGGCTGGGTGGTTCTTTCATCGAATTGCGTGCCAGGCCGGTTGTATGCATTCCACAACTGGTCATTGTTAGCGGCAATGGATGCAGGAAGACATGTGTGCACGACAAGTTGGACATGGAGTCTGAATTGCATCACGAGGTGGAAGGATCAACAGACTTTCCACCATGCACGAACCGATTCAGTGGTAACAGTAGGTGTCTTCAGTGGGCTATGCTACCTTCTATGCCGCATCTGGAGAGTGATAGTACAACTGGCAGGTGGTTGCATGAAGCATGGCTCTCCGCAAATTACTATTACAACGCCTGCCACTGACAACAGCATAGCATCGAGGCTGACGTGCCTGGTGTCAATACCAAGGTTGGTTCGGACGCCTTTATTGAGGAGTTTCGCATCTGCCTTAGAGATTACGTCTACTAGGTCCCTGTCTGACGACCGACTAGAGAACAACACAAAGAGCGGTTTGTGGTCTACCATGACATGTCCCGGCAGCCTCATATGGTGGTGTGGGGAATAATAAACTATGGTGCCCATTCACCATTAGTGTTACTAACTGGCTCCGTGACAGCCACACGGCACGTGGAGGAGGTCCTGCAAACAGTGGCCCTGCCATTCGTGAACGCCCACACCCATGCCTTATTTCAACAGGACAATGCAAGTCCTCATACCACTGCAGTCTCCTGAGCGTACGTTGCAGCTGTGGAGACTCACTCTGCCACAGTCTGCTGTATCACCCGATGTCTCCCCGATCGGAAATGTGTGGGGTACTACGGAGCGTATCATCAGGACACCACATCAACCCATCAAGCAGCAGAAACTGAGCATTACGCTGCATGTGTCATGTGATGGATTGTTACGGGACTACATTCGAGGCCCGTTCAACTCCATATCGCGATGTCTGAACAGTTTTTCTCATAACTGTGGGTAACAGGCGCCGTAGTAACCAGTACATTTTTGTCCGTGTAGAGTAGTAAACGTTGGTGCTTCGAAGTTGAAACCGTAATCATTTCGTATCTGTGGTACCATCTACTTGCCTGCAAACCATGACAGCAAATCCACCTTGACCTTTTGTGAGCAGCTGTTTTTATGATGTTCAGTGTGTAAAGAAATTGGTGGCGGGCGTCGTGAAAACAATGAGAATTAGGAGGCTGGTGTCCTGCGACTTGTCATGTTCGCTCACACTTCCACAAACAGATGCAGGCGTCGTGTGTCTGGTACAGTGATTCCCAGCCTTTCTTGGACCTTTACCACTGAGCGCAAGTTGTCATTAGCTAGTACGCCAGCCCTCTCTCCCACTGCCGTCTGCTGCCCCACTCCTCCACATTCTCAACAACCTTAGGACCTAACTAAACTCTATAATGAAAGGCTTTTCTTAGAACACTTGTTTTTAAAACTACGAAACATGAATGATATTTAATTATTTAGTTAGTTAGGTTGTTTGTTTGTTTGTTTGTGTGTGTGTGTGTGTGTGTGTGTGTGTGTGTGTGTGTGTGTGTGAGAGAGAGAGAGAGAGAGAGAGAGAGAGAGGATGAATAATGACAGAATGAATGAAGAAGGAATTCGTGGCGCATCGCAAGTGCTACCCACAACTAACAATCCACAGTGAAGGTAGACAGTTGTTGAAAACATACCTCCCCTGGATTGCTACTCTCCATGGCACTTGCTGCACGCTCCAAGCCCATTTAAAATCAACCAAGTTGAAATGTGTGCTGTATACTTACTGTTCGTAAGTCACTTCACTGCTGCACTCGTGACTTCTGAACTGGCACAAATTGGAAGACTTGTGTCTGGCCGCAGCCACAAATAGCAATAGTAGTAGTAGTAGTAGTAGTAGTAGTAGAAATAATGATAGTAACAATAATAATAATAATAGTAATAATACTGTACACAGCAGTATAGTAGCCCTTATGTAGTTACTGCTGTGTCGTGCTGTAATCAAGGAATTTCTGGACTACTGTAGTTACTATTCAGAATTTGCAGAAGATATTGTCTTGAGATATTTGGCATTTCTTCCGTATGTATCTCACTTTTATCTTCAGTGATGTACGGGGCAAGGCACAACATAAGTGTAGAGTGGGTCGACTATGTGAGGAACCTGTGATTTCTGCAGAATTAATGCTACTAATTGAGAAAACGTAATTTGTGGTAACTTATATAATCAATATTAGAACCTTACAAAACTGTGGTAATAGTAATGAGATTTTGAAAATGATATAGTTTCGTGAGTGAAACAGCAGTTTTTTGCTTCCGTGGGGATACACAGACTCTAAGGGCGTCATAAAAAAAATAAAAAAATATTGTATGTTGTAGGCTGTATTGCGCTTTATTAAACTCACTGGCAAAACTAGCGAATTGGACAAGTTTAGTAGAGCACAATACAGCCTACAAAGGACAATGTATTTGTGGGGTTCTGCCCTCTCGTCTCTTATAGGGAGCCTAATGGATGCTGCTTTCTCCCATAGCTATACAACAATTCAAGCAAATCACATCAATGGTTTTTATTAAAGTAGATTGACAATACTTAACTTTGATTTTCAAGAACGTGTCGCAAGCCCTTTGGCGACATGCAGTCAGTGTCCTTCACCGTATACAATGTCCATGCAACTGATTTACACATGTTCCTATGGATCACTAATAACGGCTCTTCTACTACCTCTCTTCTACTGCGTGGTTTCTGGTCCGTGTCTGCTGGTGCCGGTCTGCTACTGTCCGGCCGAGGCTGGTAGGAGCGCCGCTTATATTCTCTTCGGCTAGAGGCCACTGTTGTCGTGATGATGATGATGATGATGATGATGATGATGATGTTTGGTTTGTGGGGCGCTCAACAGCGCGGTCGCAGCGCCCGTTCGAAGTCCCAATTCTATTCACAATCCAAATTTTTCCACAGTCCAATCTAACCACTGTCATGAATGATGAGGATGATGATGAAATGATGAAGATAACACAAACACCCAGCCCCCGGGCAGAGAAAATTTTCAATCCGGCCGGGAATCGAACCCGGGACTCCGTGATCCAGAGGTAGCAACGCTAGCATACTAGACCATGAGCTGCGGGCCCACTCCTCTCGCGGTGCAGTCCTAGTCAGCGAACTATTGGTTGACGTCGTCTCACTGCCTTCTCTGCTCTTGCGTTCTTCATCTTCGGCCCAGGGAATCGAACCCGGTAATCGAACCCGGGACCCCATGAAACAGAGGTAGCAACGCTAGCCACTAGACCACGAGCTGCGGGCCCGTTCGTGTCGTGGTGCGGTCCTGTTCAGCGAACTATTGGCTGACGTCGTCTCACTGCCTTCTCTGCTCGTGCGTTCTTCATCTTCGTGCCAGAGAATCGAACCCAGGACCCCATGATCCAGAGGTAGCAACGCTAGCCACTAGACCACGAGCTGCGGGCCCGCTCCTGTCGTGGAGTAGGCATAGTCTGCAAACTATTGGCTGACGTCGTCTCACTGCCTTCTCTGCTCTTGCGTTGTTCATCTTCGTGCCAGCGCTTGTCGATACACCGAAACAGTATTCTTTTATGAAACAGAATCGAATCATCTAGTTTTTACTCCTCAGGTTGGGAACTACTGCTCTAGTATATCGGGTGAGGAACCACGACACGCTCTGGCGGGCGCCTAGGAGAGAGCAGCGCGGCGGAAGCGCATAAATCACACGCGAACCCGTCCTGCGCTCTGCCTTCTCGTCAAACATAAAAGGAATCTGTTCCAATCTCGGCAGGCGCTGCAGCGCCGTGCGGTGGGTGGGGCCGGCGAGCTGATATATTGCTCCTTCTCCTCGTGTCCCTCCCCCTTCCCCCGCTCCCCCCCTGCCATGTGCCTCTTGTTCTCGGCGGCCGAGGTGGCGGTTTGGTAAGCCGCGCCGCGCCGTGCCGGCGAGTAAAAGTGGAAGAAGGACTCGGGGCGACCGCGCCGACTGGTTTCTGGGAGCTGCGCCGCGGTCGCTTCTCCCGCATAAATAATTCAGTGGAGCAGTAGGAAGAGGGCCCGGGTTTAGCGAGCGGCCGATATAGGTCAGGCCGCCGCCGATGCCGGAGATAAGGTAATGGCCGGCGTCCGCGACCGGACCACCGACTCGGCTGCTTAATGCTATTCCTCTACAAATTAGTAAATGGTACTACTCCGCTCTTTCCTCGGAAAGAGGGGGGGTGGGGTGAGCTTTTAATACTGTAATCGCCGGAGCGGCGGCGACTGTCCGGAGCCCCATTAAGTCGGCCGTTTTCCTCTCGACGGTGATCGCCGCCGGCTGGGACAGGTGTTCCGGTGGGCGGCGGCGGAATTTGACGATACCCGACCTCCGCGCGCCCCTGACAGGGGGCCTCTTCCCGAGACCTTATTACTTTGTTTAAGTTCTCGGCGCTTGTGCTTCGACTATCCATTCAGTGACTGCTCTCATGTAACAGGGAAGGAGTGACTTTACACACCGTCTACGCTGAGGTTATTAGAGATAGAAAAAAGTAAAACAATGTCTAAACATAGTTTTTTCGTCTTATTACATCAGTGTAGCGGCACGGGATTAGCCGAGCGGTCTAAATCCGTCAGCACACGGACCGTGCGGTCGAACGTTAACGTTGAGCGTGCCAAGTTCAACATGCTGCTGAACGCTCAGGAACGATGCGAGTTGTGCACACGGTACGTGGGCCCCAACGTGGTATACGCGATCGCAACGCACTCCAGCGGCAGCTCAGGGATGCTTCTAGTTCGTAAATCAAACAGTTTACTCAACGGGCGCGCGTAAAATTCCCACGTTAGCTCTATTAAAACTGTGGTGTGCGTACTGTAAGATCTTCGGTACACACACCATCAGATTATTTGACTTGTCGCTCTAACGAAGTAGGCGAGTGTCAGCAATAACTCTCGTGGTCTTATCGTGGCGTGTTTATCTTCTGCCGTTAGGTCAGATGATAGAAATGCCACTTGCACGCTTAGAGTAGCAGATTGACGGTGACCACCTTTAAACAGAACTTCATTAATTTTCACACACATTTATTAAAATAATAACAAGCATAAAAATAACTTAACTTGGTTCGGGATGCTGTTTACATTTGACAATCTGAAGTTCCTTTGGTCTTGGTACGTTAATCTTATTCTCACATATCTCTTATACTCGACAAAGTGTCTATACATTTATCTTCATGGCTATGTACAGAAATATGATAATCTTATTAGGCGCAGACTGAAACTTAACTACAGACTAATGCAGACTGATTAATCGGAGGTTAATAATACCTTGCTGCGCGAGTGTGATCCGCGAGGAGAAAAGGTTCTACGTTAGCAGCAATCTCATTGGCTGCGTTACATATCAATACGCGGATCGGCGGAAGCAGAATCTGGTCTGTCTCTAATATAGCGCCATCTCGTAGTGCGGAGACGGACGAGCGCTGCGCCTGCGCTGTTGTGCTTAGCTGGGCGCGCTCTATTGGGAAAGTTGCGTACGCGCTGACTACGCGGAACTATGTACACAACAAAAACGCACATTTCTTCCATCGTCCACGAAAAGGAAAGTACCATGTCCAATCAATAAGGACACAGGCCTATAAAAGTTCCATTACAAACAGTGCGTTGCAAATTTGGAATACTGTTCTGCATAAGATAAACATTATTTCATGATTCCCACATTTTAGTAAAACCCCAAGGTCAGTCTTACTTGATCACTGTTCCTACCTAGTAGCAGAGTCTTTGCAACATGTGAATTACGAAGCGTAAAAGAAGAAGGGGCAAAGTATCTTTATACAAGTAACGCAAGCTGTCCGTTAGATTAAGCCAATCGAACAGTCACCTCTCAACAAAAGGTGAACTTGTATTTACATAACATCAAATATTATAGTCTATACTTACTTAAACTAATAATAAAGTATCAAAACCTAATAAAAACGCGAATGTTAGGGGAAAAAAATTGTTTGTCAGGACGCGAACCACTGCCCCAACAAAAATACTTATTAGGGGACAGTGACGCTGTTCATTACGCTAAACTAACATCACACCTTTCGTTACTAATCATAGTATCTTAAGGCTTGCTAAAAACCTTAATCGTAGATATGTTTCTAACTGAAATTTAATTATAACAAATTGTACCAAGAACAATGCGTTTTGGGTGGATCTTCAGTGTGTCGCTGCCTTCAAATAGCCTACTCTCATTATACGCAAGTTACAATAATTCTTTTGCCACGAATATGATGTTTCTCATTATTTTCTTGGAACGAATCACACAGTTAACAACGGGTTTTGCAGTGATTCTCAATTTACTGGTACTCGGAACGGCATGTATACACATAGGCTTTAATTGTATGCCAATATGGCGCCTCACAACTCTGTACTGAAGGGAGACGGCGTGCGTGTGACGTGGGTGGCGTTGTACCATCACATTGGTCAACGCTCAGACGCACGCTCAGAATATCTGACATGCCAGATATTTCTCTGCACGTTCGGAAAGACTCCCGAGCGTGCTGTTCCACGCTATGACGCCAGAAACTTGGCGCGCTCAACGCTCAACGTTCGGATGCACGGTCCGTGTGCCGACGACTCAAGGCGCTGCAGTCGTGGACTGTGCGGCTGGTCCCGGCAGAGGTTCGAGTCCTCCCTCGGGCATGGGTGTATGTGTTTGTCCCTAGGATAATATAGGTTAAGTAGTGTGTAAGCTTAGGGACTGATGACCTTAGCAGTTAAGTCCCATAAGATTTCACACACATTTGAACATCAGTTTATTCGCTCAGATCGGATAGAAATACACAATGAGTACTAGTTTCTGCGAACTTACCGAGCGAGGTGGTGCAGTGGTTAGCACACTGGACTCGCATTCGGGAGGGCGACGGTTCAAACCTGCGTCCGACCATCCCGATCTAGGTTTTCCGTGATTTCCCTAAATCGCTTCAGGCAATTTCTGGGACGGTTCCTGTCACAGGGAACGCTTAATTTCCTTCCCCGTCCTTCCCTAATCAGAGCTTGTGCTCCGTCTCTAATGACCTCGTTGTCGACAGGACGCTAAACTCTAATCTTCTCCTTCTCCTTCTGCGAAATTAAATAGCCATCTTCAGATCATTTGTATAGGACCAATCCATTTCGTCGACTGTTCACATTAATTGGATACAACTTATGGAGACAATATTCCATCGTATCGTTTCTCGTCATACAATATGAGAATAGCTGTGCCAATACTGCTCAACAGTCACAAAATACAGCAGATGTTGTTTATGTTCGCAAAGGTATTCTCGTACTGTATGAAGATAGACCGTACTATGGAATTTTGTCTCTATAACTTGTGTCCAATTAGTGTGAACAGTCGACGAAATGGATTGGCCCAGAAAAAGCGTTTTCTGTACAAATAACCTATTTTCGCAAACTAGTATCACTATTACTCCGTTCGAACAGGCCACGAAGGCCCAACTGCACAGACAGGCCGTCGTGTCTTCCTCAGCCCACAGGCATCACTGGATGCGGATATGGAGAGACATGTCAGCACACCGCTCTCCCGGCCGTACGTCGGTTTACGAGACCGGAGCCGCTAATTTTCAATCAAGTAGCTCCTCAGTTTGTCTCACTTGGGCTGAGTGCACCCCGCTTACCAACAGGGCTCGGCAGACCGGATGGTCACCCATCCAAATGCTAGCCCAGCCCGACATCACTTAACTTCAGTTATCTGACTGGAACCGGTGTTACCACTGCGGCAAGGCTGTTGACCTCAAACTAGTATATATTGTATATTTTTATGCCATCTGTGTTAATAAACTTCTGTAACAAAGAGAACAACTGCCTTTTTTATTTTTTATTTATTTTTTTGCTTGTTTGTGGTTATTGGGCACTATTCGCACAGCTGTTCTCTGTGAGTTGTGTAATGTGAAGACTCGACTAAATGGAGTGGTCCTATAAAAATTATTTTCTATACAAACTGTATGAACGTAGTAGCCATTGTGTATTTTTAAGCGATCTGGGCGAATAAACTTCTTAATACGAAGGACAACCATGTTTAGATTCTGAGATCACCTCCAATACTGCTGACAATGTAAAGTAATCATCGTAAAACAATAGTCTGTACGCGTGGTTTCCTATCTGTGCTGGGACGATAGTTAGCTATTATTGGCAGGTGAAACATGTGCCTAATCTTCACGCGGGGACATTAGAGATAGAGAGCGTGGGCCTACACAATTTCGACACGTCATACTATCTGTCACTCGAATACAGTTGGTTGAAGTCTCTTGCCTTTGGGTTCAGTTAAAGTTAACCCACCCGTTACGCCGCTTCTGGGAGTTGCGCAATACTGGATACGTGAAGAGCGTTTTCGTCTATATTTCGTGTGTGTAAATATCCCTGACAATCAAAATGGATTAATAAGCTTGGAAATACTGAGTAATAGTGTCATTTACTTTCATGTAGGAGCAGGCAGATCTCGTTCATGATCAACAGCCATAAGACAGAATTCGAAATTTACTCGCTGACAGCGAATTCTTTGACATCAGCTGTATTAGTTATAGATATATTACCTATTAGCGACAATAAAATTTATGCCGGACTGGGACTCGAACCCGCGTTTTCCGTTCATCGCCTTAACCAATTCGGCTATCCGTGTACGCTCCACGGAACGACTCAAACCGTTGTGTGCCACATTGACTATCAATGTAGCGGGTTATGGTCGAAGTAAATGTAGTGGGCCATGATGGAAGTAATGTAGTGGGCCAGGGGGGGGGGGGGGGGGGGGGGGAAGTACGTAGACAATGTGACATAAGAAGGTATGGGTAGGTCCGGGGAGTGTTCATGGACTTCTCGTGATGAGCGGAAAATCCGGCTTCAACTTTCATAGGTCACTAACAGGTAGTAGCAGGAGGAGTTTAGTGTTTAACGTCCCGTCGACAACGAGGTCATTAGAGACAGAGCACAAGCTAGGGTTACGGAAGGATGGAGAAGGAAATCGGCCGTGCCCTGTGAAAGGAACCATCCCGGCAATTGGCTGAAACGCTTCAGGGAAATCACGGAAAACATAAATCGGGATGGTAGGACGCGGGTTTGAACCGTCGCCCTCCCGAATGCGAATCCAGTGTGCTAACCACTGCGCCACCTCGCTCGGTACTAATACGTAGTATATCTCTGATTAATACACCAGATGTCAAGGAGCTCAGCTAGTGAATAAATTCGAAACAGTGTTACAGCTATAAAGTTTCATTAAAAATATTACCCAGTTAACAGCAACTGGATATCATGTTCGGGTGCCCTTTAAGACACTGTCTCGTGAATTTCAAAATCAAAATCTATGATTCTCCTTATATTTACAAGGGAATCCATTACATCTTAACTGATTAAATCATTACTGTAATTTTCCCTTCCCCGCCCACGAAAAACACATTGGGTGCACAACTTTTGAAAAACAATTAAAATCTATAAACTGTTTGTTAAGCTATATGTATCCAAGTGCAACCCAGTTATGCATTAATGTACAAGCCCAGTCTGGAATTCGGAAGGTAGTGTTTCTCTTCTCGACGTCAGACATTAAATAGAATGTGTTGCTCAGGTAATGCTCAGGTAATTTTCTCTTTGGTGCCATAGGCGACATAAATAAGTAAACTCACGCACATCTCTAGGATGTGCAAAAGCACATACTTCAACTCTTCCGTTTAGGTGTATTTATTTCCGGTTAATACCTCGCTTTCTCGATCGTCCGCTACCTACGGAGCAATTAATGTCGGTTTCGGTCTGCTTGTTACTTAATGTGAAACTACTTGACCATGCACTGAGAAGTTTACGTGCTCCTTCTTTTCATTATATTGGTTCTTACAAGTAACCACAGAGCAAAGATATTTGCCGAGTTTTCCTGAAATCTTATAAGGTGAAGTCTGTAAAATATCTAAGGGGATGCAGAACGAATCATTCATTCAGAAGGGAGCTTCATGTCCACCGATTGAATCTTCATGCAGTCTCGGTACTCGATCTTGGATACCTTGCGTTTGATTGGCAGTACCCTTATCGGCTTTGCTCGCCAGACACGCCTCAAGATTCAGCTCAAGCTTTTGCTCTATCAGTATTTCTCTCAACTTCCCCTGCTCAACACAGGCGTCCATGTAAACGCTCTGATTTAGAACCTCTCGGGTGGAGGGTGGGGTGGGGGTGGGGGGAGATACGGTGGAGAATGGCTTAGGCACAGCCCGCTACTCCCTGGTCTCATCTTTCACTGCGCATTGGGGTGGTGAAAAGTATGCTATTATGAGTATTCCCGACACATGAAAACTATGTACCGAGAATCGAATCTAAATTCTTCCCATTCTCGAACAAGTGGGTGTTAAATCGCATTTTAAAGTGACGGCATCATACTTCCGGTGCATGTCCATTGTCCTTATTCGACGACACTGACCTTCCATTAAAGTTACGTGACACGAAACTTACGTGGAAAAATAGAAAAAAAAGCTGTACTGATACGTACCAAAACTGCTAAAAGTACTGACTAATGATATCCCTCCATTCCCTCCGTTCACCTTCATATTACTTTTGTTTGCTTCTCGTGATACGTAAATTCTCCGAGATTCGAATTAAAAATGTAAGTAGTGATTTCATTTTAATATGTCTCTTCACATCCGCATTCAGTGACGCCTGTCGACTGAGGATATCAAGGTGTTCGGTCAGTACCGCTGAATCTTCCGAGCCCTATTCGGATGGAATTTAGATCAGATATTCTAAACGGCTAAAATTTACAGTCTGCTCTCTTTCCATAAAAACAACACTTTCTGTACATACAGTCTCAATTAATAGTGGGAGAAAACGAGCAAACTAAAAAAGGAGAAAGAGGAGAAGAGGACGAAGAGGGGGGAGGAGGAGGAGGAAGAAGAGTGAAACACAAAAGAGGAATGGTTCTGTAGCACCTTATTATTCCCCGTGGCTCGGTACCAATTGTCAACGTACAGTAGATCCAGGACGTCACTCACGCCATATTTTCATGTTTCTTAACTGGCCACTGTCCAAACCAGGAAACAGTTACTTTTCACGTACAACATACACAAGACGAACAGTTGCAAATAACACACATACATGTATATCTGCATGATTACTCTGCAATCCAAAATTAAATGCCTGGTAGAGGATTCACCGAACCGCTTTCCGACTGTTTCTCTACCGGTTCACTCTCACACATTACATGGAAAAAATGAACGCCTAAATCTTTCGGTGAGAGCTCTGATTATTTAATTTTGTAGCGGTGATAATTTCTCCCTATATAGGTAGGAGTGAACAAAATATTTTCTCATTCGGAACAGGAAGATGGTGATCGAAACTAAGCGAAAAGGTTCCGGTGTAAGAAAGAAAACGCCTTTGTTTGAATGACTGACGTTTCAGCTCACGTATAACTTCCGTGACGCACTCACGTACCTCAAAAAACAGTTTTGTGTAAATCAAGCAATGTTAAATCCACCTCTGCAGTTAGCTTCTCAGTAAAACTTTTAATTTTCGTCTAAACATTGAAAAACCACTGTTTCGCAGTTCCCACGTTTTCTCCTCTATGCAATCATTCTCATTCTATTTTGAGGAATCCATCATCATCATTTATTGCACATGCACAGGGCATTTAGGCCCCTAGCAGAAGACAAAAAAATACAATACATACATAGAACTTAATGAAAAGATTAACACATCAAGTCCACGAATCATGACAACATAGTTGTAACATCACAGAAATTTATTATTTATGTTTGCTTGCCCATTTACTTCTGTCTCATGGATCTTCATTGCTGGCTGCTGGATCTGCTTCATCCGGAGTCGCTAAGGTTCTGTCCCTCCAACTCGTTCGCGGACGGCCTCTTGGACGTTTACCAGTTGGTTGGTGTAGAAATACTGTTATAGGGAGGGTGCCCTCTGCCCGTAGAACATGTCCTGCCAACTGTAGCCTTCTTCTTGCAGTCAGGTTTATTAAACCGCCGATACATATTTTCGTTGGACGTTCTTTCCCATCTTGCATGGCAAAGCGGTTCTAGGCGCTTCAGTCCGGAACCGCGCCGCTGCTACGGTCGCAAGTTCGAATCCTGGCTCGGGTATGGATGTGTGTGATGTCCTTAGGTTAGTTCTAAGTCTAGGGGACTGATGACCTCAGATGTTAAGTCCCATAGTGGTTAGAGCCATTTGAACCATACCAGCCCATGAAGTTTCCTTAAATTCTTGTTCTCGTACTCGTGGAACTATTCGATAAAAATTGATTATTTTTCTTTTCATTTTATAGTCTGATATCAGAGCTTGAGTATGAACGGGTTTTCTTTAAGCTATTGCCCAAAGTTATGTGATTTTTCAAAATTAAGTAAAACAGTGATACTGTGAAAAGTTTTGAGTAAAAATTGTAGCCACTGGTCCAGTAGTCTTGTGCATTTTAGGTCATACAACGCAGTGCACCAAATACACCTAACAATTAGAAACTGTTCCTAACTCTGGAAGGACAGCCACCTCTGAGCAAGTGCATGACATACACCGTCCACTCATATTAATGGGACCACCTGTGACAAGCCTGAACACCCACATTTTGCAGCACAGACCACTGCGAGACGAACAGGAAGAGAGTCAGTCAGGTTCTGGAAGGTATCGACAGGGATGTGGAGCTGTGCAGACTCCAGCGCCGTGGCCAGCTGCGCTGGGCTTGTCAGTTGAGGATCCATGGGGCAAACAGCCTGATAGAGGTCATCCCACAGGTTTTTGACTGAATTTAAATCTGGGGAATTTGGTGGCAACAGGAGTACGGAAAACTCATCCTGATGCTCCTTGTGTCACTCATGTACACCCCGAGCTGTGTGATACATTGCATTCTCCTGCTGGTACATACCCGAAAAACAAACAGCATGTAGGAATGGACATGGTCCCCAAGGACAGATGCATACTTGTGTTGATCCATTGTGCCTTCGAGAATGACGAGATCACACAGGGAATTCCATGAAAACATTCCACAGATCATAACGCTCCCTCCTCCAGCCTGGTACCACCCTACGATTGTTGCAGGATGTTCGGCGATGAATAGCAGTCAGCATGGTTTCATGAACCACGCGCCTGTTGCGGAGGCCCATACGCAGCAACGTTCGCTGAACGGTTGTTGAGGAGACACTGTTGGTAGCCCCTAAGTTCATCTGAGAGGTCAGTCGCTCAACAGTTGTACGTCTGATCGCCTCTACCCATCTCCGCAGCCGTCGCTCACACCAGAGTTGCCTCGGCGCCGGTTTTGAATAGCACCATTTTGCCACGCACGGCACGCGAACAGTTTACAAACTTAGTCGTTTCCCAAATGCTTCCACTCTTGGACCTAAACTCAATGATCATGCCTTTTTGGAGGTCAGATAAAGCGCTCCGTTTCCTCATTACGACAACGACTGCGCTGTTTTCCGCGTCCCCCGAAGTGTTTTATCTATCCTCCACTGCTAGTGCTGTCACCTGGCGACTGTAAGTGGCTATTGCAAGTTGACGTCAAACATAGGCGGTGGTTACATTAATGTTATTGGAAGTTGTACGCGACGAGGTTGTCAGCTACGGGCCACACGTGAAGCTGCCTGCTATGCCTTGCTATTTGTTCTGCTGCCCCTATAAGGACACCAGTGTCGCACGGATATCCGTCATGAAGAGCGACCTTTATCTCAACACATATCCTGACAAGCCAAAGAAACTGGTACGCCTGCCTAATATCGTGTAGGGCCCCCGCGAGCACGCAGAAGTGCTGCAACACGACGTGGCATGGACTCGACTAATGTCTGAAGCAGTGCTGGAGGGCACTGACACCATGGATCCTGCAGCGCTGCCCGTAAATTCGTAAGAATACGACGGGGTGGAGATCTCTTCTGAACAGCACGTTGCAAGGCATCCCATATCTCTTCGATAATGTTCATGTCTGCGGAGTTTGGTAACCAGCGGAAGTGTTTAAACTCGGAAGAGTGTTCCTCTAGCAATTCTGGACGTGTGGGGTGCCTCATTGTCCTGCTGGAATTGCCCAAGTCCGTCGCAACGCACAATGGACATTAATGGATGCAGGTGATCAGACAGTTTGCTTACCTGTCCGAATCGTATCTAGACGTATCAGGGGTCCCATATCACTCCAACTGCACATGTCCCACGCCATTACAGAGTTTCCACCGGCATGAACACTCCCCTGCTGATTTGCAGGGCGCATGAATTCATAGTGTTGTCTCCACACGTCCATCCGCTCGATACAATTTGAAGCGAGACTCGTCCGACCAGGCAACATGTTCCAGTCACCAACACTCCAATGTCGGTGTTCACGGCCCCAAGCGAGGCGTAAAGCATTATGCCGTGCAGTTATCAAGAGTACACGAGTCGGCCTTCAGATACGAAAGCTCATATATGATGTTTCGTTGAATGGTTCGCACAATGAACCCTGTTGATGGCCCAGCATTGAAATCTACTGCAATTTGGGAAAAGGTTGTACTTCTGCCACGTCGAACGATTCTCTTCATTCTTGGTTGGTCCTGTTCTTGCAGTAACTTTTTTCTGGCCGCAACGATGTCGGAGATTTGATGTTTTATCGGATTCCTAATATTGACGGTACACTCGCCAAATGTTCAAACGGGAAAATCTCCACTTCATCCCTACCTCGGAGATGCTGTGTCCCACCGCTAGTGCTCCGACTATAACACCATGTTTAAATTCACTTAAATCTTGATAACCTCTCATTGTAGTAGCAGTAACCGGTGTAACAACTGCACCAGACACTTGTTGTCTTATATAGGGCGGTCCATTGATCGTGACCGGTCCAAATATCTCACGAAATAAGCGTCAAACGAAAAAACTACAAAGAACGAAACTTGTCTAGCTTGAAGGGGGAAATCAGATGGCGCTATGGTTGGGCCGCTAGAAGGCGCTGCCATAGGTCAAACGGATATCAACTGCGTTTTTTAAAATAGGAACCACCATTTTTTATTACATATTCGTGTAGTGCGTAAAGAAATATGAATGTTTTGGTTGGACCACCTTTTTCGCTTTATGATAGATGGCGCTGTAATAGTCACAAACATATGGCTCACAATTTTAGACGAACATTTGGTAAAAGGTAAGTTTTTTAAATTGAAATACAGAACGTAGGTACGTTTGAACATTTTATTTCGGCTGTTCCAATGTGATACATGTACCTTTGTGAACTCATTTCTGAGAACGCATGTTGTTACAGCGTGTTGACCTGTAAATACCACATTAATGCAAAAAATGCTCAAAATGATGTCCGTCAACCTGAATGCATTTGGAAATACGTGTAACGACATTCCTCTCAACAGCGAGTTGTTCGCCTTCCGTAATGTTCGCACATGCATTGACAATGCGCTGACGCATGTTGTCGGGCGCTGTCGGTGGATCACGATAGCAAATATCCTTCAACTTTTCCCACAGAAAGAAATCCAGGAACGTCAGATCCGGTGAACGTGCGGGCCATGGTATGGTGCTTCGACTACCAATTCACCTGTCATGAAATATGCTATTCAATACCGCTTCAACCGCACGCGAGCTATGTGCCGGACATCCACCATGTTGGAAGTACATCGCCATTCTGTCATGCAGTGAAACATCTTGTAGTAATATCGGTAGAACATTACGTAGGAAATCAGCATATATTGCACCGTTTAGATTGCCATCGATAAAATGGGGGGGGGGGGCAATTAACCTTCCTCTCATAATGCCGCACCATACATTAACCTGCCAAGGTCGCTGATGTTCCAATGTTCCACTTGTCGCAGGCATCATGGGCTTTTCGTTCCCAATAGTGCATATTATGCCGGTTTACGTTACCGCTGTTGGTGAATGACGCTTCGTCGCTAAATAGAACACGCGCAAAAAATCTGTCATCGTCCCGCAATTTCTCTTGTGCCCAGTGGCAGAACTGTACATGATGTTCAAAGTCGTCGCCATGCAATTCCTGGTGCATAGAAATATGGTACGGGTGCAATCGATGTTGATGTAGCATTCTCAACACCGACGTTTTTGAGATTCCCGATTCTCGCGCAATTTGTCTACCACTGATGTGTGGATTAGCCGCGACAGCAGCTAAAACACCTACTTAGGCATCATCATTTGTTGCAGGTTGTGGTTGACGTTTCACATGTGGCTGAACACTTCCTGTTTCCTTAAATAACGTAACTATTCGGTGAACGGTCCAGACACTTGGATGATGTCGTCCAGAATACCGAGCAGCATACATAGAACACACCCGTTGGGCATTCTGATCACAATAGCCATACATCAACACGATATGGACCTTTTACGCAATTGGTAAACGGTCCATATTAACTCGGGTAATGTATCACGAAGCAAATACCGTCCGCACTGGCGGAATGTTACATGATAACACGTACTTAAACGTTTGTGACTATTACAGTGCCATCTATCACAATACGAAAAAAGTGGGCCAACTAAAACATTCATATTTCTTTACGTACTACACGAATATGTAATAAAGAATGGGGGTTCCTATTTTTAAAAAACGCAGTTGATATCCGTTTGACCTATGGCAGTGCCATCTAGCGGGCCAACCATTTCCCCCTTCAAGCTAGACGAGTTTCGTTCGTTGTACTTTTTTCGTTTGATGCTTATTTCGTGAGATATTTGGCCCGGTCACTATCAATGGACCACCCTGTATAGGCGTTGCAACAGCAGCGCCGTATTCTGCTTGTTTACATATCTCTGTATTGGAATGCCGGCCGCGGTGGTCTCGCGGTTAAGGCGCTCAGTCCGGAACCGCGCGACTGCTACGGTCGCAGGTTCGAATCCTGCCTCGGGCATGGATGTGTGTGATGTCCTTAGGTTAGTTAGGTTTAAGTAGTTCTAAGTTCTAGGGGACTGATGACCACAGAAGTTAAGTCCCATAGTGCTCAGAGCCATTTGAACCATCTGTATTGGAATAAGCATGCCTCTCCCAGTTTCTTTGGCGCTACAGCTTAGTACCGCATTTCGTATGGCCTCAGTGCGAACCGTGCCTAAGAGGTTGGCTCCGTGCTGTGAGCCACACGGAACTGATCCATCCTTCAGTAAAGCTAAGAACACAGCGCCATCTGGTTCACGCGTAACAATGACAGGTCACCCTGGAACTCGTTCGCAGAGGTGCACGCCAGCACCTGCCGCCAGGCGACGCGGGGTGAGGTGTCAGCAGAGCCATTACCGGCCGCTGGTGCTGGTGGCACGGCCGCGGTGTGGCCCGCGATAATTATGGGACACTGTGCAGGAATGCGGCTGTCCGCCGCCCACTAATTACACACCCTCCCCTCCACTCCGGACGCCCTCCCCTATTCGAGCCCTTCCCCCTCCCCAACTTCCCCCACTCCGCGCCGTTCGCGTGAAGCGGACTCATTATACGCGGGTCGGCCGCGCCGCGCTCCGCCGGTCCACGCCGCTATTTACATAACGTCTCCCGATACCCGCGCATTTGCCGCGCGTCGGAACGAGTGAGGAACGCAGACGCAAACCTGTGACGAATTCCTCTGGAGCCAGAAGCGCATTCCTCCGCGGTCGCTGTCCGCGTCCTTGGTGTTTCTGTGAAGCTGCGACTGTGGTTGGAAGGGAACTGGAGGAGGGTATCGGGGGCAAATGAAAGCGAAAATGTCTCCAAAAAAAAAAAAAGGTTCTGAGCACTATGGGACTTAAGATCTCATGTCATCAGTCCCCTAGAACTTAGAACTACTTAAACCTAACTAACCTAAGGACATAACACACATCCATGCCCGAGGCAGGATTCGAATCTGCGACCGTAGCGGTCGCGCAGTTCCAGACTGAAGCGCCTAGAACCGCTCGGCCACCAGAAAATGTCTACAAATCGACGTCCCTGTTTCACAGTGCGATTTCCAGAAACTTGTTAAATGAGTTTGTAAGACTTGGAGAGAGCTTTTGACAATGTTGACTGGAATACCCTCTTTCAAATTTTGTAGCTGGCAGGGGTAAAATACAGGGAGCGAAAGGCTATTTACAATTTGTACAGAAACCAGATGGCAGTTACAAGAGTCGAGGGACATGAAAGGGAAGCAGTGGTTTGGAAGGGAGTGAGACAGGGTTGTAGCCTCTCCCCGCTGTTACTCAATCTGTATATTGAGCAAGCAGTAAAGGAAACAAAAGAAAAATTCGGAGTAGGTGTTAAAATCCATTGAGAAGAAATAAAAACTTTGAGGTTCGCCGATGACATTGTACATCTGTCAGAGACAGCAAAGGACTTGGAAGAGCAGTTGAACGGAATGGACAGTGTCTTGAAAGGAGGGTATAAGATGAACATCAACAAAAGCAAAACGAGGATAATGGAATGTAGTCGAATTAAGTCGGGTGATGCTGAGGGAATTAGATTAGGAAACGAGACACTTAAAGTAGTAAAGGAGTTTTGCTATTTGGAGAGTAAAATAACTGATGATGGTCGAAGTAGAGAGGGTATAAAATGTAGACTGGCATTGGCAAGGAAAGCGTTTCTGAAGAAGAGAAATTTGTTAACATCGAGTATAGATTTAAGTGTCAGGAAGTCGTTTCTGAAAGTATTTGTATGGAGTGTAGCCATGTATGGAAGTGAAACATGGATGATAAATAGTTTGGATAAGAAGAAAATAGAAGCTTTTTAAATGTGGTGCCACAGAAGAATGCTGAAGATTAGATGGGTAGATCACATAACTAATGAGGAGGTATTGAATAGGATTGGGGCAAAGAGGAGTTAGTGGCACAACTTGACTAGAAGAAGGGATCGGTTGGTAGGACATGTTCTGAGGCATCAAGGGATCACCAATTTAGCATTGGAGGGCAGCGTGGAGGGTAAAAATCGTAAGGGGAGACCAAGAGATGAATACACAAAGCAGATTCAGAAGGATATAGGCTGCAGTACTTACTGGGAGATGAAGAAGCTTGCAGACGATAGAGTAGTATGGAGAGCTGCATCAAACCAGTCTCAGGACTGAAGACCACACACAACAACAACAACAAGGTGGCTATAATTTTGCACCTTACAAGCACTCATCCACATACTTTGCCGTGAACTACAACCACAATTAGGTATCATTTGATAGGTTGTACATCGTATATATGAATATTTAAAGAAGTCTGACATTGAGACGTACGCCTTGTAAATAATTGTTAACGCTTATTGCATGAAAGGTGACGGAGTGTCTTTATTGACATAATGGCGTAATGAATGACCGCCTTTAATAGTAGTGGTTGGAACTCCAGTGGAGGTGAAACGGCAGGCAGAACTCAAGCTCTGGGTGGAAGGCCTGCTTAAACACAGGAAGTAGCTAGATGGACGTCGTGGCACCTGAGCTCTGGAGTACAATAGGGTGAAGGCCGGCCGCAATTGTAGCAGGACCGGAAGGATAACCGGGAACTCTGGAAAACTTGCACGCAGGTGAGAGGAACGAAGAAGCAGCACCTCGGAAGCCACGCAGACTGGGTTATTTCCAAGGATTTTTTCCTCAGAAGCTTACCATTGTACGAGTACAGGTTTTCCCTTGCAAACTTTCCGCGCTGGACGACGGAAGACTAAAATATGGTTGGTCGGCGTTCGGAAGAATCTGTAGAGAGGGAGAATATTCCGTGGTTTCGGGAATATGATTCGTTTTCGGAATTACGAGGGTGGGGAGCCGAGCCTTGATGGAAAGCCAGTGGTAGAGACGAGGCCTTCCGTTGTGAGCACCCGTGTGTGACGGTCGCTCGGTATCAGCTTTGTTGGTACAGACGGACTTGCTGTCTTTGCTCACAGGAGAGTTTATAATTAGAACAGTTGGGCACTGTACTGTTGCGAGCCTATACGATTCTGGACTTCAGGACCAGGTTTGAAGTCGTCGTTGAGTATGCAGCGTTCAGTTATTGAGAGCACTTCGTCTGCCTATACTTACGTTGAGACGTTATCTGAACTCCGTCCTTGTGGCTGGGAGTTCGCGTTTCTCGTCTGTTGAACGCAGAGAGGAGAAGACAGTATTGGAGTATATTAGTCATAGGACGGCCTTCTGCCTCCTAGTGTTTGAATGAGTTTATTTGTGGCTGGGATTCTTCCATCATGGCAGACGAGTACGAGAACCATCACTTCGACGCACCAGAGGCAGTACATACGGTGATATCGAAAATTAGCCGGCCGGAGTGGCCGTGCGGTTCTAGGCTCTGCAGTCTGGAGCCGAGCGACAGCTACGGTCGCAGGTTCGAATCCTGCCTCGGGCATGGATGTGTGTGACGTCCTTAGGTTAGTTAGGTTTAATTAGTTCTAAGTTCTAGGCGACTGATGACCTCAGAAGTTAAGTCGCATAGTGCTCAGAGCCATTTTGAACCATATCGCAAATTGCTTCGGCTTATTAGGGCTATAAAGCTAAACAGCTGTGATCACGTTAGTTTATTTCCACTGAGGTTCCACACAAAGTTAGTATTCAGACACTCATGAACGAGACAGGCAATGATACTGAGGGCGCTACGGTCGCAGGTTCGAATCCTGCCTCGGGCATGGATGTGTGTGATGTCCTTAGGTTAGTTAGGTTTAAGTTGTTCTAAGTTCTAGGGGACTGGTAACCATAGATGTTAAGTCCCATAGTGCTCAGAGCCATTTGAACCATTTTTTGAAGCCAAGGTATGTAAATTATACGTAGCATGTGTGCACAGGCAATCGACCAAATAAATCTCATATCACCTAATGTACGTGAATACTTAAAAGTAAGTTCACTCGTCGCACTATTTTTATATGACAGTGAAAACTAGGACAAGGGACACTGGTTTGAACATTTTGCAGTACACTAAACTTTTTTACTACTATGTTACGAAAATGCAACGGAAACCCAAGTGCATCACGTTGGAAGGAAAGCGATTTGGTATTCACGAAACGTCATAACGTAAATACAGACAGTGAGGCAACTATCTCAAACGTACATTGTATTCTGGACAACAAAAAGCAAGGTCTGGGAGATCAGAACGAAAAATTAAGATAGTTCGTGATTCTTTGCTCGCTCCACAGGCAGCTAGAATTGAGAGGGGCGGACTAATTCTCTCCACCATAATACATACAACGTCAAGCGCGTTTCACGAAACGGTGGCAATTGTCCCCCTGACCCACCTCCCAAGCACACTCTTAACCTCCTTTAACGTACAGCCCCCCCCCCCCCCCCCCCGCCTCCCTATTTCATTAAATGTATAATGCAATTTGTCTGCGGAATTTGCACTCAAATGGTCCCTCGCGATATTCAGCTCGCTTTAGAAAGGCAGGAAAGTAGCCGGTCCAAAACTCAACTTCATCGATTTACGTGAGAAAAATGTTCGGCCGAACGGTATAAGGAAAAGCGGACGCTAATCGCAAACTAATTTGCTTCGCAATTCATTGCACGCGAAACGCATTCTGCGCAAAATATAATCAATTTCGATTGCATTATTCCACGGAGGAAAATAATTTGTTATGGCAATACTGGACTTAGTTATGGTTTAATGAATACTTAGGTACGTGTAACAGTTAATTACGAATCCAACAGTTTCATAAATATATTTAAATTTAAATGAGTTCCGTTTCCCAGTTTCAAGAATTATATTTTTAACCCGCTGATAGCCTCTGTCTATTATAAATTTAAATGTAGCAATTTAAAACGCATATACATGACATTATCATCATTTAATCGGTACTTTAGCACGCGTTACAGGAGCGTGACGGCTGCTAGCTACTAATAGCATATAATTTTACAATCAGCCGTAGAGATGCTATCGCTGTTAATACAGGGCGGGTGGCGAAACATCGTTAGTGAATTTACCCATTTTATATAATTCACGCTGGCGCCGCGGAAATGATTAATATACACGTATATGTATTTTTTCCTCGCCTCCGGCGGGCACTTGTTTTATGGGCAAGTTATATTGGTTTGTTGTGAATGAAACGGACTGACAAAAATTAATTGAAATGTTTTTTGCCCAGGTGGAGGCAACTTTTAGATTGCTTTTTAATTCTTCATAACTGTGGTCTCTTGCCTAATAATGCTAGCTGAACTGTCGGGTTTCTAAAATATTTGATTTCGAAGCAACGTTGTAATATTTCGGTATCAACCCCAGAAGTAATCACTGGAAGCGAAAAAAGAATACCAGCCAATAAGGAACTACTTCAATAAAACTTTACTGTGTATGTGACCGCGTCGCCCTTTGTTTCATAGATCAACCTTTCGGTTGTTGCAATAAGTGGCCTCCTAAAAGACGAAGGAAGAAAAGAAGTCAGAAGAAGGTACCTGCATTTACAACGATTCTACTTTGTTGTTCTAAACTTCCACTCAACACTTCCATCTACTTTACTAAACTACGTCAGGAATTGTCATTTGTCATTTTTGGAGAAATTCTAACCACTGTGGTAGCTGGATTTTCGACGTAGGATTCGTTGGAGTAGAAGTACATATGTAAGTGAAAGAAAAATTTTGGTACCAAATGCGAGTTCGACCCTCAGTCTGAAAAGTGTTAATGTGACAGCGAATGATTTGAAATTACGTAACTTCCTGAGTTTACTTTAGGCTTTTAGGACTAAATTATCAGAATTATAACTGTACATATTTATTTGGTTTTCGAATAACAAGTTAATGTGTGAGAGTAAGAAACGGCACTATCTAACCTGTTAAATATGAGAGGAGGTCCCTTTCTGCTGAAACGCTTTGGAGACTGCACCAGCGGCACAAGGAATGGACGTGTCTAGCGATTGCATACAGGTCTCCTGACTCCATTCACATTGCAACCATAACCACGCAGAAGACTACATTGTCTTCCAAGCACTGGAAACGCCTCAATTGGTTTTGTTGTCTGAAAATATTTACCAGAATTTTTTATTAGCGTCTGGGACGCAGATTGTTGATGTGCACGGCACTAGACGCGTAACAGTGCCATGTTCAGGAGGGACTTCCTGAGATCACATATGACCCAAAACAGGTTCTTAGTTGCAGAACAACAGATGCTTAATGGAAGTGAAAAGAAAGACTGCGTTGCAAAAACAGGCATGTATCGCTGAGGAAAACATTTTAACCAGCAAACTTATGAATATACTCGTAGATGTCCGAAAAACATTTGCAAATTCATTTGTATGGAGTACACTGCTCATTTGAAGTGAGTTGGATTTTGGATAAATTGGAAAGGAATCGACATGAATCTTCTGGGTGCGCATGTGGCGGAAAATGAGATGAACAAGCTGGCGGAAGGAAAAATGGAATTGGAAGTCTTCAGGGAAGTCAACGAAGAGAGAAGATTGTTAACAGAAATAGTAAACAGAAAAAAAAAATTATTCGACATGTTATGAGACACAACACTTTCATCATTAACATTCTTGAAGGAGAAAGTGCTAGGAAAGAAAGGAAAAGGACGGCGGGGGAAGATGTAAGGGAGATGGACAATATATGGAAACACCAAATATGCAACACGGTGTACGAAAACTGTTGTCATTGAAACCAGATTCCAGTCGTTTTAGAATGGCTAAACACAGGTTTTCAAGGGAGTTTTATACTATTCTTCCTGCAAAATACTGGCAAGTTTAAATAACGATGATGAAAGTGGAATGCGATTACACAACATTCTCTATGAAGTAGATCACAAAGGCTCAACAATATTAAGATCTGGTGACTGTGGCGGTCAGGAGAGATACCACAGTTCATCCTCTTCCTGGTCAATGCCAGCAGTGTAAAGAGGAGCACTCCCACAAACACTGTACCAGGGATTGGTCTGATCAGCCAATATAATTACTTGGCAGTAATGCTCCAAGATGCTACTCCAGGCAGGTGTAAAAATAAATGTGCGCAACGGAAAGTACTGAACGCGAAAATGGAGATTTGGCCCTGCCTGACTACCCCCTGAAGCAGATCTTAGGATCTCTTAATGGTGATATTACTTCCTCTTTCTCGCTCTTTGACATATAAATTACAACACAAATATAAATGAATGATTAAGGGAACTAGTAACTGCTAAATGATAAATGCTGTTACTGCTTATACATTTATTGTAGATTAAAACCCCTTTATATATTATAAATGTTTATATATCAATGTCCAATCGACATAAAGAGATACAAATGAATTTCCTAATTAATATTATTGCTCAATTGTCCGCGCCCGGTAGCTGAATGGTCAGCGTGACGGATTGTCAATTCTCTGGGCCCGGGTTCGATTCCCGGCTGGGTCGGGGAATTTTCCCCATCGACTGCAGGACGCCGAAGTGGCGTCAAATTGGAAGACCGGCACCCGGCAAACGGTCTGCCCGACGGGGGGTCCTAGCCATACGATTAAATAAAATTGATCAATTGCCCAAATCTGTCCCTTTTTATGGCTACACGATATAATGTAAATAACGTGAGATGACTGACATCATCTACATACGAAACACTAGAAGACACTACTTTCAAAGATGATCTACAGTGGTGTGCAACCTCAGTGGGAAAAAAACTTACGTGATCACAGCTGTTTAGCTTTATAGCCCTTATAAGCCAAAACATTTAGTAATATCACCGTATGTACTACGTCCGGTGCGTCGTAGTGATGGTTCTCATACACGTCCGCAACGATGGAAGAACTCCAGCCACAAAGTAAACTCTTTCAAACACTAGGACGGCTGAAGGCGGTCCTCTGACTAGTATAATCTAATACTGTCTTCTCCCAGCCACAAGAACGGAATTCAGATAACGTCTCTACGTGAGTATAGACAGAAGAAGAGCTCTGAATTACTGAACGCTGCATACTCAACGGCGACTCCCTACCCGGAGGCGAAGTCCAGAATCGTATAAATTCTCACAGAACAGTGCCTAACTGTTCTAACTATAAAATCTCCTGACAGTAAAGACAGCAAGACTGTCTGTACCAACAAAAGCTGATACTGAGCGACTGTCAAACACGGGCACTCAAAATGGAAGACCCCTTTCTCTCCACCGCTGGCTTCCCAGCAAAGCTCGGCTCCCCTCCCTCGTAACTGCTGAAGGCGAATCATATTCTCGAAACTACGGAATATTCTGCCCTCTACAGATTCTTCCGAACGCCAACCAACCATATTTTAGTCTTTTGTCGTCCAGGGCGGAAAGTTTGCGAGGAAATACCTATCCCCGTTAATTGGGAATTCGTACAATGGTATACTTCTCAGAGTAAAAATCCTCAGAAATAACCCAGCCTGCTCGATTTCCGAGGTAATGCTTCCTTGTTGCTCTCTGCTGCGTCCCAGATTTTCAGAGTTTCCGAAGTAATATCTGGTTATCCTTCCAGCCTCGCTACAAAACCGGGCGGCCGGTGCTGTGTTGTGCTTCAGCGCTCAGGTGCCCCTACCGCCCGTCTTGGTTACTTCCTGTCTTCAGCAGGACCAACACACCAGTGCGGGCTTTACCACCCAGGGCCTGAGGTACGCCTGCCGTTTCATTTCCACTGGCGTTCCAACCATTACGCTGTTATGATAATAAAGACAATCCATCACCTTTCATGCAATAAGCGTTATCAACTATTTACAAGGTGTACGTGACAATGTCAATCTTCTTTAAATATTCATATATACGATGTGCAAACTATCAAATGATACCTAATTCCGGTTGTAAATCACGGCAATGGAATGAAAATATACCGTTTTCTTAATCGTATCGGCCGTACTGTTACTCCATTAGATTAGTGTTGGTGGGTTGGCTTAAGAGATAAGTTTACAAGCGCAGAGTAGACACAAAGGAGTAACTTCTCGCTCGTAATTTACATGTATTTGCTCAAATAACGGAGAATTCAATCCAGGACAGGCCCGCCTCCCCCAATGAGCTCAGATTAGCAACACAACAGCTGTCTACAAGAGCTGCAAAATTCATTCCACTTCAGCTGAACTATTTGTAAATCTTTCGTGGGGAAACGTGCACTATTAAACAAATTGTTAGATAACAATGTTCCGTTTACTGTCACCTGCGTTTGTCCTGTCACACTTTATTTTCATTAATATTCTCGGAGACTATCAAGGACACGACACATGTTAATCTGACGTTTTTTTTGTTCGGAATCACTAATTCCATCACTCCTCAAAACATGTACCTTGTCCTTGACTCACCCTGTCTAACAAAGATATGAAGATGGTATCTGTTATTTCGGACATGTCCGAAAGAACAGATACCATTTTCATAATAAGGCTCACCATCCATTTGACCATATTCTTCTGTGCGGATGCACAAGCAGTGCCCCAACTCTTACGGGAATCGGCAGTAAAGCCACGAGTAATGAGTATGATGGGCAGGGGCACTAAGAATATAGTGCGGGACACTAAGTTAAGAATGTGGGTCTCACGGGAGGCGTGCCAGAGATACGTCCCTGCAGGCGCAGTATCCTCTGTGTCCTCGGTGGCTCAGATGGATAGAGCGTCTGCCATATAAGCAGGAGATCCCGGGTTCGAGTCCCAGTCCTGGCACACGTTTTCAACTGTCGCCGTTGACTTATATCAGCGCCTGTGTTCCGGATTGGGAGTCGAACATGTGACCCTGCCATAGTTAAGCTGCGAGAGCGGGCCGTGATTCGTGACTGGCTAGCTCAGTCGGTAGAGCACTCGCCTACGGGCGTGCTGGTAATCTGCCACTTTCAAACCGTTCTGACACAGATTTGGTGACTATGTTGAAAAATAGTGTCATTTATCTATGTCACTTTGAAGTATAGTGCAGGATTCAGTAAAAGTTACTTGGTCTGCTGTTAATAATGTGTGTATTTGTTTCCGAAGCGTCCTCATAGACGCCAGTCTGTGGTTTCAGTTTTAGGATATGTTTATGTATGAATTACTGGTTTTGCACACGATGATTTTACGCGGTGCCTTGAATATATTAATATTTTGCATGTGAATTCATTGAGAGAGGTATTCGTATGTCATTTTTTTGTGTTTCTGGTTTTCGATAATGTCTGTGTTGTCAGTTTGTCTGCGCTTAGGGTGTGAAAGTAGGTCGTGGTGGGGCACCTTTCCATTTGCAGGTTGATGTGCGACGATTCTTATATATTGTTTGCCGAGACTGTTGCGTATGAAATGGTGACCCTCTGATTTAGGAACCTCGACAGTATTATTTCAAGGCAACGTATAGTCCATAATCTTGGAAACAAACGTATCAACCTCCTGATATATTTTATGTATTTCCACTCAATAACGTCTTTCGGAATAATTTTCTTGGGAGTAACTCATCACTTAGATAGAAAGTACCGATTCCACAAGAGCGAGCAGTATGAGGTGGCCACCCACGGACGTCATGTACGTACCTCTTCAAGGTGCTACACATTTTAAGAGCGCCGTAACGATACATATACTAGCTTACAAAATTCGTTATAAATAATCCATCACAGTCTTAGAAGACGAGTGATGTATGTAGCTACAAAACTAGAGGGAAAAATGAATTTTATTACCCATTGCCAAAGTTATCAGTGGGTCGAAATGAAGTTCAACATGCGGAAATAAAAAGTTTCTTTCATGTACTGACAGTTAGCGAAGCCAGTTTAGAATCTAATTTGAAATCATTTCTCCTGGACAACTTCCGTCCCATTGACGAATTTCTGCTTAAAAGCTGGCCGCTAGTTAATAAAAGTGTAGTTGCCAGAATAGAACGAAAAACGTGTTCATTGATGTTAACACTAACCATACAGGGTGAAATTATTAAACTATATGAAAAAAACTAAGTTAATTACAAACTATGGTCTACACATACTTATTCAACATGTAAACCGCACTACAGATAATCGGATTTAGGTCATGACATGTTCGATGTGCCTGACTTCATTGGCGATGATATGGCCCAGACGAATATCTGAAGTGTCGGAACATCGATTCTGTCGATGACCTTCTGAATAGCTGTTTTCAGCTCAGCAATGGTTTCGTGGTTACAGCTGTACACCTTGTCTTTAATGTAACCCACAAAAAGGAGTCGGATGTGTTCAGATCCGGAGAACATGACGGCCAATCGAGGCCCATGCCAGTGGCCTCTGGGTACTCCAGAGCCAGAATGTGGTCCCCAAAGTGCACCCCCAGGACATCAAATTCTATCCCGCTTCGATGATGTCGAGCTCCGTCTTGCATGAAGCACATCTTGTCGAAATCAGGATCACTTCGGATAATGAGGATGAAATCATTCTTCAAAACCTCCACGTACCGTTCGGCAGTCACAGTTCCATCAAGGAATATCGCACCGATTATTCCGTGACTGGACATCGCACACCACACAGTCACCCATTGAGTATGAAGAGACTTCTCAATAGCGAAATGCGGATTCTCTGTCTCCTAAATACGCCAAAAATTTTAGCTTATTGACGAACGCATCCAAATGAAAGTGGGCTTCGTAGTTAAACCAGAGCAGACTGCATATACTAATTCCCACCATTCCCTGCGGCCAACCAAGCAGTTTGAAAGTTCTAACGCAAACCGTTCAGTAGTTACGACGATTTTATTTCATGTACGTTCAATAATTGTCACCCTGTACATACATATCTGCCTCGTTACAAGTCATTTCTATAAAAGAGTGGCTCTAATGATCTATAGAACATGTAACTAACTAACGCATGACATTTCCCTGTGATGGAAACACCATTTCTGTTCCCCAAGATAGTCATCGTGCCATGCTTGATGTTCCAAAAGTTTCCCGATACTGTCCGGCTGGTAGACCATACAAATCGAAACACTCTTATTAATGTTTATTATTTTTAATGTGTCATATTGCCCCTTCGCAATTCCGGTGCGTAACAGAAATTGGGCCCAAGCTTCTGCTTTGTTAATGCGATTCGAGAATTCTGTCGATACATCGGTCTCCCTCGTTTGCATTCTGCATAGTCGGATTTGCATACGTGTAACGGCTCGTGTCATGAGTAATGCTGCGACGAGGCGTATGATACGGCTAATCGATTATAATCGGTCGTCATTAATGCTGCAGTTCACGGAAATTAAACTGTCGTGTTTACGGTCGCGCAGGATTTCAAGTTTAACTACGGTCACTGAACACTTAGGCGCTGCCAATTATCGTCAGTAACAATGCGTGTATGACGATGGACGTTTCACGATATCTGTAAACCACTACCATTGAATTCATTTCAGTTATTTAACATTACGTTGCTCCATCATATCTACGACATGTACCAAAAAGTCACTCTACAGCGTTGAAAAACGCTATAACTGCACTTGCGGTTTGGTTATTTAGCAATGTGAGGACAAAGGACACTTCCTCGGGCGGGGAGACGACGGATTTCAGCCAAGTAGGAACAAATATCGTTGGAATTCACGGTATTACACAATGTTTTGACGATTTCAGATTTGAATAACACACCAACTTATCGCGAAACAGAGTTGTACACAAGGTACAACATTTATTCAACCTTGCGAAATACTACACCGGACAAATGTCGACCATTCTCGGCTACACAATACTCGAGGCGTTTCACCGAGATTTTTAGCACATCTTTTGCAGCTGCTCGAGGAATTCTTGAAATTTTATCATGAATTTGCTCTTTTAACTGTTTCAAGCCTCTCAACCGGTCGAGGCACACTCTCGCCTTCAAATTACCCCATAGGTAAAAGTCTGGCGTGGTGCAATCGGGCGAGCGAGACAACCATTCGACAAAAGCGCGGTTCGGAAATGAAGCGGTTACCAAATGCTTCATGGAGAACTTGCAAGGTCTTCTTGGGTGTGTGGCACGTTTTCGTAACGGAAGACGAAGGTTTGCCTATAAACTGCTACTCACACGCCCGATCCTCTCGAGAGTACAAACGGTTTTCCAAGGGCCGGTTGACTTTCGATACGATGCAATGGCAGTTCCACGGAAGTTTGTCACCCAGCTGAGTATTGTTCCACGAGCTGGAGTTGGATATCGCTTTAGAATCTTGAACTGCTAAAGAAAGGCAAGTTGCACGTGCACGACAGATTCACCGTAGCTCAAACGATGTTCTTTCGAGGAGTACGAAATGACTGCTGACCTGTATATGGGATGAAACTTGACACTCAAGCATGCGCTACTAATTGACGGCACCACCGTCCCTGTATCTTGCTTTTGCTGTGTATTATTCAAATTTGATTTCATCAAAACATTGTGAAACATCCTATAGTTTTCCCATAGGTATATATCGATAGTTAAAAAATATAAATATCGGCCCTCTGTATTTAGAGAAAAAGTATCGGATATATCAATATGTCGGCAGAAATAATATCGTCGTACCTGCCTTCAAAAATATCGGCTCCACATTGTAAGTGTACTGCAAGTTTTAGAGCTGTATTGCTTTAGACCCTTACTGATTTATTATTAGATATTCTGTACACCAACAAGCTAGCAGCCTGTCTATCCCCCTTACAGCAAGAGTTGGAAGGAAAACGATGCACGTTCACGGTTGGCGATAAACACTTTGCAAACAATGTAATTGGCACTATAATAGGTGTCCGATGTGCCCTTCGTATTGTTTCGTCACATATCAGATTTGTGCGGAACACTTCATGTCGACTTCCCGTTTTTTTTTTTTTTTTTTTTTTTTTTTCTGCCAGTGTCAGCGAACTAGCAGTCGCAATATCAAAAGTGTGTGGTGAATTAAAAGTTGCAGTTTCTAGAGGTAGCGCCCATCGCCGATTACGTCAGCACATCCCCTCATACGTCTCGACCTACAGCAAAAGCCAGGCTCGTTTAGCTATATGTCCATCATTATCAGCAACTGTTTTTGAAGAATGCCGATGATAAGAAATAGCACATCAATTCTGTCAACAAAAAAAAAAAAAAATTAACGCAACTCGTGTTCTGTTTCTTCACACCGCATATTTTGTTATCCTATTGAAAATGGCACTCCTCGTTGCAATCGGACTTTTTCTTTGTGCCACCTATACTTGCTTCACACAGTCAAAGAGGAAGAATGGACGTGATGCAAGCTCAAAAAGTTGTGCGACTGCTTCACACAGTGAAACTATAATTATGTTCTAATACAATTTCAAAAGAACAACTTCACATATTTACTGAAAACTGTGAAAAAAATATAAAATAAAACAAAAATATCGGTGCTTCATATTGCCATTTTAACATCGACATAGCCGGCCGGTGTGGACGAGCGGTTCTAGGCGCTTCAGTCTGGAACCGCGCGACCGCTTGGTCGCAGGTTCGAATCCTGCCTCGGGCATGGATGTGTGTGACGTCCTTAAGTTAGTTAGGTTTAAGTAGTTCTAAGTTCTCGGGGACCGATGACCTCAGATGTTAAGTCTGGTAGTGTTCAGAGGCATTTGAAACATTTAATATCGATATTTCTGCGAAAGAAGTGTAACCCCTGCAAGTCGACAAATTTTGGAAAATTATCGATGCATCGATATTTTCTCAAGAACCGTAATAGGTAGCCTTATGAAGCCCGCCCAGATGGCCGCGCGGTGTAACGGGCTGCTTCCCGAGCGGGAAGGCGTTCCGGTCCCCGGCACGAATCCGCCCGGCGAATTTGACTCGAGGTGCGATTTGCCGGCCAGTCTGTGGATGGTTTAAGGTGGTTTTCCATCTGCCTCGGAGAGTGCAGGCTGGTTTCCCCTTATTCCGCCTCAGTTACACTATGTCGGCGATTGCTGTGTAAGACTGTCTCCACGTACGCGTACACCATAATTACTCGACTATGCAAACATTTGGGTCTACACTCGTCTGGTATGAGACGTTTGCCGGGAGAGGGGGGGGGCAGGGGGGGGTCCACTGGGGTCCGAACTTCACAATAACCCTGGGTTCAGTGTGGGATGGCGGCGGGGTGTGTGGACTGCTCTGCTGTGGCCTGTTATGGGGTTGTGAGCTACTGGGGGGGGGGGGGGGGGGGGCGAAGCCTCTCCGTCGTTTCTAGGTCCCCGGTTCAACACACAATACAATACACACATTCTTATGAATTCTCAACAGACTTGAATGCTGTGCCCTACACATACAGAGAGCTACATCGCATATGCATCCATTACGTATGCATCTTACAAATCATTGAGGAAATTATTTTGTCCATACATCTGAGGCAACTCTAAGAACTATGTAACTAAATCCGGAATACCTATCTGAGCGTTACAATTAATTACTAAGTCACCGTTAAGTGAGTTCTGCTGTTTTCAGATATAGGCCTCAGTCTGAGGAAAATATTTGTCATAATGTACATCTGGAACACAACATTGTATGGAAGTGAACCACGGACAGGTATGCTGTAAAAACTCCAGTGGCAAGGGAGGCGTTGTGCACCGCGGAGAAGTTGATTATTGAAATTTCGAGAGATCACTTTCTGGAAATAATCGGACAACGTATTACTTCCTCTCACATACATCTCTTGAAATGACCACGACGAAAAGGTTCGAGAATTTATAGATAACACTTACCGATAATCGTTCTTCTAACGCGCAACTCGCTTGTGGGACAGGGAGAGAGGGAATCAGTTAGTGGTACCAGAAGTGCCCTCCATTACACACCGTTAGTGGGCTTGTGGGATATGATGTAGATGTAGACTTGGTCGGTCCACGAGAGCTCAATGACTTCGAACGTGGAATAGTTATTGGATGTCATCTGCGTACCAGATCAATCAGGGCCGGCCGAAGTGGCCGTGCGGTTAAAGGCGCTGCAGTCTGGAACCGCAAGACCGCTACGGTCGCAGGTTCGAATCCTGCCTCGGGCATGGATGTGTGTGATGTTCTTAGGTTAGTTAGGTTTAACTAGTTCTAAGTTCTAGGGGACTAATAACCTCAGCAGTTGAGTCCCATAGTGCTCAGAGCCATTTGAACCAAGATCAATCAGGAATATTTGAACCCTTCTAAAGCTGCCCCAGTCAGCTGTTAGTGATGTGATTCTGAAGTGGAAACGCGAAGGAACAACCACGGCTACATAAGAATCAGGCAAACCTCATGTACTAAATGGCAGGGACCGTAGAGCATTGCAGAGGGGGGCTGTAAAAAGAATGAGGTTAAAAAGAATGTTCGGCGCGCGGGTAAACGAGGCCGGGCACGGGCAGCGGGACAGTGCGGGTGTCTCAAGCCGAAATGTCCGTTTTCGAGCTGACAGTTCGGCTGGAGACACCAAAGGGTACAGTTCGGATGCAGACACGAAAGTGGGCGGTCGGTCTTCAGGCAGCTAGCAAGTGAAACGACTTAGAAATTTTCGCGTTGTGTGGTATCGCTGGACTTGGTCTCTGAGCGGTGATCAGCCGCGCGGCTGGTGTGAACTCTTAACTTTTCGCGTAGATAACTTGTATTTCGCGATGATATTGTGAATGATCGAACTGTGATAAATGGATATGCGCTCGAGTGTAAAAGTAACAGTAACACTTTCGCTATTAGTTTGCTTTCTGAATAAACATTATTCTAACCAAATCGCATCTGTGTGGCCTATATCATTTGGAGGCCGTATTTCAATAGTGGTACAAGTCCATTACCTCCACTTTTCTGCCTATAATGCTTCTGAAACTAATGATCCAAACAAACAGAAAGAAAGTTTCATCTCTAGCAAGAAGCCATATGCTTTAATACTTCTGGTATCTCAATTGCAGATTTTTCAGCACTCTTTTAACTTTAGGACTCTGTATCTCAAAATGAACAAAAATGGACTTGTACCACTATTGAAATAAGCACTTCATTTATAGGTCGTTAATTTAGTTCCTGATATTATTATTAATATATGTTATGTTAGCTTTGTATTTAGCAAATTTGCCGTCAGCCAGACAATTTAACCAAACGGTCACAACTGTCTAATTTAGGACGTGTAATGCGACACGTGCGGTTCAACCCCTACACGAGTTTGAGCCAAGACATTTCAACGGAGAGGAAACGTATGTGAGCGCGAACATCTTTTCGGGATGTTAGCTCGCAACCGGTTCTCGACAGATCACAGATGTTAAGCGCTATCGGGCTGGGCTAGCACTAGGATGGGTGACCATCCGGTCTGCCGAGCGCTGTTGGCAAACGGGCTGCACTCAGCCCTTGTGAGGCAAACTGAGGAGCTACTTGATTGAGAAGTAGCGGCTCCGGTCTCGTAAACGGCCATACGGCTGGGAGAGTGGTCTGCTGACCACGTGCCCCTCCATACGCGCATCCAGTCATGCCTGTGGGCTGAGGACGACACGGCGGCCGGTCGGTACCGTTGGGCCTTCGTGGCCTGTTCGGACGGAACTTGGTTTTCATTTTTCATTGCGAAAGCTCCTGACAGAGGCTGCAAAGGATATACACTACTGGCCATTAAAATTGCTACACCAAGAAGAAATGCATATGATAAGCGGATATTCATTGGACAAATATATTATACTAGAACTGACATGTGATTACATTTTCACGGAATTTGGGTGCATAGTTCCTGAGAAATCACTACCCAGAACAACCACCTCTGGCCGTAATAACGGCCTTGATACGCCTGGCCATTGAGTCAAACAAAGCTTGGATGACATGTACAGGTACAGCTGCCCATGCAGCTTCAACACGATACCACAGTTCATCAAGAGTAGTGACTGGCGTATTGTGATGAGCCAATTGCTCGGCCACTATTGACCAGACGTTTTCAGTTGGTGAGAGATCTGGAGAACGTGCTGGCCAGGGCAGCAGTCGAACATTTTCTGTATCCTGAAAGGCCCGTACAGGACCTGCAACATGCGGTCGTGCATTATCCTGCTGAAATGTAGGGTTTCGCAGGGATCGAATGAAGGGTAGAGCCTCGAGTCGTAATCTGAAACGTAACATCCATTATTCAAAGTGCCGTCAATGCAACAAGAGGTGACCGAGACGTGTAACCAATGGCACCCCATACCATCCCACGCCGGGTGATACACCAGTGTGGTGATGACGAATACACGCTTCCAATGTGCGTTCACCGCGATGTCGCCAAACACGGATGCGACCATCATGATGCTGTAAATAGAACCTGGATTCACCCGAAAAAATGACGTTTTGCCATTCGTGCACCCAGGTTCGTCGTTGAGTACACCATCGCAGGCGCTCCTGTCTGTGATGTAGCGTCAAGGGTAACCGCAGCCATGGTCTCCGAGCCGATAGTCCATGCTGCTGAAAACGTCGTCGAACTGTCCGTGCAGATGGTTGTTGGCTTGCAAACGTCCCCATCTGTTGACTCAGGGATCGAGACGTGGCTGCACGATCCGTTACAGCCATGCGGATAAGATGCCTGACATCTCGATTTTTAGTGATACCAGGCCGTTGGGGTCCAGCAAGGCGTTCCGTATTACCCTCCTGAACCCACCGATTCCATATTCTGCTAACAGTCATTGGATCTCGACAAACGCGAGCAGCAATGTCGCGATACGATAAACCGCAATCGTGATAGGCTACAATCCGACCTTTATCAAAGTCGGAAACGTGATGGTACGCTTTTCTCCTTCTTACGCGAGGCATCACAACAACGTTTCACCAGGATACGCCGGTCAATTGCTGTTCGTGTATGAGATATCGGCTGGAAACTTTCCTCATGTCAGCATGTTGTACGTGTCGCCACCGGCGCCAACCTTGTGTGAATGCTCTGAAAAGCTAGTCATTTGCATATCACAGCATCTTCTTCCTGTCTGTTAAATTTCGCGTCTGTAGCACGTCATCCTCGTGGTGTGGCAATTTTAATGGCCAGTAGTGTAATATCGGCAGCTAGGTCGTGAGAAAGAGACGAAATTGCCGGGAGCAACAGACGTATAGCCCTTGTCGAGCGCTGTCTTCCGTTAGCGACCTCGGTTAGAGAGGTCGGTGCCACCACCTTGAAAGTTATATTTTCAATTACTCTGTCGCGCGGAGAAGCGATAAGACGCAAAGTTCCCCTCGCCTGTCCTAAGTTTTGCTTCGCCGTAACAGCAACATCCGCGAACGGCAGTACTGCGAAGGCGGATACAACAAGACAAGCGCCGAGAATGCGTTGGCGTCGTGCCCCTTTAATTACCGATGGCCGGCGCCGAGTAGGCTGCCGTGCGGTGTGTGGCAGATCGAATTTACCGCCGTGATTACGGAATTTATACGGGGCGCTGTTCGCCCGCAAAGGGCTGCCTCAATTATTGATGGCGACTACTACAGAGTGGATTCCCGTACTGAGTTACACAGCAGCAGCGATAGGCTGCACTGTTTTATCGCTTGATTCAGCAAACATGTCTTCGCGTCATATAAGACAGAAGGGATAGATAACATTCTGTCGGAATTTCTAACACCATTGCGGTAAGTGGCAACAAAATGATTATTCACGTTCGTGTGTAGAATGTATGAGACTGGGGCTACAGCATCAGAATTTCAGAGAAACATTATATATTGAAGTCCCAAGATTGCAAGTGCCAAGAACTGCGAGAATTATCCCACAATTAGCCCACGTATCGAAGTTTCTGACCAAAAAATGGCTCTGAGCACTATGGGTCTTAACTTCTGAGGTCATCAGTCCCCTAGAACTTAGAACTACTTAAACCTAACCAACCTAAGGACATCACACACATCCAAGCCCGAGGCAGGATTCGAACCTGCGACCGTAGCAGTCGTGCGGTTCCAGATTGTAGCGCCTAAAACCGCTAGGCCACCTCTGCCGTCGAAGTTTCTGACAGGAGCAATATACAGAAGAATGGAAAAGAAAGTGTGTGTGAAATCTAATGCGACGTAACTGCTTTGGTCATCAGCACCTAAGCTTGCACACTACTTAACCTAAATTAACCTAAGGACAATCACACACACCCATGGCCGAGGGAGGACTCGAACCTCCGCCGGGACCAGCCTCACAGTCGGGAAAGAAAGTGGAGAATCGGTTAGACGACGATGAGTTTGGCTTTAGACTGAGAGTAAAACGTAAAACGACGAAGGTAATGAGCAGTAGCAGAAATGAGAATAGAGAGAAAGTTAACATCATAATTGGTGATCACGAAGTAGATGAATTAAGGAATACTGCTTCCTAGGCAGCAAAATAATCCTTGACGAACGGAGAAAAGAGGACATCAAAGGCAGGGTAGCGCTGGCAGAAAGGGCATTTCTGGCCAAGAGGAGTCTACTAGTCTCAAACATAGGTCTTGATTTGAGGAAGAAATTTCCGAGAATGTGCGTTTTGATCACACCATTGCACGGCAGTGATACGTGGACTGTGGGAAAACCGGAACAGAAGAGAACAGAAGCATATGAGATGTGGTGCCACGGAACGATATTGGAAATTAGGTGGGCTGATAAGGTAAGGAACGAGGAGGTTCTCTGCAGAATGGGCAAGGGGAGGAATATATGGAAATCACTGACAAGAAGCTGGGACAGGATGGTAATAGAAAAAAAATCACACTTAGAAGACATCTGCTGGTACAAACGTAGTCGGCAAAGGGGCAAACGGGCGATGATGCTCTTTCGGAATGCTTGGAATGGTTCAAATGGCTCTGAGCACTATGGGACTTAACACCTGAGGTCATCAGTCCCCTAGACTTAGAACTACTTAAACCTAACTAACCTAAGGACATCACACACATCCATGCCCGGCCGGCGACAGAGTTCTGAAACTTTGTTCTATGACAATGTAGGGTGGTGGCTGTAATGTATAAGATTTATCTGTGCATAATTTTGTAGTCATGTCTGCTATAGTAATAACAACCAATAGCGTAAATCGTCAAGGACTGGAAACGTTGTGTTCCAGAACGACCAACCTAAGCGTTAGGGAGCCTTCTCTGTCACTCCGTCCAAAGAACTGCAAGAATGACCAGAGCTGTCCCCCCCCCCCCCCCTCCCTGACCCTTGTAAAGTTGGCTACAGGAATGACTTTTTCCAGAGTAGGCACTTCTGTTCTCTTACGAGGCAATAAAACCGCGCAGACCTGCTCTCCGAACCCACATTGCCTCAGATTCTTAACGGTGCCTATTCGGATGCAGCTACTTAACGGTGCTGTTAAACCGTAAAAATAGAATTAGTGGATAGTTGCCATTACCTTTACATGTACTGGCCTCCATTACCTTGGAGTCAGATGTGCATAGAATCACATCAGTAGAAATCCGGCCACACCGCAAGAGAATGTACGCACCAGTCTCAAATACTGTCTTTACTCCTGGTATTTGCTCTGCGAGCTGACACAAACAACTCACCGAGGTGGATGGGGTAAGATTTGTCACTCATGTCACCTCTTATATTCGAATCTCATATCTAAAAAATGGTTCAAATGGCTCTAAGCACTATGGGACTTAACATCTCAGGTCATCAGTCCCATAGACTTAGAACTACTTAAACCTAACTAACCTAAGGACATCACACACATCCATGCCCGAGGCAGGTTTCGAAACTGCGACCGTAGCAACAGCGCGGTTCCGGACTGAAGCGTCTAGAACTGCTCGGCCACAGCGGCCGGCAATCTCATATCTCTCACGCTCATTGACATCTACAATTTTTTTCTTATGATGGTTCCTACGGCCATGTCTCCTCGATATCCTTTCTTCCCTGAGTGCTAATTTTGCAAGGTCTGCAGGAGAGCTTCTGTGAAATTTGGAAGAGACGAGGTACTAGCGGAATTAATGCAGTGAGGACGGGTCGTGAGTCGTGCTTGGGTAGCTCAGTTGGTAGAGCACTTGCCCGCGAAAGGCAAAGATCCCGAGTTCGAGTCTCGGTCCGGCACACAGTTTTAATCTGCCAGGAAGCTTCAATTTCGACACTACAATTGCTAGGTCGCTGGCGTTCGCAGAAATGAAAAAACGGGAAAGTCGACTTGAAGTGTTCAGGACTAACTCGATATGTGACGAAACGGAACGACGTACCCATCGGACACCTTTTATTGTGCCACTTATATGCAGTTACCATTTTCAGCGAAGTGGTTATCGCCAAGCGTGAATATGCATCGTTTTCCTTTCAGCCGCACGGAGTGGCCGCGTGGTTTGAGGCGCCATGTCACAGATTGTCGCAGTCTCTCCCGTCGGAGGTTCGAGTCCTCCCTCGGGCACAGGTGTTTGTGTTGTTCTTAGGATAAGTTAGTTTAACTTACTTTAAGCAGTGTGTAATTCTAGAGACCTAAGACCTCAGTAGTTTGGTCTCTTAGGAATTCACACATATTGTTTTCCTTTCATTTCTTGCTCTAAGAGCCATAAGTAGGCTGCTAATTTGTTGGTGTGTCCGCTGCTCGTGGTCTCGCGGTAGCGTTCTCGCTTCCCGAGCACGGGGTCCCGGGTTCGATTCCCGGCGCGGTCTGGAATTTTTCCTGCCTCGAGATGACTGGGTGTTGTTGTGTCGTCTTCATCATCATCATTCATTCCCATTACGGTCGGAGGAAGGCAATGGCAAACCACCTCCACTAGGACCTTGCCTAGTAAAGCGGTGCGGGTCTCCCGCATTGTTCCCCTACGCTCTGCAAAGAAGCATGGGACTTCATTTCCATTTTTTTCCCAATTTGTTGATGTACAGAATATCTAATAATAAATCAATACTTAAAGACACAGTTCTAAAATCGGCAGTATTTTTACAATATGCATCCGATATTTTTGTAGGCCAGTTCGTATTTATTTACTCCGTCGATATATCGATATTTTTTCCTGATATAACAAAACCTGATAGTGATATTTTTTTAAAAATCGATATTTTTAAAAATATCAAAAGTCCTAACCTTCACCACCATATCATCATCATCATCATCATCATCATCATCATCATCATCGTCGTCGTCGTCAGTGACACAGTTCTGCCGGGACACGGTTTCCTTCCTCGACAAGTCGCCAGCACATGGAGACAGAGCGAGTCTCACTGGCTGCCGTTTATAAGCCCCTAGCTCCGGCCCGGCGCCGGCCCGTGTAACTCTGTAATGGGGGGACCCGGCGTGGCCAGGCCAGGACTGGCCTTGAGAGCGGCCACGCCCCCGCTTTTCGACAAATTGCCGCCTGTTGTGCGCGCGGTTTTTGTCTGCTCGTGCCGTACGTGGCGCGGACCGCCTCCGCTTTCTTCGAACGGCGGCCGCTATTACGTGGCCCCGTGCTGTCGTCAATTATGTCATTAAAACGCCCCCACGGTCGCGGTCTCAGGTAGAGTCTGTCCTCTTAAAACACCGCGCCGAGCCGGAGCCGCCTGAGCGAAAATTAAGTGGCAGATTAAGAGCGTATCAAACCAGGGACACAGTCGGAGGCATCCACCGTGATGAAATCCTCCATTTCGTCGAGGGTGTAATTCCTCGCAGGGTACGGCATACCACCTTACCCAATTCTCTCTTACTGTCAAGTAGGTAATAGAACTGGAATCTTTGTTCACTATAGCTCGAATACCGCAATGGAACGTCCGGAAGATCTGATTTAACCAGGACCTTTTGTTCGAAAGTGTATAATACTCTGTGGACAACCTAAAGTATTATCTCTATTGACTACATGCAAAATATCTCTGTAACTGTTTACGAGTGTCTCTCATTTTGATTGTTTACTGTGGACAAGAAAATTGTGTGTGGTGTTTAATATCTGTAAATTTCTGCACAGGAGGACTACAAGTAAACTGCAACTACAAATGCTTTCAAAATTTCGGCATCTACTCTAAGTCGTTGTGGTCTTCAGTCCTGAGACTGGTTTGATGCAGCTCTCCATGCTACCCTATCCTGTGCAAGCTTCTTCATCTCCCAGTACCTACTGCAGCCTACATCCTTCTGAATCTGCTTAGTGTATTCATCTCTTGGTCTCCATCTACGACTTTTACCCTCCACGCTACCCTCCAGTACTAAATTGGTGATTCCTTGATGCCTCAGAACATGTCCTACCACCCGATCCCTTCCTCTAGTCAAGTTGTGCCACAAACTCCTCTTCTCCCCAATTGTATTCAATACCTCCTCATTAGTTATGTGATCTACCCATGTAATCTTCAGCATTCTTCTGTAGCACCACATTTTGAAAGCTTCTATTCTCATCTTGTCCAAACTATTTATCGTCCATGTTTCACTTCCATACATGGATACACTCCACACAAATACTTTCAGAAACGACTTCCTGACACTTAAATCTATACTCGATGTTAACAAATTTCTCTTCTTCAGAAATGCATTCCTTCCCATTGCTAGTCTACATTTTGTAGCCTCTCTGCTTCGACCGTCATCAGTTATTTTGCTCCCCAAATAGCAAATCTCCTTTACTACTTTAATTGTCTCATTTCCTAATCTAATTCCCTCAGCATTACCCGACTTAATTCGACTACATTCCATTATCCTCGTTTTGCTTTTGTTAATGTTCATCATATACCCTCCCTTCAAGACACTGTCCATTCCGTTCAACTCCTCTTCCAAGTCCTTTGCTGTCTCTGACAGAATTACAATGTCATCGGCGAACCTCAAAGTTTTTGTTTCTTCTCCTTGGATTTCAATACCTACTCCGAATTTTTCTTTTGTTTCTCTTACTGCTTGCTCAATATACAGATTGAGTAACGTCGGGGAGAGGCTACAACCCTGTCTCACTCCCTTCCCATCCACTGCTTCCCTTTCATGCTCATTTACTCTTATAACTGCCATCTGGTTTCTGTACAACTTGTAAATAGCCTTTCGCTCCCTGTATTTTACCCCTGGCACCTTCAGAATTTGAAAGAGAGTATTCCAGTCAGCATTGTCAAAAGCTTTCTCTAAGTCTACAAATGCTAGAAACGTAGGTTTGTCTTTCCGTAATCTTTCTTTTAAGATAAGTCGTAGGGTCAGTATTGCCTCACGTGTTCCAACATTTCTACGGAATCCAAACAGATCTTCCCCGAGGTCGGCTTCTACCATTTTTTCCATTCGTCTGTAAAGAATTCGCGTTAGTATTTTGCAGCTGAGACTTATTCAACTGATAGTTCGGTAATTTTCACATCTGTCAACTCTATATAAAGATCAATTATTATTTAACAAAGCGCAAGTTTTTACACATTACAGGAAAGACGGAGAATAATGTAACACCTCACACATCGAAAACATCATGAATAAATGGCATAGCACGCTGAGAATGAGATTGAAAATTGGAATGATGTCCCGAAATGTACGGTGCAAAATATAATAAATCGAAAATTGTGGGTAGTAGAAGAAAAAGTTATTTTGTAAGCAAACACAGAGTCTAACCAACCATTTCTACTGGATCAAATAAAAAATTATAATAAAACAGCAACATTTGTCCTAACCTCTTGGTGTCCACACCGAAATTGACTTACTTGCGTGGTATCTCTCTCTGTCGTTAGAAAAGCCGACCGATACTCTTAAGGAGTAGTAGGAGTCTCTTTTCTAATTCTCTATTAGTCATAATTTCTTCAGCAATTAATGAACCAAATATTTTGTGTCATTTTGTCTCCAGTGCTTCTCGTTGGAAGATTAAATATGGTGTTTAATATTCGATATCACATAGGCTGCACTTAGGGGTTTCTTTTCTATACCCAAAGTGTGCTAGGGTTTCGTGAAGTTCACAGGACCAGTCATTAGACCTACCACGAGTTTCAGCAGCTTGCTGTTTAGGGCAAGGATTACAGAACTTCTCTTAAAATATTATTTAGGCATCATCAACTTGCAATGTTTTTGTTTTTGGGCTTAGTCCAATATTCTACGTGCTGCCTCCTCATCCAACTACATAGTTTAGAATGTACCATCGTCTTAGTGATGGTTAACACAGGTTCTGGTCGAGCAAATGGAATCGTCATCCTTGTCCTGATCAGTGTATCAATATTTTCGTTACAATTCCTGAGTGGCCAGGGACCCACTACAGGTTCACCCTGTTGCTTTCCCCTAGTCTAAAAAGAGTTTCGCGTCATTCTGCAGTGTTCTTCGATCTCGTTGAAATGAGTCATAGATATTTCAGAACTGAAGGCCACTTGGAATAATAAACTGAAACTGTTCATTTAACAAACTGCATTTCCAGTTTACACAAAAATGCCAAGATGTTCGTATTACTGCGGCATAAGATTGTCTAGAATTCTCTGTTCCGCTGGCAGCTGTTTGGGGATAATATTGTTGTGCGAGGGTTGGAACTTTAATAGTGCCAACTATTTATTTGCAGCTCTTAGAAAATAGATACGTGTTTCAGAGTTTTACTGACCTTCAAAGTAGTGAAGTGTGGTAGCGTGAACGCAAAACGGTTAGTCTATAATGACAGGTGTAGTCCACTTCGTGGTGCAGTTACGGCTGTGCAGAAAGTATCAGGTAGTAAATTATCTCATGTGTTTGGGGGAATACCATTAGACATAGACAAAAAGACAACCAATACAATGAAATGGAAACATTAAGATATCAGTGATCAAAGTTTCCCTAACAGCCTGTATTGTAAGTGTTTCTCGCAAGTCAGTGAACAGTGGACAAGAAAAGTGCAGACGACCACATGAACACAGCCATTTCTGTTGAACAAAGAGGGTCATTATTAACTTTTTTGTGTGTTAGCAGCTCATCACCAAACGAAGTAAACTATCTTTCGGAGAGGTAATACTTCTCTATCGCAGCAGGCAGGATACAGTACAGGCCAAGACTACTACTTTAACACCTCTATATTCATATTAAATGTTTTTGCATTGCAATTTTTTGCCTGATGATGAGGTTATCCCTCGAAACATATCTCAATAATAATTAATGTACGCAAGTTAAGAAATAATTGTGACTGACAGTGGTCTCTGGAAAACCTGTTTAGAAAAGATACAGTCGGCTTTAAATATCATTTCTTACAATGAATTGTGATACGATTTTATTTTCATTTTCACGTAAGTTCTCGCTGCTCCGATGAAACCACAGCGTCAGTTGAAACGTATCGCTGTTATTAGACGCTACGGGAGTGCCGCAGCCGGGCAGTAAATCAGATGGAGGTCGAGACTTAACGACAGGTTTCCCCGTTGTGAGAGGAAGATTAGGCAGACCGAACACTTCCTAACAGCCGCAAGTCCTTCATCCATGGCCAGTCAGTTGCTTTTTCTGTTGGCTAATCCAACGCTTTCCTTTCGATGTTAGGGGGAACATTCCCGTTCGCTCCCTAACATTTTTACCAAAAGGGTATACGCGAAAATGCAGAATATGTTTTCAGCAAGTGAAGATATTATCTGCTGCCAGCCGTTGCTGCCCTCGCACTATTCCTCAGTATCTGATGGCCGTGTGCGACCTTGCAGAACCTAGGGTGGTCTGACAACTTACTCCAGGTGGTTTTCAAATACACAAGTTTTCTATCATGTTTCATCTTGAGCGGTATTTCACTCTTCGCCTAAGGTACAGAAAGTTATGGAAATGGGCGTTCTGCTTGATAACGCAAACGAAGGGGAAATCGACTGGTAAAATTATTGAAAAAAGGAAGCATTTGTATACTAGAAAGAATTTTCACTCTGCAGACGAGTGTGCGCTGATATGAAAGTTCGTGGCAAATTAAAACAGCGTACCGCACTGAGACTCGAACTCGGGACCTTTGCCTATCTCGGGCAACTGCTCTACCAACTGCAGGACTAACGACCCGTCCTCATAGCTGTACATCCGCCGCCAGTACTTCGTCTCCTACCTTTCAAACTTCACAAAAGAGCTCCTGCGAACCTTTAACATTTGTGCTGTTCGTACATGAAATAAAAATGTTCGAATTTCCAGCATATATAAATTCTTATTTCGTTAGATCCAATCGTCTTTACAGTGATAAGCAGTTTTACAGTATTTGTGAAAAGTATATTTCATAGTTTCCAAGAAAAGCCATCCGAAACACGGAGTGGTTTGCGCATTGGACTACGGTGATCAAAACATCGTCTAGCTATTCTGATTAAGGATTTCCAGTATTTACACCAACTGGTTGTCTTCATTGTAACTGCGTCTCTTTTTCTACGAGGTTAAGTCAATTATTATCCGCAATTTAGTTATATTTTTGTTTATTTTGGAAGTACTGTCGTTTTACGTTGATGACGCATGCGTTGTTTATTTGTTGTTATATCTTTGCAATTTTCCAGCTGCTAGGATAATTTCGTTATCGCTTCCGTGCTGTTAAACATGACTGCTCCGCTGTCTATTTGCACCAAAGTTATAAGAAAATGTTGTTCAGGCACGAAAGAAGGCACTAAAAAAGCATCGGTCTAACTGTTCTTGAAATTCACACCCCATACTCGGGCCATTATCAAATGCGATTATTACGTGAACTGGAGGTGGTCTAAAGAAGAGTAGCATGCTTCTTCTTGCATTGATTTAGGAAGCACCAAAGCTACAGACGCTATGTAAGAGGCACAGGAAAGCATGGAGCGGTTTATCTTTAAATGTCCGGGAGTCTACGTTCCAACAAGAGTCTGGTTATGTATTACTTTCGACGTCATACACTAACAAGCCAAAACATTATGACCACTGCCCACGGCAACGCTGAATGCCACCTGGTAGCGTTGCGTGCACTTGACGCGGTAGTGAAAGTATGTGAGCAGAGCAGAAACGGACGGGCGATCATCCTAGCGAAGATATAGACTGCAAATGGGGAAATCCATTGAGATAATCGACTTTGACAAAGGCGCAGATCATTATTTCGCAGAGCCTGTGAACGACTATCTCGAAAACGGCGAAATTGGTCAAATGTTCACATGCTACTGTTGTGAGCATCTATGGAAAGAGGTAGAAGGGCAGTGGAACTACGACGAGGCGCCCACGACTCTTCAAATGGCAAATGGCCCTAAGCACTATGGGACTTACCATCTGAAGTCATCAGTCCCCTAGAACATAGAACTACTTAAACCTAACTAACCTAAGGGCATCACACAAAACCATGCCCGAGGCAGGATTCAACCCTACGACAGTAGCAGTCGCGCGGTTCTGGACTGAAGCGCCTAGAACCGCTCCGCCACTGTGTCCGGCGACTCTTCACAGAACGTAGAGTTCGTAGGCTTGTCTGCTCTGTAGAGTAGGACAGATGGTGACCTGTGGCATCTCTGCCAGAGGAGCACAATGCTGGTGCACGCACAAGTGTTTCAGAGCACAACGTACATTGTTTAACAGGGAGCTCCGGAGCAGATTACCCCTACATGCTCACATGTTGATCCAACGACATCGTCAGTTACGACTACAGTGACCACGGGACCATCGGGATTCGACCGTCGATCATTGGAAACGTGTCGGCTCTTCGTTTCAATCACATTTTTGCTACTGTAGGTCCACGGTCGTCACTACAAACGCTGTCAGCGAGGTGAACTGCGGCTAGAAACGTGCAGTGCGCCACGGACGCAGGCAGATGGGAGCAGTATTACACTGTGGGAGACATTCTACTGCACTTGCATGGAACCTGTGGTAGTAATCGAAGACACGCCGACAGCTGCGAACCACTTGCATCGCTTCATGCTTGATGTCTTCGCCGATGGCGATATCATCTTTCAGCAGTATGACTGTCTTTGTCTCGGAGCCAGAACCTTGCTACAATAATTTGAGGAGCATTATAGCGGACTCACGTTGATGTCTCGGTGACCAACTTCGCCTGATTTAAATCCTACGAAATTCATCTAGGTCGCTATCGGGCGCTATCAGCGTGTACGCAATCAGCAGCCGAAAAGGTGCAAAGAAGGGCAGCTCGTTTCGTGTTATCGCGCAATAGGGGTGAGAGTGTCACTGATATGATACACGAGCTGGGGTGGCAGTCACTCAAACAGAGGCGGTTTTCTTTGCGGCAAGATCTATTTAAGAAATTTCAATCACCAACTTTCTCTTCCGAATGCGTAAATCTTTTGTTGACACCCACCTACGTAGGGAGAGATGATCATCATAAGAGAAATCAGAGCTCGAACGGAAAGATTTAGGTGTTCTTTTTTCCCATGCGCCATTCGAGAGTGGAATGGTAGAGAAGTAGTATGAAAATGGTCGATGAACCCTCTGCCAGGCACTTAAGTGTAAACTGCAGAGTAACCATGTAGATGTAGATGTGGATGTATTTACGCGAATTACATGGGCTGTGCGCAGATATCTAATGCTACATACCTCCACAAACCCACCACCAAATTGATACTCAAAATCAGTGATTTATTTCGTTCCAAAGACTGATAAACAAGCTATTAAGCATGTGGTCATAATGTTTTGGCTCATCAACGTACGTCAAATCAAGTGCTCATGACGCCGAAATCAGAGAAATTCTATTTGATATGGAGAAATGTGCTCCATTCGTGAATGAAGCAGGCAAGCGTAACCGAAGTATGTACCACCACACACCGTAAGGCACTTTGAGGAATATATATAAAGTGCAGATGCACTTCACAATCAGCAAAGCGAAGTAAATCCTGCAACAGATAGGCAGGAGCCTTCTCTGAAGAGTGTATCTCATAGGCGTTCTGAGTTTCTACAGAATTTTGGCAGATTAATTATAGCACTGAAATAATTGTCTTCTGCATAAATTAATCGTCTTACCTACACGAAAAATTCCTCTTTTAGGAATAGACACTTCAAGGAATATCTTCTGAATATACCGCTCAATAAATATTTATTTTACAAATTCAAATGCACGAGACTAATATTTCAAAATAGTATCTGAATATTTTTTACATTTTCTTGTGAACCGGCTTCCTCGGCGATCCTTAAGACTAACCAGATTCTCTATACAACATCAGCGAGAGTTTATAGTAATCTCTGTGCATCTATAAAGGCTCCCTGATGTCGTGTGGACTATTTATTTCGCCTTAAGTTGTCTGGGGATCGCCAACAAAGCCGAAATCCATTTCACGACAAAATATAAAATTAGTGTTAATGTGGAACGTCAGTACTATGTATTTTAGTTTTTAACGAATCTATGTTCTTTCATATACCGACGGAATATTTCACAAATATCCATTTCTTACAAGTTTTGAAGATGGCTGTGCCGAAACTGTCAGTAGATAAATATCTACTGAGCAACAAAGAGAGGAAATATTTATTGAAGTAATTACTTTTGAATGCATTATGGGAGTGAACAGTGATAAATCTGTTACAAATATTTACTATCAAAAACAGTCTTGATCACAATTTATTTATTACAGTGACCGGTTTCGACCACTACTGTGGTCATCTTCAGATCAATGAGTAAGAACCTCCTTCTGCTGGAGAATCACTACTCAGTAGTGGTTCTCCAGCAGAAGGAGGTTCTTACTCATTGGTCAGAAGATGACCACAGTAATGATCGAGACCGGTCACCGTAACAAATAAATTGTGATCAAGACTGTTTTTGATAGTAAATTATTGAAGTAAAATGTAAGTGGCAGGACATCTGAAGGAAGAGTGATTTGGCCTTGTAAAGGACTTTAACTTTCCTTGGATCTTTGTCAAATTTGTGTCTTTAATAAAACTGAAAGTGTTGGACAGCTGAAAAGAACAGTATCTACTGGGATAAACAAAAAATTCACACTGTCACATTATATGTATATGGCTCTGTTCTTATCTAAGCAGATTTTGAAGGAGCATGGTAAACTGGGATGGGATGTAAGTAAAATGGAATGCTTTCTATCGCTTCCTTTGTGTGTGTGTGTGTGTGTGTGTGTGTGTGTGTGTGTGTGTGTGTTTGTATGAGAGAGAGAGACAGAGAGAGCGAGAGAGACAGAGAGAGTATGTGTGGGTGCGCCCGCCCGAACTTCTTCGTTGTGCAGAATAAGAGGTTATTCCTTCCCGTAGAATATGATACACTGTTATTTTTATGCCTATCGGGAACAGAGCTTTCTATTTCCATGGTCGTTATCGAACCGTAAGAGGATGTTATTGTTATCCATATTGCCTGTCGAGTGAGTCGGCTAGCAGTGGCTGGAGATCGGGTGGCTGAGACATATGCCGCTGATACTCGACACAGCAGGGACGGAAATACGTGCAAGTTTGGGCCGCATACCAATGCTCGCACGGACCCTTCGCGGAACACGGCAATCACCCCCGGTAAAGCTGTAACGCTACGCGGAGGATACACGTAACGGCAGTTTCCATATTTTCTTATGCCCTCACGGAAAAGCCCCAGGTGCGCTCTGTCTCTCATCTAATATTTGTGGGGGGAAAGGGAGCATGAGGGGGGGGGGGGGGGGGTAGAGACGTCGTCCTGCAGATTCTCGAAATGCGCATGTCTGTGGATGGGTAATTTATTCGATACGTTGGTCCTTCTATGACCGTTTGACGAAGTAGCTGGCGAGGTATGAACTGCGTACATAGATTCATGTATTATAGTTTACCAGCTACAACTCTTGGGCTGAATGATGACATCATAAAAACATTTACATGCCGAAGCGCAACACTACAGCTTATAATAAAGAGTAGCTGTTAACGCAGACAAACTGAAGTGTTTCTATCGTACATAATTTTTCTGAGCTTATTCGTTATCCATGTTGTTCACTGGGTTAAAATTCACGAATTACATTGTGAAATATTTACGAACTTCGGAAGTGTTCTGTGCAATTATTGAACGATTCACTTCCGCGCCGTCTGAACATTCTCGACACTGATGATAGCTGTATGTCATTGCTGTCCAATGATTCATGACATGAGTAACAAAGATGCAAGTGAGGTGGCTTATTACATCAGTAATAATTATAACTCATGGTTGCAATATTATCATCATCATTACGAGCAGACCATCAGCACTACCATAATAATCATCGCACGCTATCATCATCACAATACCATAATCATCGACATCATCATCATCATCATCATCACATTCATCCACTGCTTGATAGTCGTCTTCCCAATTTCTCAGTATTTTCTTCAATTTTAGGCATTCAATCACGTCCTGCTTGTTGCCTGGTAACATCTACCAACTTCACATTGGTCCTTGGCCTTATGACAACAAGGAATTTTTAGCGTTTTTATTACAGGCTGATCGGATATTAATGGAATGTCTTGCCTGTCACTGTTTTCCTATCAGCAGATAAAATCGTCTCACCTACCAATCTTCTGTTCCTTGGACCACGGAAACAACAGCCTCCTCCACCTGCATCAGCTGTTTCTGTTGCCTGCATTAATAACGTAATTAACGAACAGACATACGGGGAAAACTAAAGACGATAACAGCCAGGGAACGGAAAATACATCCGAATTATCGGCGACAAAAGCACGATAAATGCGAGGTAATCTTTTCACAATAATGGAACTTACCCAAACGGAAATTCTGAATTGTATGGCGAGCAGATGTCTTGCTGTATGACGAGGCGAATATTCTAGAAAACATTGAGAAACGAATGAGAAAAATCGAAAAGTCGTGGAGTCCCTAGAGAGGGTGATAATTGGAAAAACTGAGATGAATTCTGGGGAATATGAACCACGAAAGACAGTTGTTAGCCGCAAGGAGTGACGCAATAAGAACACGGAGGCAGGGATTGCACGACAAATCTTACCACGTCAGCACCGGTGGAATATTGATGACGATTGCTTGCTATGCAAATAGCCTAATTGTATAATAACCACAACCAAAATTTGAGAGAGTGGGAAGGAGGAGGTAAGCAGATGGAGATGGAAGGATAAGATAGGCAGATAGACGGAGGAAGAGGTGGACACGGAGGGGAGAGGTGTGCTCAATACACATGTCAAATTCATACGAGGGTGAAGCCACGAGAAAAAGACTAATGTATAATAAAGTGGCAACATCTCCCACGCTACTGCCAATAACGAAATGAAGCTGACGAAGAATTGCAACGAATTACAGACCAATGGATCAAGCACAACAGTGGGCATCCTCCGATAGAAAAAGGTCCCTGTAGCCATCCCGACTGGGAGCGAGAGCTTTCAGCCAGAAGGGTAGTAGGTTTCCTGGCGCTGAGGTTGGGGAATCTGTAGTGGTATCAGTTCTCTGAATACGGGCGGAATTGGTGGCCTTATGAATCGGTGTGGTTACAGCTTGAATTTGAAAATAATGGCCCCTTGCTTCTACAGATTTTCTGAATTAAGTGGTTGGAGAACATGAAAATTACTCAACCCCATCATTCGATGGTCCCATACTCATGCTTGGTTTCAGCAGGACGGGGAAAAATGCTTTTAATGCGCTAGTAAACTGATTAATTTCAACAACTTAATTGATTTATAGGCCCGTGCTTACATCATTGAGCTCTTGTTTACTTAGGCGGCTCAATCCCGCAATTGGAAACATGAGTTTTATGTTATTAAACTCTCTTTCTTTGTAAAGGGGACTGGACGGCACACCTACCGAGGCTTCTTCCGTACATGTTAGAAAAGTGTTGGGGTTACATATTTTCTTAAACTTTCTTTTCCCTGTTCCTCTATTTTCTCACTTTATTTTAGGTCAATTATGAAGGTATCTGTAACTTCTGTACTTTCCAATGAAATGAACACCCTTAGCTGCTTACAGGCGTTGACATACGTCAACGGGGACAGATGGTCAAGTGACATGTCCGAAAGAACAGAGACCATCTTAGTATGTATACATATATAGTTAAGGCTCACAGGCCACTTGACCATCTTCTTCTTCTGTGCGAATGCACAAACAGTGCCCGAACTCTTATAGGAATCGGCAACGCGCCGCGAGTAATGAGTATAATGTGCGGGGGCACTACGAATGTAGTGCGGGACAATACGTTGAGAATGTGGGTTTCGCGGGGAGGCGTGGCAGAGATAAGTCCCTGCAGACACGCTATCCTCTGTGTGCTCGGTGGCTCAGATGGATAGAGCGTCTGCCATGTAAGCAGGAGATCACGGGTTCGAGTCCCGGTCGGGGCACACATTTTCATATGTCCCCGTTGACGTATGTCAACGCCTGTAAGCAGCTAAGGGTGTTAATTTCATTCTAGCGATCTGCATGGCCACCGATGGTATCTGTAGTATATATATACTTCTGTACTTTGTCTTCTCCGTTCATACAAGGGAGATGATGCAGTGATTAAGACACTAAATTCTCGAGTAATAAATAAATTATCAACTGATAATTCCAATTTTGGTTTCACATCCTTTTCTTAAATTGATTGTGAATTCGGGGATTGTTCTTCGAACAAGGATATGACCGATTTCATTTCCAGTCTACGTCCAATGCGAGAGTCTGCTCTCTTATGAATGGTATCGACATCAGTTCGTCGTTTCACTTTATTTGTGTGCCTGTCACTCATTATTCCCAGTGTCATTCGTGCCATTGTCCTATACCTTACAGGTTAGCAGCGTTTATAAATTCCATTCCAGTCTCACTGAATTTCAATTTTGACCAAGAGATCAAGTTTCTCGAACGTCTTTATTTTTCTATCAACTTTTGTCAGGCATCATTGGAACTGCGATCAGTTACTAAATACGCAGCTAAATTCATTTTGCAGAAACTACTTGCTGTCCGGTTTTATCGATACGGAAGTTGTGATGTCAGTAAATTTCTCCTCCCCTACTAAATGAAACCTTACGCTTCTTTTCCGCAGTCGGGCTGGCGCCGATCACTCTAATATAGATGTACTGCCACGGACGCAATAAAATGTGGGACGTACAACATTGTAATCTTTATTTTTAATTTGTTTCACAACATTAAAAACATGTAAGGAGGTACTTATACTTTTCTGAAAATATTCTTCAACTAGAGATATGCTTTTCTGAAAATGTGCTTAACTAAGATAAAGAACACAAGAAAAAGTAAGCTGGGAAGAAACGAATTCTTACACTCTTTTTCCTTTCGCAGGCGTTCATAGCATCACATCCCAAATTTAGTTCTTCTTATCCTCTTGCTTTCTCTTTCTTTCCATGCAATATTCCTTCATCCTTTCGCAGTGTTGCTGTTCCATCTGTAACACTGTTATTCTAAGACTTCCCTCAACTGTTATTTCTTGTTTCCATATGGTGTTTGTTTGTAAATCTTTCTTGATCTCTTGGATACAACTTGTAGTTCACTTTTCTTGCCAAGCGTTTTTGAGGATCTGTTTGGTTTATCTGTTGACATCCATTCTGTATAAACGACCAAAGAGTATCAGTCCCTTGTTTCTTATCATTTCTGTTGTATTTTCTACATTCTGATAAGTTTCAGAATTAATTTTCTACATTCTGATAAATTTCAGAATTGCTTCTTAATTTCCAGCAGCGTTTCGTTTTTTGTGGACATATTTCGGTTATAATTCTTCTCTTCAATATGTCTAATTTATTCCACTTCGGCATTAAGCATTCACTGCCATTTAGGCATCCCGTTTCGCAACAACAGCACAGTGCCTTATTTTAAACACTTACATAAACGCTTTTTGATATAAATAGTCTTCGTGATACCAGAATCACTTTCCATCTTGTGGATCTTTTCCTCTGAAGTAGATTTTTCTAAATACTTTTCTTGGATTATTTCTCCCACATTTTTGAATGTTTAAAAAACTGGCATTGGCAGGTGAATTTGCTATACTTTCAGAAAGTCTAACCAACGAAGTGATCCAGATCAATCGCTTGGTAGAAGTAGCCAGACAAACAGGCTTACGTATCTGTCAAAAAACAAAACAAAACAAAAATTTTATCAAGAACCTAAAAATTCTCGAAAAGTTGAAAACAATATTAATTATTCTATTTTTTTCTCTCTCTATATCATCCTCGTAGTCTTGCCTGTGCAAGGTCTGTGTGAAAATTGTGGCTTATGCTTAGGTGCTGTTCAAAATTTCAGACCGACTTTCTATAGCGTGTAAGAAAATTTTATCAATAAAGTCATTAGGTACACAGGAAATCATTTCTCCACAAATGTTCCCAGTACGAAAAAGAAAGTTAGGTGTAGCAGATGAGATGGAGGAGGACGAGGAGGAGGAAAATGAAGATCTGCGAAGACAGAGAAGATAACGTACGCTTAGGTCAGAAGAAGGCTGGAATCCTACGGGCAATTACAAGAGTAGCTCCGAGTTCTTGTCCGAGGCAGCTTCTTAACACGCGTCGAAGGTTCACAACAGAGTAGGTGCCAAAGCAGAGTTAAAGATTAATGCTTCAGAGGAACAGCCACTCATAAGGTTCACATACCGATGGTACGCACGGTGCACCTCAGAATATCGATAACAGTGGTGTTGCTCGTCTGTGCTAGCAGTATGGAGCCGTGGAGGATAACATTTTAGTGACGCACCCATGTTACGAGTGGAGACAGGTGCAGCAGAGGACGATCAAATGTTTTAGCACTGAAGACTAGAGGATGAAGAAGAGAAGTGTTGCCTCCCTTCCGGTGCTGCTGATGAAAAGCGGGCTGTTCTCCCTGGGCTACACCACCGGACGCAAGTCTGCGACCGCGCCCCGAGGGCGGCTCGCAATTAACCTGTAAGTCGGGCCGGTGGTAGCACCAGCCGAGGCCCACCCCAGGCGGCTCGTAAATCAATTATACGTCCCTCATATTAATAACGATGACAGCAATACCTCGTAAAGCTTTACGGCCGCTGTAATGGATTCAATTACGTGGCGAAAGTGTATAGCACTTTCAGCAGTGACGTACAGCGGGTGCTCGTGAGTGGCGCGGTATGCAAGCCAAACAGTCTCTTCTTATACACCATCGGCTGGTCCGCCATGTTATGTCTGACAGGTTCGCAGTCCTTCGAATATTGTCTAGCGGCGACCCAGGGAAGCGGCGCAGTGGTTCAAGTACTGAATTAGTCTTCGGGAGAAGCAAGTTTCAAAGCTTGCCTGACTGTTCTGAATTAGATATTCAGTGACTTATCTAAATCATTTCAGGCGGTGGTTAGTATAAGACACCAAAACCGATTTCTCTCCTCTCTCATCCTTCTGTATTCCTGTGTTCCTGTGTTCTTTCCATCTCATCTGCTAATCTCACTTTATCCTTGCTCCCTCTTCCTCTGAGCCGGCCGGAGTGTGATGGATGTGTGTGATGTCCTTAGGTTAGTTAGGTTTAAAAATTTCTAAGTCTAGGAGACTGATGACCTCAGATGCTAAGTCCCATAGTGCTTAGAGCCATTACTAGTTCGTACTTGCTCGGTCGGGCACTTGCGTATGTTTAGGATTCGAAAATTGGTTACAAGGTATCTAGTATTTGTTACAAATTTAAGTAAAGAGAAATTTGCACTTTTCATAAGTTCATGGACACAATTCTTGGCGTCCATTAACGGTCTCGAGCTACTTAGCTTGTGGAATCGGAGGATAACTTTGATGAATCTAAAAAAAATAACGTAAGTACGAAACAAAACAAAAAAGTTAAAGGCAGTGTGCTCAAAAATGAAAACATTGGAACATTTGTAAAATCAAAATGTGTTACTGGCTAGCATTCAGTACCATGTTGTTCTGCCTTGTGAGTTGTAATAGTCTTGATGCCTCTTCAGTACTTTGCCCAGAAGTTATTCAAGAGGTTGTTGCACAAGTATACATGACTTTTTGACGGAGACACACAGTTTTGTGAGGAGCCTGAAAGGTGGCAAGCCCTTCGACTGGTCGCTTTTCATTTATTCACCTTTAATTATGTAACTGGAGGGGAGCTGAATTAGTTTAGTGGGAGTCATGATATCACAGTGACTGTACGAGCTGACCTCCTCTTCTTAACCTTTCATAATCTGCCTTGGTTCTGGGTACATCAATTGATTTACAGAATAGCATTGGAAGTAAGAAGCGGTTTGAATATGATACAACCTACTTGTAGTGAGGCCCGGCGAAATGTGCCATGGGCACACCAGCCTTCGCAGGAACAGAGGAGAAGAACGGCAGGTATGGAGCCCCCGCCTTGTCGGGGGATGAAAGTCGCTTTACTGAATGGACAGCAGGCGGAGACGCCTCTGCCGATTTATAGGATGGTCTGCAGAACGACAGAGATAAAAAAGTCTTCGTTAGAGAAGACGAAACTCTGTCAGCGGGTGGTAGGCAATGGAAGATTGTTAAGAGAAATACTTGTCAGATAAGCATCTCACGGCTTTCCTAAAAACATAACAAAACAGCTCTAACCTACTTACCATTCGGAGGCTGAAGCAAAGTTGGCAACTAGCCCCGTAGAAAGTTTTCGTGGGATCTGTCATGCGTGACTAGCTGGTGGCTGAATGAGCACCGAATGGTGTCTCATAAGAAGACGTCAGAAGGATATAGCATTTAGCGGGTAGCTTTTCTAGAAAAGTGGCAAAGAAATTCAATTTTTTGTCTTATTGACATTTCGCAGTTCCTTGGCGCAATACATCGTAAAAGAAACGGTTACGCCATTGGCAGGCTGTAGTAACTTTTGATGGGATTGGTGGACGCGTTTTGTTGGCGGGATGACAGAAACGAGCTGCATTAGGAAACTTAGAAAGAGGGTGACGCAAGGTCTCGTAGATGCGGACTGAAGCAGACGCGGGTACTTCATGGACAGGAGCTGTTGTGGTCTTCAGTGCTGAGACTGGTTTGATGCAGCTCTCCATGCTACCCTATCCTGTGCAAGCTTCTTCATCTCCCAGTACCTACTGCAACCTTTATCCTTCTGAATCTGCTTTGTGTATTCATCTCTAGGTCCCCTCACCGGTTTTTACCCTCCACGCTGCCCTCCAATACTAAATTAGTGATCCCTAAATTCCTCAGAACTTACCCTACCAACCGATCCCTTCTTCTAGTCAAGTTGTGACACAACTCGTCTTCTCCCCAATTCTGTTCAACACTACCTCATTAGTTATGTGATCTACCCATCTAATCTTCAGCATTCTTCTGTAGCACCACATTTCGAAAGCTTCTATTCTCTTCTTGTCCAAACTATTTATCGTCCATGTTTCACTTCCATACATGGCTACACTCCATACAAGTGCTTTCAGAAACGACTTCCTGACACTAAAAGCAATACTCGATGTTAATAAATTTCTCTTCTTCAGAAACGCTTTCCTTGCCATTGCCAGTCTACATTTTATATCCTCTCTACTTCGACCATCATCAGTTATTTTGCTCCCCAAATAGCAAACTCCTTTACTACTTTAAGTGTCTAATTTCCTAATCTAATTCCCTCAGCATCACCCGATTTAGTTCGACTAACTTCCATTATCCTCGTTTTGCTTTTGTTGATGTTCATCTTATACACTCGTTTCAAGACATTGTCCATTCCGTTCAACTGCTGTTCCAAGTCCTTTGCTGTCTCTGACAGAATTACAATGTCTTCGGCGAATCTCAAAGTTTTTATTTCTTCTCCATGGATTTTAATACCTACTCCGAATTTTTCTTTTGTTTCCTTTACTGCTTGCTCAATATACAGATAGAATAACATCGGGAAGAGGCTACAACCCTGTCTCACTCCCTTCCCAACCACTGCTTGCCTTTCGTGTCCCTCGACTCTTATAACTGCCATCTGGTTTCTGTACAAATTGTAAATAGCCTTTCGCTCCCTGTATTTTACCCCTGCCACCTTCAGAATTTGGAAGAGAGTATTGCAGTCAACATTGTCAATAGCTTTCTCTAAGTCTACAAATGCTAGCAACGTAGGTTTGCCTTTGGTTAATCTTATTTGTAAGATAAGTCGTAGGGTCAGTATTGCCATACGTGTTCCAATATTTCAACGGAATCCAAACTGATCTTCCCCGAGGTCGGCTTCTATCAGTTTTTCCATTCGTCTGTAATGAATTCGCGTTAGTATTTTGCAGCTGTGATTTATTAAATTGGTGGTTCGGTGATATTCACATCTGTCAACACCTGCTTTCTTTGGGATTGGAATCATTATATTCTTCTTGAAACCTGAGGGTATTTCGCCTGTCTCACACATCTTGCTCCCAGATGGTAGAGTTTTGTCAGGACTGGCTCCCCAAGGCTGTCAGTAGTTCTAATGGAATGTTGTCTACTACCGGGGCCTTGTTTCGACTCAGATCATTCAGTGCTCTGTCAAACTCTTCACGCAGTATCATATCTCCCATTTCATCTTCATCTGCATCCTCTTCCATTTCCATAATATTGTCCTCGAGTACATCGCCCTTGTATAGACCCTCTATATACTCCTTCCACCCTACAGCTTTCCCTTCATTGCTTAGGACTGGGATTCCATCAAAGCTCTTGATATTCATACAAGTGGTTCTCTTTTCTCCAAAGGCCTCTTTGATTTTCCTGTAGGCAGTATATATCTTACCCCTAGTGAGATAAGTCTCTACATTCTTACATTTGTCCTCTAGCCATCCCTGCTTAGCCATTTTGCACTTCCTGTCGATCTCATTTTTGAGACGTTTGTATTAGTTTTTGCCTGCTTCATTTCCTGCATTTTTATATTTTCTCCTTTCATCAATTAAATTCAATTTCTCTTAGCCGTCGTCTTTTTACCTACTTGATCCTCTGCTGTCTCCACTACTTCATCCCTCAAAGCTACCCATTCTTCTTCTGCTGTATTTCTTTCCCCCATTCCTGTCAATTGTTCCCTAATGCTCTCCCTGAAACTCTGTACAACTTCTGGTTTAGTCCGTTTATCCAGGTCCCATCTCCTTAAATACCCACCTTTTTGCAGGAGAGGGTGGCAAAAGTTACGGCTTCGCTCGCGAGTCGCGGGTCGTCTCGGGCGACACTGTTCGACTCCCCAGCTGCCCGATCGTATTGCCGAACTTCAGCCCAGTAAACTCTGTCGTCTCCACTCCACTTGCAGTACACTGAAGATCATGGTAAGCGTCGCAAACGGCTCCGGAATAACAGGGAAAGGGGGGAGTCCTGTAGGTCGATTTTAAGATAGGATTAACTGTCTCATACTCGTCAGTGCTTTCTCAGATCTTTGGCATTCTTGGGCTTTTGTTCCGGACAAATAGTCACTACAATATCACAGTCAATTTACAATACATTTCACAGAATTAGATCAGAGAGTTTTGAGCAACTCCAACTCATTTAGCAGCTTTGCCAGCTCAGAACTTCAGTTTGCAATTCTCAGAGCGAAGTACATATTGCAAAGTTCATGTTCAAATAATTGTTTTTAATGCCATATAATTTTAGTTGTCTTTCACAATAAACTATATTTTACGCTTAAATCTCGATTTTATTTTCACATTCATTTCCTTTCACTGATACATATTACGTCATTTACCCCATCTGCAAATTCACTGCTCGTGCCTAAACAAATAAAAGCGTTAGTAAATACGTGGCGTACATTAACTATAGCACTGTGTCTTAAGAATGTGCTTAATTCATGACTAATTCACTTTCAGGGTTTGCCTGTCCCGTACACACGAAAATGTTAGTATCGATAAAAGTAGTGAAAATGGTACCACCACATTGTAATATACCCAGAAAACTGATAGGATAGAGAAAGGAACCAAGGTTAAAATTTTAAATCCACTCGACGACGAGTCAACTAGAAATGGAGACGAAAAATGAGCTGCGGAAGAAAATTAACCATGGGCTAAGCAGATTGAAACTGTGTGTCGAGCCAGGATTCGAACATGGAACATTGCATCTCACCGACCATGCACCTATCAGCAGAGCCTTAATGGGAACTATCACGTAGATAATACTGTGGGTAAGGGTAACCAAAGGCTGCGTTTTATTGAGAGAACACTTAGAGGATACTGCAAAGCCACTAAGAACACTGCCTACACTACGCCTGTCCGTCCTCTGCTACAGTACTGCTGTTCGGTAAGGGACCCTTACTGACGGATGACATCGAAAAAGTTCCATCAAGGGCAGCTCCTTTTATAGTATCGAGAAATAGGGGAGAGAGTACCAAGGATATGATACGCGAGTTGCGGTGGTAATTTATTCAAACAAAGGTGTTTTTCGATGCGATGAGATCTTCTCACGAAATTTTAATTACCATCTTTCTCCTCCGAATGCGACAATGTTTTATTGACAGCCACCAGATAGGCAGAAATGATCGTCGTAATAAAACAAGAGAAATCGGAGCTTGCGCAGGTTTAAGTAAACGTTTTTCCCGATCGCTGTGCGAGAGTGGAACGATAGAGAAATAATGTGGAAGTGGTTTTATGAACGCTCTGCCAGGCCGAGTAATCATGTAGATGTAGAACGACTCATGACCCGCTCTCACGACTTTAGTTCGACCAGTAAGTAGATTTCACGTTCGAGTCCCTGTCCGGGATACAGTTTTAAAACAGCACAGACTTCATTGTAAAATTAATGATTCATTATGGAACGGCGACTTAATTTAAGGAACATTCGCGTCAAGAAATATTGATACACGAGTGGCAAAAGACACCCACATTAAGCAGAGTCTCCTGAAATATACGGATCGTTAGCAGAGCAGCGGTGCAATATGCAGGGAACTGGCGTTATCGTTAGAGACGACATGTGAGAGTTAATCTAGCAAATGTGTTGAATAAATATCTTACAGAACTTTGTGGAGGCTGCCTCAAGTCACATCACATTACGCAGATCCGTTCTGCCCTTATATATATGCACACAGTTTCCGTTAGAGTAGTTTCAGAAAACAGAAAATATCGTCGTTGGTTCTCCATTAAGCTTCAGTGATGTATCCACTGTTCTTCAGCGAAGTCAGAAACTATTCCTGTTCATTTGCATTTGTACACCACAGAGTGCAGCAACCTGAAGATGATACAGCATAATACAATACTTTAAACAGGAATAAGTGAACGAGCAAGACGCCATGGTCGTAAGCAGCTGAACTCCTATTTCAGAGGATAACGATTTGAATCCTCCGCTAGTGATCCAGATTTAGGCTTTAGGCCCATCATGGTTTCGCTTAACGCTTATTGCGAGATGATTCCTTTGAAAGGAATACGGCCAATTTCCTTCCCCATCAGTGTTCTACCTGAGGTAACGCTGTCTCCTTAGTGAGTTCATCGTTGGCAAGACGTTAGACGCTAACCTCACCACTTCCATAACGAAAAAGTTAAGAACGAAAGATATTCACGAAAGGTTGGAACAATTCTGAGAACATGGAATTCTTGGGTTGTTCCTTAACATCTAAGAACGCTCATAGCTTGCAGAAACTATGGGAGTCGTAGACTTGTAGAAAGCCGTAATGGCTATTCCGCAGAATGACCTCCGGCGCGAGTCCCATACACCGCCGTGAGTTAAGTGCCTTTCCTTATTATGCAAACACGCTGCGTTCCGCCGCCAGCGTATGGGGTAGCCACTGCTAATTATGTATTGAAAATTCCTGAGGATCTTCCACGTCAAAATATATTCATGGCCTTTGCATTTTGCCAAGTGCCGAGTCGTCGAAGAACAAGTCACGAAATATGCCGAACGGTAACTGTCGAACGGAAAAGGTATTCGTCAGCCTCCCTTCATTACTCCAGCAGAGAACTCGTCGTGAAAGCTGCTAGACATACCGAAATAAATCCATTTTCTATCTCTCCTGCACGCAACGCGAGTCGGATCTGACGGTGAACACGTGGTTTGTTCAGAATTAGATGTGTTGGGTTGTAGTGTGACTACGTCGGATATGAGAAAATAATGTAGATATCGGCATATCTTTCGGCAATGCTCGAAAATTCGAAAGAAACAACAGCAAGAATGAGAGAAGGAAGACTGAGATATCTATGTCTTCGAAAAACACAGAAAAGTAATGTAATTCATGCCAAATTATTACAATATAATCACGAATGTTCTCTTCCAGGATCAGATATTTCTTTGGGACACTATGAATAGGAAAAAATGTAAATGGCATTTATTTATTATTTCTTTATCGCATGGCTATACAGACACATAAGAAAGAAACAGACGAATCATTAATGTAACAAACGTTAGTAATTGCAAAAAAAAAAAAAAAAATAAATAAATAAATAAAAAATCACTAATGTAACTAAGTTTAAGGATCACAAACAAACATCAAGTCTATTAATATAATCTATCGACTCTCGAGTTGCGAGCAGGAAGACGTCGGGGCTCCCATTATAGGCTCTTCTGGAACACTCTTCAACAATGTGGCTGATGATCTGATTTTCTCCACAGTCGCACTGAGGGGATGGTATTTTACCCAATTTATACGGGGAGTAAGCACATCTTCCATGACGAGTTCGAATCCTATTTAGAGTGGACCACGTTTTGCGTGGTAGGTCAAAACCAGGTGGCTTTTGTGTGATGCAAGGCATGTTATGATTTTGCCATGCGTTCCATTTTTCAGACCATGCGTTTGTGATACTGAAACCTTCTTGTACACAGGTCCTTGCTGTTCTTGTTTGCGGATTCCTAGACCGAAGCCTATTAGTGTTTGCAGCGTCAATGTCTTGGTTGATTGGAAGGCTTCGATTTCCCATGATGTTTTTGCATTCACGTACAAGAGAGTCAGTACGTCGCGGGAGTGGCGGCGGGATGTGGCTTAATATTGGGAGCCATTGTGTTGGGGTGGGTTTAATTACTCCAGAAATCATCCTTAGAGTGTTGTGCAACTGGACATCCACCTTTTCTACATGTGGGCTGTTTAGCCAAATCGGAGCACAGTATTCGGCAGCCGAGAATACTATTGCTAAATCAGAGGTGCGGAGAGTGGAGGCCGTTGCTCCCCAGGTAGTACGACAGAGCTTTTGAATTATTGCAATCAGATAATCTGAGGATCTCCTGACTATAAGATACTTTCAGAAAGAGTAAATGGCATTTCCACCATTGTTTAACATTATGGTTTCGAATCGAAGTGTGAAACGTACAAATATTTAGATGAAAATTAGACTGGGACCTGGCTACTGACACACGAAACAGATTATAGCTGACAATTTATTTTTCATCAACTACAAAACCGAAATGAAGCAAGGGAAAAAATAAGCACTAGAAAGGACACACCATGAAGGAATTACCCGTGTGGGACGTAAATATGCAAAGAAATAAATTACTACAATTTCAGAAACATTCGATGATTTATTCAAGATAAAGAGCTTCACGAGTTGATGAAGTCAATAACGCGCTGGTCCGCTTCTAGCCCTTTTGCCAGCAGTTATCCAACTTAGAACTGATTGACAGTAGTGATGGATGTGCTCTTGAGGGATATCGTGCCGAATTTTCTCAAATTGGTGCTCTTAGATCGTCAGAATCCCGAGCTGGTTGGAGGGCGCTACCCACAATGCTCCAGACGTTCTCAACTGGGGAGAGATCCGGAGACATTGGTGGCCGAGGTAGGACTTGACAAGCACGGAGACCAGCAACAGAAATCCTGGCCGCGAACGGGCTGGCATTATTTTGTGGAAATGTAAACTCAGGATGGCTTGCAATGAAGGGAAATAAAACGGGGCCTAGAATATCGTCGACGTACCGATGTTCTTATGTGTGCCGCGGATGACAACCAAAGTGGCCCTGCTATGAACAGAAAAGGCACCTCAGGCTACCACTCTTGGCTGTCGGACCGTATGGCGCATGTTTTTTGCTCGCGTATCATATCGTTTCTGGAAACTCAGAATCTACTCTGTAGGAATCAACATGGATTCCGGAAACAGCGATGGTGTGAGACCCAACTCGCTTTATTTGTTCATGAGACCCAGAAAATATTAGATACAGGCTCCCAGGTAGGTGCCATTTTCCTTAACTTCCGGAAGTCCTTCGATACAGTTCCGCACTGTCGCTTGATAAAGTAAGAGCCTACGGAATATCAGACCAGCTGTGTGGCTGGATTGAAGAGTTTTCGGGAAACAGAACACAGCATGTTGTTCTCAATGGAGAGACGGCTACAGACGTTAAAGGAACCTCTGCCGTACCACAGGGGAGTGTTATGGGACCATTGCTTTCCACAATATATGTAAATGACCTAGTAGATAGTGTCGGAAGTTCCATGCGGCTTTTCGCAGATGATGCTGTAGTATACAGAGAAGTTGCAGCATTAGAAAATTGCAGCGAAATGCAGGAATATCTGCAGCGGATAGGCACTTGGTGCAGGGAGTGGCAACCGACCCTTAACATAGACAAATGTAATGTATTGCGAATACATAGAAAGAAGGATCCTTTATTGTATGATTATATGATAGCGGAACAAACACTGGTAGCAGTTACTTCTGTAAAATATCTGGGAGTATGCGTACTGAACGATTTGAAGTGGAATGACCATATAAAATTAATTGTTGGTAAGGTGGATACCAGGTTGAGATTCATTGGGAGAGTCCTTAGAAAATGTAGTCCATCGTCGAAGGAGGTGGCTTACAAAACACTCGTTCGACCTATCCTTGAGTATTGCTCATCAGTGTGGGATCCGTACCAGGTCGGATTGACGGAGGAGATAGAGAAGATCCAAAGAAGAGCAGCGCGTTTCGTCACAGGGATATTTGGTAAGCGTGATAGCGTTACAGAGATGTTTGGCAAACTCAAGTGACAGACTCTACAAGAGAGGCGCTCTGCATCGCGTTGTAGTTTGCTGTCCAGGTTTCGAGAGGGTGCGTTTCTGGATGAGGTATCGAATATATTGCTTCCCCCTACTTACACCTCCCGAGGAGATCACGAATGTAAAATCAGAGAGATTCGAGCGCGCACGGAGGCTTTCCGGCAGTCGTTCTTCCCGCGAACCATACGCGACTGGAACAGGAAAGGGAGGTAATGACAGTGGCACGTAAAGTGCCCTCCGCCACACACCGTTGGGTGGCTTGCGGCGTATAAATGTAGATGTAGATGTAGACGAGTTGGTATCCCACTGCTGCCCGTGGCGTCTCCTGACGCACCTTCGCCGGCCATCGGGGCTCAGTTCGAAGTGGGACTCATCACTGAACACTATTCTACACCGGTCGATGACGTTCCAGGCCGAAAAAGTGTCGGGAGTTGCCATTCTTGTCCGTTTGGTTGTTATCCGCGATACTCTTACAGCACGCCCGTACGTCGACGATATTCTACGCCTCGTTTTGTTGCCCTTCACAGAAAGTCGTCCTGCGCCTACATTCCAGCAAGATAATGCCCGACAGCATGCGGCGAGAGTTCCTACCGCTTGCCAAATCCTACCTTCACTACCAAGACTGCCGGATCTCTTCCCAACTGAGAACGACTGGGGCATTATGGGCAGAGCTCTCGAACCGTCTCAGGATTTTGACAATCTAAAGCGCCAATCTGACAGAGTTTGTCACGATATCTCTCAGGAGGACATCCAACAGCTCTATCAATCAATGCCAAACCGAATAACTGCCTTCATAAGGGCCAGAGAAGTATCAATGCGTTATTGATTTGCTGAGTTTGTGAAACTCCTTCTCTTGAATAAACCATCCACTCCTTCTGAAATTGTAATCATTTATTTGTCTGTACATGTAGATCACATCTACCAACTTCCGACCCTTTGGGATAATTCCTACTTATGGCCTCGTTTATTTCGTCTTAGAGTATGTTCTGCTATAGAATAGGAACAATACGAACGTTAGGTAATCAAATTTTCTTTAACGGACTATTGCACACTCTGTAACTGAATCATAGTAGATATATCAATCAAAGTATATAAAAAAATGCAAATACAAATGCTTCGGATATCGAGAATCAGACAGCGAGAAAAGTACAAGGAACCTCAAACGCCGGCCGTTGTGCCCGAGCGGTTCTAGGCGCTTCAGTCCGGATCCGCGCTGCTGCTACGGTCGCAGGTTCGAATCCTGCCTCGGGCATGGATGTGTGTGATGTCCTTAGGTTAGTTAGGTTTAAGTAGTTCTAAGTTCTAGGGGACTGATGACCTCAGATGTTAAGTCCCATAGAGCTTAGAGCCATTTTTTTGAACCTCAAACACGAAGAGGAAAATTGAATTTCCATTTTTTGACCAAAGCAACATTGCTGTGTATAACCGTGGCAGCCTGGTATACTGTTTGTGTATTCAACGGGATGCCTAAACTGTGCCGGCAATAAATATACCGATATTTTCATATCTCAAAGAAAGAACTTGACAATTAAACAACCAGTAAGGAGTGAGTCCTTAAATTCTTTCTTACTAGATGTTTTAAACCACTGTGCTGATATAACAGACGTCTACCTCGCCTTCCAGATGGGAAACGTCGATGTCAGCGAGCTTGCCACTTCAGTGTTTGTAAAGTGCATCTTACTCCTTTCATAGCCCGACGACGGAATGGCACAGTAGTATGAATGAGAGTTTTAGACGTTATCACTGGCGCCAAAGTCTCATCCATATATCACCCGGCCGAACCGGAAGAGCTTTGGGCAACATGGGCTACAGTACGAAAATGCATATGGTTAAGACACTCTTTGTTGGAGCTAACACTGATTTTAGAAAGAGACCGGTGGGGAAATACAAGCGATCATTTTTAAGTAAAGAACTTCTGTACATAAATGCCTGAATATCGACATTCTTTCTTTGGATTCCCTGTCTCACTACCTGGAAGGTCGCTTAGTTTATTTTCATGTGTGTCAGTAAAATCAGCTCCAAGCAAGTATATTTAGAGGTATCGACCGAAGTCACATCCGGGATTCTCAAGGAAGTGTTATATGCCTTCGGTTCTTAATCTAAATAAACGATTGAGTAGACAATATCAGCATTGCTCTTAAATTATTTGCTCATGCTGGGTGTCGTTCACAGTTTAGTAAAGTCATCATAGGATAAGAACGAACTATGAAATTATTTAAACATCTGCATGGTGTGTAGAATGACAGTTGACACGGAACAGTAAAAAGTATGAGGCCCTCCACAAAACACTAAAAAAACTGCGTTAAATTTTCGTTACATCATCTTATGGGTTACAGTTATGAGCAGTTTAAAATGCAACTACCCCACAGAAAATGTCATAGTGAAGGAGAGCCAAAGACTACATTTTATTGGTAGAAAACTTAGAAGATGCAACCGATCTACTAAAGATACTATCTAGACTAAGCTTGTCCATACACTTCTATGGTACTGCTGCGCAATACAGTGTCCTTACGAGATACGATATGCAGAAGACATCGAACACGTCCGAAGAGGGGCATCTTGTCTTCTTTATCCACGAATTAGGGGAGAAACTGTATCGAACATGACAATCGAATCGGGCTGTCAAACATTACAACAAAGGCATTTTCCATTCACACGATGTTTTCTTACAAAATTTCATTCGGGAACTTTCTCCTGCGAATGTCAAACTATTTTATTGATTCCGACTTACATAGGGATAAATGACAATTGGATAAATTAAGAGAAATCAGAGCTCGGACGGAAGGGTTTAAGTGTTCATTTCTCACTCGGACCTTTCGAAAACGGTAGAGAACTAATCTGAAAGCGATTCTATGAACCTTTGTCCAACGGTTTGGAAACTTCTGTGTTCCAGACAGGGTACCTTCACTATTGAGCTGTCTAATTACTCGGGTCACCTCACTGGAAAATTCATCAATTGTGTCAAAACGTTTTCCTTGGAGTTGTTCCCTCAATTTGGTAAACTAATCAAAGTCTGGTTAGATTATGTCAGGGCTGCAGGGTTGTATGATGGGTGGCCGAGTACGAGTTCCCATCCACATTTGTCGAGCGTTTCTCTTATTGGTAGGGCAATATACGGTCTTGCGTTATCGTGCATAATAAGAACACCGGCTGCAAGCACATCAGGCCTCTTCTGACGAATTTTCCCGCTCGAAACATTTTGCAGATACAGCTTGTAGTACGTCTTCTGGGAACTCTATTAGTAGCTACGACTGCATTTATGTCACCCGGTAAGATCATCATCAGTTTCACCTTTGATTGCTGGTGCCGCAATTTTTTCTGGCGTGAAGAGTCGGAATGCCATCGTGACGGCTGAGACCTCAGTTCTGGCTCAGAATCTCGTATCCAAATTTCATCAAATGCAACAGTCCTTATCAGAAACTGTTCTTCTGTTCGACAATGCTGAAGCAGTTCTTCTGCGATTCTTTTGCGACCTGCTTCTTGTTCTTCACTCAGGTCACACCGAACCAATCTGGCAGCAATTTTTCTTACCTTTAACTTTCCAGTTGCGATTCTGTAAACTGAAGTGACAGACATTATGGCCTCATATGCAACTTCCTCGCGTGTTTTTCGTCGATGTTTTCTGAAAATGTCAGTAATAGCCGGCTGCTGTGGCCGAGCGCTTCTAGGCGCTTGAGTATGGAACTGCGCTGCTGCTACGGTCGCAGGTTCGAATCCTGCCTCGGGCATGGATGTTGTGATGTCCTTAGGTTAGTTAGGTTTAAGTAGTTCTAAGCCTAGGGGACTGATGACCTCAGATGTAAGTCCCCTAGTGCTCAGAACCATTTGAACCATTTTTTTATCATTAATAGTAACCTGAAAGGTGTAGCCTATTGCAGCTGCTGACCTTCCATTTCTTGGGTTGTCCTCAGTGGTTGCCCGACTTCCACAGAAACGAGAAGACCAACGTGATACTGTGTTACGATCCACTACACCATTCCCATAAACCTCTCTCAATCTCCATTGGTGTCTTTCGGCGTGTGGTTCCGATTTTGATGTAGGAACGCTGGTGTTACGTGTAATCCGACCTGACTCGGTCCAAGCTTCCACATTTAAAACTTGAAAAGTCCCCTTTGAAAAATTATACATGACTGTGCTTAAACTGACACACAATATTTTTAGCGCAATGCAATCTGACTTTCAAAAATCCCTACAAATGAATGGCCCTGACTAACATTAACCTGTACGTTTCACAAATCACTTACCTCACAAAAATCTTGGTTACTCGAACTACTGCAATATAGCGAGCGCCACTACTGCCACCTAAATAAAAGATTCAAACTACGGAAGGCATTAACTACTTATAGGCATAGTTAGCAAATGAAAGATTTTGATAGAGAACAAATGATGTATTTACCTTAATAGTCATAATATATATAGCAGTTCATGACATCCAGTCTTACAAATTTCAAAACTCCGCAATCTCTCTCCCCACATCCACCACTGCTGGCGGCTCACCTCCAACTGCGCAACGCTACGCGCTGTTAACATCCAGCTGCCCAACACTACAATGTCAGATATTCCAACAACAATTCAAACCAGCCACAGACTGCACACAGCACATACAGAGCGCTACGTGGCGTTACCAATATAAAAACTTAAACAGCCTATTTACATAGGCCCCATGCTCCCCACAAAAAAATTTACAAATTGTTTTGGGCAGTGGCCAATAATGATTTGATAAAATTTTTCATAATTACAATAACAAAGATATCAAATGCACACATTTATTGATACAATGTTGGTCAAAAGCTAAAATTTTCTCACACTCCATAAAGACAGTCCTGATCATTCATCACAGTAAAATTGCAGTGTTTTTCTCAAAGTCTGAGCAGTAAAAGAAAATGCACACGGAAGTAGTGGATTTCCATGCAGTCTTGAAGAAGTAGTATTGTCCTTCCAACGGAAAGACAGTGCTGACTCTTGACATGCAGACAGGTAATGGGCCACAACAGAGCAAACCCACAACAGAGTCATTCAAAGTTTTGAAGACTATTGGTAGGTAGGTCATCACAAAGCAGGCCCACTGTAGTCCTGGTAGAGATTACGGTATTGGTGGGCCACCAGAGGTGCAGACCCTCTGCAGTCCTTGTAGAGATGGCCAGCAGCCATCTGTTGTGACTGTGTGGGTGCACAATCACCATTGAAGAGTCTTGTGGATAATATAGCAAGTCCATAACCACCACTTGTGCACTCACAATGTTTTTGAAATTGTCCTTAAAACCAGCAATGCTGTTATCCAGTCCCTTGCTGAATTATTAACACACGTGCAAGCACTAACAGTCCCAACTTCTCACATGTTGTGCATATAGTACTATGACCAAAAGAAATGTGTGCAGTGAAATGTAACTTACAAGTTACTTAATTTGATGAACTGGTGTCAATAACAATTATAAATTTACAACATAAGAATACAATTACAAAGGTACAAAATACATCATTAAAGAACATAACAATACAGATAACATTTGTAGTAAAACAGGCTTTACAAAAGAATAGAAATAAACATGTACATCAGTGTTGCATGAATTATGACATAAGTTCATACATAAAAGATCAGAATTACTTTTTGAAACATCAACTTCACACATGAGCATTAAAACAAAACAGAATAAATAATGTCTAAGCATCTTTACAAGGTAAATAACATATTATTAGAAAAATTCTACAACATAAATCTTATTAGCTAAACACATACAGACAGGAAAAACACAAATTCACATAGTGTAATAACACAAGGAAAGGACAGGGTTTGTTTTACTGCAGTATTTTGCAAACAAAACTTTCTTTACTTCTCGGAGATCTCCCTTCATTCGTCATTATTTCCAAAAAGTCCTATCTATCCCTGCTTTCTGTACTTTTTTCATATAACTTAACAATCCATTTCTTCCAATTCAACGCAACTCGTTCTCTTATATAGCCTACCCCATCTTAAGCTAACTTAAATCTACTGAGCTCAGATGCATAACTAAAGGACGAGGCAATGTAGCAGCACAAAACAATTAACACAAATAGCAATGACAAAAAAATGGAAAATTGCAAAGCAAGCTACAGTAAATCTAAATCACCAAGCAATGCAACATAACAAGTAATATGAGCCAATGTGCAGCAACAATAAAAATAAATCAGTAGTAAAACTAGCTTAACAGAGTAATACAAAGTGAAATTTAGTAGCTCTATGCCTGGCAAACAGCAGCAGCAAATGCAATAACTTATATTTGAACATGACATAGCTCAAGCAGAAAAAAATATTACACTAAAGACAACAATGCAGACAAGGGAAATGTATATTCACATCTTAATGTCTATGTAATTAAAAAGGTGCACTACAAGAAGTTATTCTACCAAAAAAATTAACAAGTAGTTGAAAAGAAAATTCCGTATGCAATTCCTGTGAAGGGAATTGTCTTTTTATGCTCATTCGTTTTTTTTTGAATAGATCACAAAATTATTTACTGGATCTGTAGGCATAAAATATTTATATTAGTACATCTATTAAATTATTTTAACCAATGCTGCAGTGCAGCTAGAAACTAGATATTAAACAAAATGAGTAAATAAATACATAAAGCAAACCATATGGCATTTCTCTCAACTAGCAAGACAATAACCGTGAAATGTTTCTCATCATTTCATTAGGCATTTTAGTAAATATCATAAATTAAGAGCTCCACAGTATAAGCATATGTTTTCAAGTTTGAGCGTGTCGTATTTGCGATGCTTTCTACAAAGGAATGTCAATAGCGAGGATAATGGCCTCCCATTTTTTTTCTACCTGTACCTCTGAAAAGGCTCACACTAATGGCTTTTTCTCCAGGCATCTGACACAGCTGGGTGCCCACGACGCATTACGTGCAGGTGGTCACTTAACTTTCTTACGGAAATATTTACGACAGCAGTTTCCGCTACAGTGACAGTCTCATATAAAAATATTGCACAGGTCAAGAATTTGTGTTACAGATCTGTAGAAACAAAATCCTATTGATATAACAGAGTCCAAAAAATTTTCGTCGGCATTGTAATACATTCACGCATTTACATACATTTCATAACTCTTAAAGTACGATTCTTGGTTTCCAACAACCATTTTCACAAACCAGAGTCCCTAACCACTACTCATTATTCCTTACCTTATTCGTCGACACTTCTTCAATATTTCATCATAACAGATACGTAGCATACTCAAATAACTCATATAGCATCAGCTTATTGATCATAAACATACCGCAACAGCATAATACACATAGTCATCATAATAATAACATCATAACACCTCAGTGAACTCTCAAAATCGTCGTAGCTTCCTCCAATAATTTTAAAACCTAAAAAAATTCTCTGCTCATGTCAAAATGTCATCTGCCTCAAACGTACTTTAAAAATCGTGATCCCATACCAAATATATCATTCAAAGCTCGCATAATATCACAATGGGTCTGAAAAAATATGAACAGTTCACAAAGTGCAGACAAAATACAATTTCATAAGTGTGAAGTTATCCAACTGTGTAATTGCGTAACCATGTGTCACTGACATAAAAAAAAATTTGTTTCTCTGTTAAATAAAAAGTTAGCTGTGTAGTTCTGTGTTGGAGAAATATGGTTCCGATGTGTAAAGTTGTATAAGCAAATACCATATTAGCTAGGGATCCTTGTGCTTGCCACACACATGGTACACAAAGTAAGCGTGTACCCCCCTGAGGATTAATGTAATTATACCCTCAGGTGTTACAGATTACAGCAATGGAATGAAATGTATCACAGAAAACTTTCTTTGTAATTCAAAAATCTTTATAAATAAATTTTTTTAAGTATAAAATTAATCACTCAAATACGTGTACTGTAGCGCTAAACTGTGCGTCTTGTTGCAACATAATCTCTGTGGAAGTGTCGTAGTTATCGTCCTCCGAAAGCTAAGTTCTGTAGAAGTCAATGTACGTACCTCATGATAAACAAAAGTGAAATGCTTTGCGTATAGAGATCTTAGTTATTACGCTTATTGCCGTGATGAAGAAAGTACTGTGCTGTAATGTATTGTTGTGCTACGGAAAAGGCCGTCTCATTGTAGCTATACCGCAGTAGTTACTACTAAAACATGTTTTACTTTCCAGAATGATACAGAAAAACTGTGGAGATATAAAACAGAAACACTGCAAAAGCAACATTGTAAATTGTCACTCATTAGTAGCGTCGTGATAAAATTGTGTAGCTGTCACATAAACTAACCACTGTGTCATCTGGTATCTCACTGAAAGTACTTTAAATCCAGAATGTATTTTCAAGTAAACCAAAATGTTGCATTAAAATCTCATTAGCAGTACCGGTAAATGTTCTAAGTATGTGAGCCTTATAGTCGTTATGTAATCGTGCAACTAACAAGCAAGAATGTACACACATAATAACACTCTGACGTCTGTTAACAATAACAATGCATTCGTAATTTCTGTTTCAATGAGTTCTCTTGGTTCTTGACTGGATATTTAACTTCAAACATTGTTGTATGTTAACAGATTCTAAGTCTGACAAGCATACTAGTAATGTAACGTGAAAAATTTTGTAGCAAAAATTAAGTTAAAAAAACAGATTAACTCTCAATAAACAGTTTTACATATGAAAAGTGATGCAATCCTTTACCCTTCCTAGTACGCAGAGTTTCAACTTGAACGCAATTATCATGCGGTATACGTCGGTAAGGAATACTAAAATTTTTCTCAAGGTTAGCGTTTATGTTACACTCCTGGAAATTGAAATAAGAACACCGTGAATTCATTGTCCCAGGAAGGTGAAACTTTATTGACACATTCCTGGGGTCAGATACCTCACATGATCACACTGACAGAACCACAGGCACATAGACACAGGCAACAGAGCATGCACAATGTCGGCACTAGTACAGTGTATATCCACCTTTCGCAGCAATGCAGGCTGCTATTCTCCCATGGAGACGATCGTAGAGATGCTGGATGTAGTCCTGTGGAACGGCTTGCCATGCCATTTCCACCTGGCGCCTCAGTTGGACCAGCGTTCGTGCTGGACGTGCAGACCGCGTGAGACGACGCTTCATCCAGTCCCAAACATGCTCAATGGGGGACAGATCCGGAGATCTTGCTGGCCAGGGTAGTTGACTTACACCTTCTAGAGCACGTTGGGTGGCACGGGATACACGCGGACGTGCATTGTCCTGTTGGAACAGCAAGTTCCCTTGCCGGTCTAGGAATGGTAGAACGATGGGTTCGATGACGGTTTGGATGTACCGTGCACTATTCAGTGTCCCCTCGACGATCACCAGTGGTGTACGGCCAGTGTAGGAGATCGCTCCCCACACCATGATGCCGGGTGTTGTCCCTGTGTGCCTCGGTCGTATGCAGTCCTGATTGTGGCGCTCACCTGCACGGCGCCAAACACGCATACGACCATCATTGGCACCAAGGCAGAAGCGACTCTCATCGCTGAAGACGACACGTCTCCATTCGTCCCTCCATTCACGCCTGTCGCGACACCACTGGAGGCGGGCTGCACGATGTTGGGGCGTGAGCGGAAGACAGCCTAACAGCGTGCGGGACCGTAGCCCAGCTTCATGGAGACGGTTGCGAATGGTCCTCGCCGATACCCCAGGAGCAACAGTGTCCCTAATTTGCTGGGAAGTGGCGGTGCGGTCCCCTACGGCACTGCGTAGGATCCTATGGTCTTGGCGTGCATCCGTGCGTCGCTGCGGTCCGGTCCCAGGTCGACGGGCACGTGCACCTTCCGCCGACCACTGCCGACAACATCGATGTACTGTGGAGACCTCACGCCCCACGTGTTGAGCAATTCGGCGGTACGTCCACCCGGCCTCCCGCACGCCCACTATACGCCCTCGCTCAAAGTCCGTCAACTGCACATACGGTTCACGTCCACGCTGTCGCGGCATGCTACCAGTGTTAAAGACTGCGATGGAGCTCCGTATGCCACGGCAAACTGGCTGACACTGACGGCGGCGGTGCACAAATGCTGCGCAGCTAGCGCCATTCGACGGCCAACACCGCGGTTCCTGGTGTGTCCACTGTGCCGTGCGTGTGATCATTGCTTGTACAGCCCTCTCGCAGTGTCCGGAGCAAGTATGGTGGGTCTGACACACCGGTGTCAATGTGTTCTTTTTTCCATTTCCAGGAGTGTATTTTCCACCGAGCCAGCCGGCGCACGTGGCTGCTTGCGGTCCGGCTCATTGTCTGTCTCTTTGTTGGCACGCATCGTTAGGATTAGGAGACCTAACTTCTACAAATTCACCTTGTCGAGAGTGCCCTGCTCTGTTTTTAATCGCGCCAGTTCTGATGGAATTCAGGTCTGTCGTTTTGTCGGTAGTTTACATAGTTTCTTGTTTGTCGGTCATGTGGTGGAGAATTTCTCCCAGAATCGTAACTGCGCGCTGAACTGTTGCGTCTTAAGTTATTCTGTCTCCCTTGATAATAATTGTTTTTGTTCCCATATTGTCTGTTTCTATGGTAATCTCTGTCATATTCATTACTACGGAAATGCGATCTTTCTCTGTAACTATTATTACTCTGCCAGTGGTTGTCATATGGGTGGTGTCTGTTTTGGTCACGATTTGCGTTGTAAGAATAGACTTGTCGTGTCCAGTTATTGTTTCTGTCGTCACGGAATTATGATGGATGTGACCTGTAGTGATTGTTTTCCTGTTTTCGCATCCCGTGACTGTCTGAGACAATTTCTAGTTCTTGTAAGAGTCCCTGAAAAGCTTCAATGTCGTCTTTGCAACGTCCTGCCAAAATAATATTTCTTAAATGTTCAGGCAATTTCATTAAGCAAATGCAGATGAGTTCTGAGGGGCTGTATGGGTTTGACAGGTGCTGATTCTTGTGCAACATGTCTTCAAAATATTTGACAAGACTGGAAAATTCAGATTGTTCAAAGTGTTTCATCATCATGATGCTATGTTTTACTCGGTCTTGCGTAGCTTGAGACCAATATGCTGAGAGGAAGGCATGGTAAAATTCTCCTTCACTGTGGCAATCGTGAATGACCGATCACATTCTTACAGCTGGTTCATTCTCTATGTAGCCACACATAAATTCTAATCTGTGCTCTAATGACCAGTTGGGAGGAAAACAATGAGAGAATTGATGGAACCATACTTCTGGATGAATGTCGTTGCCAGAATTCTTAAATGTTTTGAATTTAGGTGTAGTAATGAACAGCTTATAGTCAAAATCATCATGTCGGCGAGTCGCATGTCGGTCATTGTTACGTCGTTTTGGCGGTTCCATCTCAAAATTCGGTGTACCTTGCCAATTTCTTTCATAATTTCCTAAGTGTCCTGTGTTATTATTTTGTGGTTGTTCCGTATTTCTAAGTCCCTCTTCCCGTGTTGGAGCGCGAGTGTCCTCTGAAATATGTAATTTTTGTATTACTTGTGTCAGCTGATCTTGTGCTTCCCGGATTTCTCTTTGGTGTTGCGTATTAATTTGATTCTGATTTTGTTTGAATTTCCTAATTTGTTCACACTCTTCTGTGTCATTAAAGACTACCGGTTTTGTGTCATTCAGATTATCATCTACCTTCGTAGATAAATTATTTAGCTGATCCGAAAGTTCAACTACTTTCTCTGATAATGAACTAATTTCCTCCATGTGTCTTTCTACTGTGTCCTTTAAGTTTTCCTGAGTTTTTGCAAGTTGCGTAACCGTATCGGTAGATGCAACTGAGTCAATTTTAGCTTGCAAGGTCTCATGATTTTCATGAACAATAACTTGCAGTTCTTTTATGGCTGCTTCGTGATTCTGTAATGCATTTTCATGCCGCGAAAAAATAGGTTGAAAATGCTCACAAATTTGTGTTTATACGTCGTTACAGACTTTTTGACATTTCGATTCGATTTTATGTAACTCAGTAGTTAAATCTTCACGTGTTTGTTCAAGCGTGGTGTGAAGATTTTGTTCCATTGTGTCTAACTTTTGAAGCTTTTGCTGTGTTTGTCTCTGATTTTGTTCCATTGTGTCTAGCTTTTGAAGCTTTTGTCCCATTTGTTGCATTAATTGTAATAACAATGCACTGGTGTCTGAAACATGTTCCTCAGCGCTTTTCGGCAGTGAATTTGCACCGGCAGCATTCACATTTTAACAAGCGGAAAATGTGTCTTGACTCATTTGAGAAAACGGTGAGAACCCAAAACCTGAGTCTACAGTATTTGCAATTTTGTGTTCAGTCATTCCCGATTCCTGAGGCGAGCTGTTGCCGACCGATCGAACGATAATGCTTCCCTGTTCACTACCTGTTTCACTGTCTACACCATTATTTGACGCCCGCTCCATTTCCCTATGCACAGTTACCAAATTACTACTTTGAATGTCTGTTAATTCATTACACAGCGGTGGTGGTAAGCTATGCTCGACGTCACTATTACTTCTCTGTTTACTTTGGAGCCTAGTGTTACGTTTTTCACACGCCATTATTGTCGCAATATTTCACACTATAACACAGAAAATAAGAGAACACATTAACATAGCGCTGAAAATAATATCTAGTTAACTGCAAGCTGCGAAATACTTGGTGCAAATTTACATGCGTGCCACACCTGTTTTACTGTACAACAATGAAAGACTGCAACTACAAAGGAGATACTCTCTACAATTAAGCGCTAGCAATAAACAAAATCGACACTAATTACACAAACTACAAAAAAAAAAAAAAAAAAAAATCAGAAGATTCCAGTGAGGTATCCTCGGCTAAGGGTCACATATGAAACGTCCCCTTAGAACAATTATACATGACTGTGCTTAAACTGACACACATTATTTTTAGCGCAACGCAATCTGACTTTCAAAAATCCCTACAAATGAATGGCCCTGACTAACATTAACCTGTACGTTTCACAAATCACTTACCTCACAAAAATCTTGGTTACTCAAACTACTGCAATACAGCGAGCGCCACTACTGCCACCTAAATAAAAGATTCAAACTACGGAAGGCACTAACTACTTATAGGCATAGTTAGCAAATGAAAGATTTTGATAGAGAACAAATGATGTATTTACCTTAATAGTCATAATATATATAGCAGTTCATGACATCCAGTCTTACAAATTTCAAAACTCCGCAATCTCTCTCCCCACATCCACCACTGCTGGCGGCTCACCTCCAACTGCGCAACGCTACGCGCTGTTAACATCCAGCTGCCCAACACTACAATGGCAGACATTCCAACAACAATGCAAACCAGCCACAGACTGCACACAGCACACACAGAGCGCTACGTGGCGTTACCAATATAAAAACTTAAACAGCCTACTTACAAACTGAATTACTCACGTCACAATCACGCGAATCAGGCAACACTTATACGACTGTCATGCCTGAAATCCCGCTCACAGCTGACATGAATTTCAACCTGATCACGCCGCCGTAACGATAGCGCATATGCAGTGCGTATGACTTTTGAAATTGACCTCGTATGAAGAATGGAACGAGAGTAAGCAAGCTCTCAGATATGCACATATGAAAAACCGAGCAGAGGGCAAATATGCAGAGAATTGTCAGGGTAAGGTGACGGACTCGACACCTTTTCCAACACACTGTGCTGGAGGGATTGCAAGGACGGATTTATTTTCATGCGATCTCTTCCGGTGGAAACTCAATCCGCGGGTAATGGCTACGTGAAAGAAGGTACGTGGCTGCTGGAGAACCGCTATACCAGTCTTGGACCTGGACTGGCGCGCACACACACACACACACACACACACACACACACACAAAGGGTGAAGGAGAGAAGGGGGCAGGGGGGACACGCAATCAAAGGAGCGCACGGTACCACGCCGGGGCGCCTTCGACAAAATCCAATATAGCCGCTTGGTCGTACAGTCGCGGCGATTCAATAGACACCAACGTGCGCCTCCCTCTTCTGTGGTACAGTCGATACGCGGTTCCCAGTAACGGGGCGTCTTCACCGAGAAATAGTCTACAAGGCGCACTGGAAGTCAGTCGATGCAATGTCACCTGTTCCTGTGGCACCAAGCGCCAAACCACCACGACAAGCTGACAGCCTTAAGTGTACTCCATACGCAAAACTGAGAGGCCTGTTTCCAGAATATTCAGCAATATGTCACAAATTTCACAAAAACCTTGACATTGCATAAAAACTCAGTTTCTATGAAGACCGCGAACACTGGTGGAGCATTCGTCTATACTTAGTTTGTTCTCGGTAGAACGAGGTGAGCATAGGGAAGCTTCCTATTGCTCCTCTAGTCTTCCTTCGTATTCAGCCCAGAATATACGAGACTCGTTAGCAGAGAAGGCATAAAAAATACTGTTCAGACGAAAATAAGGCAGCACCACGATTAGTTTCCTATAAAACCGTCCCATTGTTGTGGGAAGACGCTTCATTACTTGAGTAGTGAACCGACTATAAAATGAATCTACATCTACGTGATAACTCTGCTATTCACAATAAAGTGCATGGAAGAGGGTTCAATGAACCATCTTCAAGCTGTCTCTCTACTGCCCCGTTCTCGAACGGCGCATTGGAAAAACGAGCACATAATTTTTTCTGTGCGAGCTCTGATTTCTCTTATTTTATCGTGATGATAATTTCTCCCTTTGTAGGTGGGTGCCAACAGAATGTTTTCGCAATCGGAGGAGAAAACTGGTGATTAAAATTTCATAAGAAGATCCCGTCGCAACGAAAAATGCCTTTGTTTTAATGACTGCCACTCCAATTCACGTATCATGTCTGTGACACTATCTCCCCTATTTCGCGATAACACAAAACGAGCTGCCCTTCTTTGTACTTTTTCGATCACATCCGTCAGTCCCACCCGATGTGCATCCCACACTGTACAGTAATACTCCAGAATAGAGCGGACAAGCATGGTGTAAGCAGTCTCTTTAGTAGACCTGTTGAACCTTCTAAGTGTTCTCCCAATGAATCGCAGTCTTTGGTTTGCTCTACCCACAATATTATCTATGTGATCGTGCCAGTTTAGTTTACTTGTAACTGTAATCCCTAAGTATTTAGCTGAATTTACAGCCTTAGATTTGTGTGACCTACCGCGTAATCGAAATTTAGCGGATTTCATTTAGTACTCATGTGAATAACGTCACACTTTTCTTTACTCAGGGTCAATTGCCACTGTTCTCACCATACAGATATCCTATCTAAATCAATTTGCAATTCGTTTTGGTCATCTGATGACGTTACAAGACGGTAAATCACAGCACCATCTGCAAACAATCTAAGACGGCTACTGAGATTGTCTCCTATGTCGTTAATATAGACGAGGAACAATAGAGGACCTATAACACTTCCTTGGGGAACGCCGGATGTTACTTCTGCTTTACTCGATGACTTTACGTCTATTACTACGAGCTGTGACTTTTCTGACAGGAAATTACGAATCCAGTTGCACAATTGAGTCGATATTCCATAGGCACGCAGTTTAGAAGGCGCTTATGAGGACCGGTGTTGAAAGCCTTCTGGAAATCTAAAAATATGGAATCAATTTGACATCCCCCATCGATAGCACTCATTACTTCATGAGTATAAAGAGCTAGTTGTGTTTGGCAAGAACGATATTTTCTGAATCCGTGCTATGTGTCAATAAATTGTTTTCTTCGGGGCACTTCAAAATGTTCGAATACAGTATATGTTCCATAACCCTACTGCAAATCGACGTTCGCAATATGGACCTGTAATTCAGTGGATTACTCCTACTCCATTTTTGGGTATTGGTGTGACCTGAGCAGTTTTCCGGTCTTTAGGTACGGATCTTTCTGTGAACGAGCGGTTGTATATAATTGCAAAATATGGAGCTATTGTATCAGCATACTCGGAGAGGAACCTGACTGGTATATAATCTGGACCGGAGGGCTTGGCTTTATTAAGTGATTTAAGCTGCTTTGTTACACCGAGGATATCTACTTCTATGTTTCTCATCTTGGCAGTTGTTCTTGATTGTAATTCAGGAAGTGCAGTAGAAATGGTTTTGTGAAAAAGGGTCAGATGTGAATGTCCGTTATTCGACTTCCAGGCATTACTACCGCAACAACTGCAGTTAGTTCTTCATGAGATCTCTCGCATGCTCACATGTTAAGCGTGCGTAACACGGAAGGCGAAGTTAAAATCTCCCCAAACGGACAACGTAGCAAAGTGTACAGCAGTATCTGAATTTATGGTTCATGTGAGGAAATATAAAAAGTATATAATTGTATGGAATTTGAAGACTTGGAGGAGGGTAAAAGGGATGTAACATATTATCTCTGCGTTTTCGGCTTTAACAGTGTGCTGTCCATTCCTGGAATACCTGTGTAGGAGGTTTTCCACTGTAAACAGCTAACAGTGGGTGTATCGTGCAATTAGGACGTAACAAATAAGAAATGCACTATCTACATGCTGCATGAAGGCAATGGATGCAAAAGTCCTGACAAAGTAGGCAGCTTTGTAGGCCGCAAGTCAAACTGTCGAATACACAGAAACATCTGGTTTAAAGAAATACAAAGTGATCTGGATGAACTCAACATCACCACACACCAAATTCAACACAGAGAAGAGAAACTGCTTCTGAAGAACAAATACACACGGCTGACATTCAGACCATGAGAACGGAAGAAGTATGTCATATCTGCAGAAGATCGAGCAGCCAGATCACAGCGAATGAAGAAGTTTTGGGAAAGAAGAAAATGCTGAATGCTAAGACCCAAACTTAATTTTTGTAGACTCTGTTTGATTTTAGTGTTCCAATGTGGGAATAAACTACGTAAATAAATAAGTAAATTGAGAGTGTTTCCCGGTAACTATAAAGCACTAAATAAAAATTCTACATTACACCGTTACTTGTAGTCACTCACAGATTTCTGAAAATTGGATGAAATTCGGTAGTACCTTGCTTTGAGGATCCATAGCATTTTACCCTGCGACCGGCGTTTCAGAATCAGAATCAGAATCCTAGCAGGACAGAACATATATGGTCCATGAAACGACCGAACTGACCAGTCCAAGATCTCGACCTGGAAAATTCATTGTGAGAGGGGTGTAGCGTTCCGAAATCTACAACTTCAAAGAATGGTGGAAGCAAACTTATAAGATCACTGGGTCTATAGAAATTCCACACAAGCCACGAAATATACATGTCAGTTTCACCATTTATACACCGTATAATTTACTTTCTAAAAGAAGAAAGTAGGGATGCATCACCGGGTATGGAAATTTTAATGAACTCGTTGAGGAGGAAAGGAATATGTGGAAAACACTAATAAGGAGAAGGGACAGGATGATAGGACATCTCTTAAGACATGAGGGAATGATTTCCATGGTACTAGAGGAAGCTGAAGAGGGGAAAAACCGTAGAGGAAGACAGAGATTGGCATACATCCAGCAAATAATTAAGAACGTAGGTTGCAAGTGCTACTCTGAGATTAAGAGTTTAGCACAGGAGAGGAATTCGTGGCGGGCAGCATCAAACCAGTCATAAGACTGATGACCAAAAAAATAAAAAAATAAAAATTACTCTTTATGAATGGCAGAATGTTTCGGCCTTTATCCCGATTGTCAAGTGCATGTGACTACAATTTCGGTGACACCGTGCATAAAGGTGAATGTCATTTATATTAAAGTGACTATATTGTACTCACGACTGGAAAGATGTGACGTCCATATTACGTTGTTAGTGAACTGTCTTGTAACTGTCATTGATTTGATATGATTGTATGATGTAAATACATTGAAATAATGCGTTATTTATGGTTGAACCGTATTTTGACAGCTCCACTCTTTCGATGTTTTTTGTTTACAAAAATTATACTGATGATCAGCGATATTATTTTACTAACTTATTTTTGTCACGACTATCTTTGGTTGTTACATATGTTATCTCCGGATTATCCTTTTCCTTGCTCTAAAAACTCAGTAAAGTATTTGAGGTAGTTTTTGTGTCTAAAATCTGTATGCTCGTTCACCACTTCCTGCGGTTATTTACTTGTTTGTAGATGCATTTCAAATTATTCGATAATTTTCAATATAAGCCTTTTGGTATTTTGTACAGGATTTGGAGTGTATTTTCGAATGTGTCAGCAGTGTGGTTTTGATTATTCGAACCAATAACAAGCTTTCAATAAAATAACGTTTATCCACAATGGAGCATCCGAATATGATAGCACAGGTATATATAAAATCACGTGTAGCAACTTACATAACTTTTACATTGGACAAAAAGGTAGAAATTTTGACGTCAAATATAAAGAACACATTAGAAACAGCGAGAATAATCAGTCGAGCGTCTTTCTACTTTTGAAAAATCAGAACCATACTGCTGATACAGTCGAAAATTAAGCTCCAAATCGTGCATAGAATATCAAAAGGTCTTGCAGTGAACATTCTCAAAGAACAGAAAATCTATATACACACGAGAAAATACTCACAAAAAATACTGAACGAGCATACATAATTTAGAGACATAACCTACCTCAAATACTTTACTGAGCATTTAGAACAAGAAAAAAGATAAATCGGAAATAGCACATGCAACAACCAAAGATAATAGCTGCAAAATTTAGTTAGTAAAATAATATTGCTGTTCATCTAAGAAAACAAGGCCGAGATGGTTCGAAGAATGGCAAAAAGATCTTAGGCAGATTGCTATCTGAGAGAAAGAAATTCCTGACAGGAACAAATTTAGAAGATTGGTGAACAACTACCAAGGTTTTAAAATGATATCAACATCCAAAAGACGGAGAGGACCTTTGTCTGAAGAGCATAAACAGACACTTCCTGGTGGCCTCAGAAGATACTGGCAGGAAGTCAAAGCTGGAACAAGAACAAGACCTAGACACTAAAATGAAATTGGTTGTTATCACGCTGCCCATAAAGGCTCAACTCGAAATAAATAAAAAAATATTTAAAAAATTCGCTGTTCATCCTTGTAAAGGTATAACGTCGACAGAGTGTGTCTGTCAAATTACTGTCAGACTATAATTAAAGCATTATTTCAATCAAAGGTTACAGAAGAAGGATTAGGCAACGATCGACTAGAAAAGGGGAACGGAATAAAGTAGAAGCTTTAAGAGATGAAATAGTGAAGGCAGCCGAGATCAAGTAGGCAAAAAAAGCAAGGCATGGTAGAAATTCTTAGGTAACACAAGACATACTGAATTTCGTTGATGAAAAGAGGAAATATGTAAATGCAGCAAATGAAACAGGCGAAAGGGACTACAAACGTCTAAACAATAAGACTGACGGGAAATGCAAAATGGGTAAGCAGGAATGACTACAGGACAAATGTAAGGATTTAGCAGCATATTTCACTACGGGAAAGCCAGATACCGCCTACGGGAAAACTGAAGAGGCATTTGGGAGAAAAAGAAGCAGCTGTATGAATATCAAGACCTCAGGTGGTAAACTGTTCCTAAGCAAGGAAGTGAAAGCTGAAAAGTGGAAGAAGTAAGTAGAAGGTCTATACACGGAAGATGAACTTGCGGGCAATATCTTAGAAAGGGTAGTGTACGTAAGTGAAGATGAGATGGGAGATACGATACTGCGAAAGGAATTTGGCAGAGTTTCGAAAGATGTAAGTCGAAACAAGACCCCACAAGAGAAGACCATATTCCGTCAGAACTACTGATAGCCTTGGGAGAGCCAGCCACGACAAAACTACTTCATCTGGTGTGCAAGTTGTGTAAGTCAGGCGAAATACTCACAGACCTCAAGAAGAATGTAATAACTGCAACTCCAAAGAAAGCAGTTGCTCACAGGTGTGAAAGTTACCGAATCATTACTTTAATAGTAATGGTTGCAAAATACTAGCACTAATCCTTTACAGAAGAATGGAAAAACTGGTAAAAGCTGATCTAGAGGAAGAGCATTTTGGATTCTGGAGAAATATACGAACACGCGGGCAATAGTGACACTACGACTTCTCATAGAAGATAGGTTAAGGAAGGGCAAACCTACGTTTACAGCCTTTGTATACCTAGAGAAAGCTTTTGACAATGTTGACTGGAATACCCTCTTTCAAATTCTAAAGATGGCATGGGTAAAACACAGGAGCAAAAGGCTGTTTACAACTTGTACAGAAACCAGACGGGAGCTATAAGAATCTATGAGCATGAAATAGAAACATCGGTTGAGAAAGCAGTGAGATGGGGTTGTAGCCTATCTCCGATGTTATTCGAGCTATACACTGAACAAGCAAGTAAGGAAATCAAAGAAAAATTTGGCGTAGGAATTAAAGTTCAAGGAAAAGAAATAAAAATTTTGAGGTTTGCCGACGACATTGTAATTCTGTCAGAGACAGCAAAGGACTTGAAAGAGCAATTGAACGGAATGGACATTTTCTTGAAAGCAGGATATAAGATAAACATCAACAAAAGCAATACAAGGTTAACGGAACGTAGTAGAATTAAATCAGGTGATGCTGAGGGAATCAAATTAAGAAAATGGTTCAAATGGCTCTGAGCACTATGGGACTCAACTGCTGAGGTCATTAGTCCCCTAGAACTTAGAACTAGTTAAACCTAACTAACCTAAGGACATCACAAACATCCATGCCAGAGGCAGGATTCGAACCTGCGACCGTAGCGGTCTTGCGGTTCCAGACTGCAGCGCCTTTAACCGCACGGCCACTTCGGCCGGCAAATTAAGAAAAGACACACGTAAAGTAGTAGAAGTGTTTTGCTATTTGGGCAGCGGAATAACTAATGATGGCCGACGGAGAGAGGATATAAAATATGGACTGGCAATTGCAACAAAACGATTTCTAGAGAAGAGACTTTTTTAACATCGAATACAGATTTAAGTGTTAGGAAGTATTTTCTGAAGGTATTTGTATGGAGTGTAGCCATGTATGGAAGTGAAACATGAACAATAAACAGTTTAGACAAAAGGAAAAGAGAAGCTTTCAAAATGTGCTATCACAGAAGAAGGTTGAAGATTACATGGGTAGACTACGTAACTGATGAGGAGGTGCTGATTAGAATTGAGGAGACAAGAAATTTGTGACACAACCAGACAAAAAGAAGGGATCGGATGACAGGGCATATTCTGAGACATCAAGGCATTACCAGTTTAGTACTGGAGGGAAGTGTGTGTGTATGTGGTGGTGGTGGTGGGGTTAAAATCGTAGAGGGAGACAAAGAGATGAATACAGTAAGCAGATCAGGAAGAACGCAGGTTGCAGTAGTTATTCGGAGATGAAGGGGCTCGCACAGACGGAGCAGCATGGAGAGCTGCATTAAACCATTTTTCAGACTGGAGACCGCAACAACAATACTAATGTCTTTTACCGTGTAATCAAAGCATTGACAGCTTTAAGGCAGTTCACTAACGACGTCAGATGGACGTCATATCATTCTAGATGTGAGTGCAATATAATTTCAACCTTTAATCGTTAACATGAGGTGCGACAGATCCGCAGCGCATTTAGTAAGCTAAATTATATGACCAAAGTTGGCAACATTCCCGGCCGTCTAGCAGACGTCTTCACATCTGTTTACTTCCGGTCACCAGTTTTTCATTGTTATTAGCGTTTGACAGTTATTTAGTGGCTGATGAGTTCTCAGACTCCCACGTTAACACTTCTATTACAAGATAGTGCACAATAAGTGGGTGTAAATTCGCATACGACTGCTTACAATGGAGAAGAAGGATTTCCTTTGGAAATTGGATTCGGCTGGTGCAAGACTAGCTAAGGAAGAGGGCAATATTGGGTTGCTTACCCAGAGAAATTCGCCAAAGGGCAGCAAAATGGGTGGATCAACATCTGCTGTCAATGACAAACCGGCACAAGAAGAAGTGGCAGCTGCGAAAAGGAGGTGAATCATCTGGCCTAGAAATAAGGATGTAAAATCTCAATTCACTTGCCATCAGTGTGGGAAACATGTGCATCAAACATTTCCTTACAGGCTGTGATCAGTGTTTAAATGGTGATTGTAATGAGTCATCAGAAGAAGACCGTTGAATCACTGAATATTCAGTATATATCGTGTAAACATAATTGTAGGTATTATCGTTTATCTTATGCAATAAAATGCATTATTTCTTCAAGTAAGCATTAACTCAGTTTCACAATTTATGTTGTTGCATCTACTTTAATTTGTATCAAACAATCTAGTTTTTAATGTTATACTTATTGTAACACGCCCGGGAGTACAAACGGGTGGGGTACCTTTAAACTGTCTTCACTTCTGGACCGTGCGCCCTATCCACACCACGTACCTGGTAATCCCGCGGCGGTCGTACTGTTCTGCTCCACACTGCTGCTGGCTTCCCTGAAATTATCTATCGAAATATGCAAGCGGGTGTAGGGGAGCCACTCAACGTTCACAACACGGTTCTACTCCTGGTATGAACAACTACACTCCTGGAAATGGAAAAAAGAACACATTGACACCGGTGTGTCAGACCCACCATACTTGCTCCGGACACTGCGAGAGGGCTGTACAAGCAATGATCACACGCACGGCACAGTAGACACACCAGGAACCGCGGTGTTGGCCGTCGAATGGCGCTAGCTGCGCAGCATTTGTGCACCGCCGCCGTCAGTGTCAGCCAGTTTGCCGTGGCATACGGAGCTCCATCGCAGTCTTTAACACTGGTGGCATGCCGCGACAGCGTGGACGTGAACCGTATGTGCAGTTGACGGACTTTGAGCGAGGGCGTATAGTGGGCATGCGGGAGGCCGGGTGGACGTACCGCCGAATTGCTCAACACCTGGGGCGTGAGGTCTCCACAGTACATCGATGTTGTCGCCAGTGGTCGGCGGAAGGTGCACGTGCCCGTCGACCAGGGACCGGACCGCAGCGACGCACGGTTGCACGCCAAGACCGTAGGATCCTACGCAGTGCCGTAGGGGACCGCACCGCCACTTCCCAGCAAATTAGTTACACTGTTGCTCCTGGGGTATCGGCGAGGACCATTCGCAACCGTCTCCATGAAGCTGGGCTACGGTCCCGCACACCGTTAGGCCGTCTTCCGCTCACGCCCCAACATCGTGCAGCCCGCCTCCAGTGGTGTCGCGACAGGCGTGAATGGAGGGACGAATGGAGACGTGTCGTCTTCAGCGATGAGAGTCGCTTCTGCCTTGGTGCCAATGATGGTCGTATGCGTGTTTGGCACCGTGCAGGTGAGCGCCACAATCAGGACTGCATACGACCGAGGCACACAGGGCCAACACCCAGCATCATGGTGTGGGGAGCGATCTCCTACACTGGCCGTACACCACTGGTGATCGTCGAGAGGACACTGAATAGTGCACGGTACATCCAAACCGTCATCGAACCCATCGTTCTACCATTCCTAGACCGGCAAGGGAACTTGCTGTTCCAACAGGACAATGCACGTCCGCATGTATCCCGTGCCACCCAACGTGCTCTAGAAGGTGTAAGTCAACTACCCTGGCCAGCAAGATCTCCGGATCTGTCCCCCATTGAGCATGTTTGGGACTGGATGAAGCGTCGTCTCACGCGGTCTGCACGTCCAGCACGAACGCTGGTCCAACTGAGGCGCCAGGTGGAAATGGCATGGCAAGCCGTTCCACAGGACTACATCCAGCATCTCTACGATCGTCTCCATGGGAGAATAGCAGCCTGCATTGCTGCGAAAGGTGGATATACACTGTACTAGTGCCGACATTGTGCATGCTCTGTTGCCTGTGTCTATGTGCCTGTGGTTCTGTCAGTGTGATCATGTGATGTATCTGACCCCAGGAATGTGTCAATAAAGTTTCCCCTTCCTGGGACAATGAATTCACGGTGTTCTTATTTCAATTTCCAGGAGTGTATATTCTGACACGATAAAAGAAAATCGCAGGTTGCACTGTTTACATTCTAATTCATAAGTGTTTATCCCAATTAATGGATGATTATCAGCCCACAATACCACTCAGACGAGTAACCGACACGACGCGGGTGATTGTTGATGACGCGGAAGTCGAATGATCGCACGAAAGTTCTTACGCTCGTCACGCATACACAGATATTTGGTACCAGTCCTCCCTGACAACAGTAATAAATTTTAACACTGTTCACAAAGTTAAATTTACAGTTCACAGTTCTCAGTTGTACGAGCGTTCGCGTAACCGTCGCGGCGCGGTTGATTGTTGATGATGCGGAACGCGATGATCGAACGCACGTTCACACGCTCCCTTCAAGATACTGGCACTTAAATGCTCTCTTGTGTGGCGAATAGTATTACTCACCCACATTAGTTCATTCTTGGAGACCGAACACGGCGCGGATGATTGATGAACGGTGCGACGCGCAACGAGAGGATACACAAATCCGTTATCAGCAGCACTGCTCATTTTTAAATTACTTCTTGACGCACTTTCCTCTGAATCATGTGCTTATTTTATCACTTTAATAGCACTTGTAGCAACACTTCAACTTCCATACTAACAATGCCCCTCACACGCAGAGCTGCACACAACACAACAGTTCCGTGTCGCGTGCTCTACTCGTCAAACGCGGCTGCCAGCAAAGATACTACACAACTAAGCCAGCGATATGACAATACGCTCACATTATGTAGCAACATTAACATATCACGGGGAACCACTGGACCACACGTTGCCACTTGTGTAAAATGTTGTTGTTGTTATTGTCTTCAGTCCTGAGACTGGTTTGATGGCAGCTCTTCTTGCTACTCTATCCTGTGCAAGCTTCTTCATCTCCCAGTACTTACTGCAACCTACATCCTTCTGAATCTGCTTAGTGAGTTCATCTCTTGGTCTCCCTCTACGATTTTTACCCTCCACGTTGCCCCCCAATGCTAAATTTGTGATCCCTTGATGCCTCAGAACATGTCCTACCAACCGGTCCCTTCGTCTTGTCAAGTTGTGCCACAAACTCCTCTTCTCCCCAATTCTATTCAATACCTCCTCATTAGTTATGTGATCTACCCATCTAATCTTCAGCATTCTTCTGTAGCACCACATTTGGAAAGATTCTATTCTCTTCTTGTCCAAACTATTTATCGCCCATGTTTCACTTCCATACATAGCTACACTCCATACAAATGCTTTCAGAAACGACTTCCTGACACTTAAATCTATACTCGATGTTAACAAATTTCTCTTCTGCAGAAACGCTTTCCTTGCCATTGCCAGTCTACATTTTATATCCTCTCTACTTCGACCATCATCAGTTATTTTGCTCCCCAAATAGCAAACTCCTTTACTACTTTAAGTGTCTCATTTCCTAATCTAATTCCCTCAGCATCACCCGACTTAATTCGACTACATTCCATTAACCTTGTTTTGCTTTTGTTCATGTTCATCTTATATCCTCCTTTCAAGACACTGTCCATTCCATTCAACTGCTCTTCCAAGTCCTTTGCTGTCTCTGACAGAATTACAATGACATCGGCGAACCTCAACGTTTTAATTTCTTCTCCATGGACTTTAATACCTACATCTAATTTTTCTTTTGTTTCCTTTACTGCCTGCTCAATATACAGATTGAATAACATCTGGGACAGGGTACAACCCTGTCTCACTCCCTTCCCAACCGCTGCTTCCCTTTCATGCCCCTCGACTCTTATAACTGCCATCTGGTTTTTGTACAAATTGTAAAAAGCCTTTCGCTCCCTGTATTTTACCCCTGCCACCTTTAGACTTTGAAAGAGAGTATTCCAGTCAACATTCTCAAAAGCTTTCTCTAAGTCTACAAATGCTAGAAATGTAGGTTTGCCTTTCCTTAGTCTATTTTCTACGATAAGTCGTAGGGTCAGTATTGCCTCACGTGTTCCAACATTTCTACGGAATCCAAGCTGATCTTCGCCGAGGTCGGCTTCTACCAGTTTTTCCATTCGTCTGTAAAGAATTCGCGTTAGTATTTTGCAGCTGTGACTCATAAAACTGATAGTTCGGTAATTTTCACATCTGTCAACACCTGCTTTCTTTGGGATTGGAATTATTATATTCTTCTTGAAGTCTGTGGGTATTTCGTCTGTCTCATACATCTTGCTCACCAGATGGTAGAGTTTTGTAAGGACTGGCTCTCCCAAGGCCGTCAGTAGTTCCAATGGAATGTAGTCTACTCCCGGGGCCTTGTTTCGACTTAGGTCTTTCAATGCTCTGTCAAACTCTTCACGCAGTATCTTATCTCGTAAAATAATGCCACGTTAACAAAGGATTGTTAGTAGAAATGGCGTTCACATTTATGTACAGTGTCACCAAAATTGTATTCGCAGGTAGTTGGCAATGGCAATAAATGCCGAAACAGTCTGTCGTTGATAAACATTAATTATTACAAGCATCTTTCTTAGCAATAATTTATGGCGGCGTCGTAAGACAGACTTCTTCCAATGACGTGAATAGCCTTTACGTGAACACTCGAGTAATAAGAGAAGTAATTTTGCGAGGCAGTCGGTTATATTGCCCGCTGTAGACCAGCAGAGGTTATAAAGCCAGCTAGAGCCACGGCTGTCACCTGACGCCTCCACGCAGTAATAAACAGAGGAGAGAATAGACGGCAGGCGGAGCAGAAGTCGAGTGTCGCCGTCACGCAGATTGAATCGTGTTGTGGCAGCAGCGTGGAGGGGTCCGCCGAAGATTGATGATAAGCCGGCGGCCGCGACCACGTGGCCCCTGACCCCGGCGGCCAGCAGGTGGCACCTATCTCAGCAGAAATCTCTCGTGGCGTCTGGAGGGAGCCGTACCGGCTGAACGGCGAGAAATTACTTACTGACGGGCAAGTTACCACCTCTGTGACTTGTCCGGTATTAAAAAGCTGCTCCTCGAAAACATAGCGCCAATACTGGTCGAAGAAGGTGGTGTCATAAATAAAGCACATTATTCTTTACCTCCGTGCGAATATTAATTTGACAGCATAATACTCGCTGTTCGGTGCAGCGTGCTTGCTTATCAGTCAGCAAGTTTCAGTTTTACTGTGTCACCTCTTTTCATCTGTATTTTGTAATATTTCTGGATTAGTCAGCCATCATATTAGGCTCCAAGAAGCTGTTCCCAGAGCAGTGGCCGGCCGGGGTGGCCAAGCGGTTCTAGGCGCTACAGTCTCGAACTGCGCGACCGCTACGGTCGCAGGTTCGAATCCTGCCTCGAGTATAGATGTGTGTGATGTCCTTAGGTTAGTTAGGTTTAAGTAGTTCTGAGTTCTAGGGGACCGATGACCTTAGAAGTTAAGTCGCATAGTGCTCAGAGCCATTTGAACCAGAGCAGTGGAGATGCAAGAAGTATATAGATGACGAAATGTGGCGTGAGGTACCTGTGGCAGATGTTAGATTCGGTACCATTCCCGTGAGAAAGACTGCCTGCATAATGCTACTCCTCTGTGATTGGCTGGTGTGTTCGGAGCAAGGGCACCAAAACGCTAAAGTATGGTTATTATTATTAGTTAAACTACTCATTGGAATGACTTCACTTTTTAATATAAATATCTCTCAACAGCTGACTATCAATCAGTCATTTTAGAATTATTAAAAACAATTTAAATCAAAAATAAAAGACTGAGAAATTGCAGAAGAAGCACTTCGGAAGCGTTCGGGTCACGCCTTTTCTGGTATGACGTGTTGTCTGTCGTAGGATGTGTTTCCAATTTTTATTTAAGTTCCAGTTCGTCACTCTGGATTAGGCAGTCGAAATGTACAGTCATGTTGTCTGTAGCAGGATGTGTTTCCAGGATTCAGTATTAAAATATTCACTCCGGTAGTAATGAGGCACAGACACGTGCCACAAATAGTGTAAAGATACATTTTCGTAAGCATCATGTATTTTGCTGTATCAGAAGGTGTTGTATTAAGATCATGTAGTCTTCTCGTGTGGCTATATTAAAATACGCGAGTGGCATCCCAAAGAAGTGATACATTATTTCAGAACAGAAACTCGCTAAAAGTCAGTTTCAGCCTCAGGACACAGAACCTACGACCTGCGTGCTGTTTTCTGCGCTGGGGACGTCAACTTGAAGACAGCGGGTTAGTGAACTATAAGAGAACCTTCGTATTCCACACAGAGCAGTGGAAACAACTAGGCGCCTCACGTGTACTGAATGCACAGAACAAATGTGCTCAGTGGCACGTCATCTGCAGTAATGTAGAGGAGATAAAGGAGGATAATCGTTATTAACACCAAAAATCAATTCATTCTTCCTTTCTTGCCGTAATTTACAGACATACTCTAAATAAACTTTTTGTAGCGCATGGCAGAGGGCACTTAGCATTCGCCACTCAACTAAAACCAAAGAACATTTTTAAAAGTCTAATTCTATTGGTTGATTTGGGGAACGGAACAAAACAGCGAGGTCATCGGTCACGTCGGATTGAGGAAAGATGGGGAAGGAAGTCCGCCGTGCCCTTTCAAAGGAACCATCCCGGCATTTGCCTGAAACGGTTTAGGAAAATCACGAAAACGCAAACCAGGATGAGCGAACGAGTGTTTGAACCGTCGTCCTACCGAATGCGAGTCCAGCGTGCTAACCACTGCGCCATCTCGCTGGGTGGTCTAATTCTGTCTTAGCGGTCATTACGAGTGCGATTCGCACGACTCGGGTTATGTATCTAGATACTTTATTCAGTATCAGACTAAGAACAGCCGACCAGTTGCAAAGGATAAAGTAATCTTTACCTAGGTTTCAATAGATATAAATCTATCTTCTTCAGAAGACGGCAGTATTATAACAACATGAAGTGATATGTCCTTGAAACCTAGGTAAAGATTACTTTATCCTTTGCAACTGGTCGGCTGTTCTTAGTCTGATTTACGTGGAACCATTGCTGTAGCGCAGCTATGTTTAAAGTACTGTTATTCAATATCGTTTTTTTATTTCTTTTTCAACATTTTCTTTCCCTTCTTGAGAAGATTGGGCGGCCGGCTACTGAAAGATTTTTAACTGTATCGAGCCTGTAACTCCAAGTTTTATTTATCTCCTTTATTCTGGCATTTTTTTCTTATCCTAGTTTATATCTGCCTAATTCTCATCACAGTTAATTACAATTTTTATTTGTTTCTCCGTATTTGCTAGCAAAATGTCAATTAAATTTTTTGTTTGTATGCACCTTATTTGTTTACAAAATGTTTCCTACATGTAGCATGTATCTACTTCTTTAATATTTAGATTGTTATAACATTTTTCCTTTAGTTTGGTGATGTGTTCCCATTATGTTCTTTTTTGTTTCGTTTAATCTCTTCCTATTTTCTTACGTTCATTTATTCATTTGATATTAATTTTGTTGGCTTTCTTCTTCTGTACTTTATATCTTTTTCTATACAGGGTGGTCCATTGATAGTGACCGGGCCAAACATCTCACGAAATAAGCATCAAACGAAAAAACTACAAAGAACGAAACTCGTCTAGCTTTAAGGAGGAAACCAGATGGCGCTATGGTTGGTCCGCTAGATGGCGCTGCCGTAGCTCAAACGGATATCAACTGCGTTTTTTTTTTAAATAGGAACCCCCATTTTTATAACTTATTCGTGTAGTACGTAAAGAAATATGAATGTATTAGTTGTACCACTTTTTTCGCTATGTGATAGATGGCGCTGTAATTGTCACAAACGTAAAAGTACGTAGTATCACGTAATATTCCGCCAGTGCGGACGGTATTTGCTTCGTGATACTTTACCCGTGTTAAAATGGACCGTTTACTGACTGCGGAAAAGCTCGATATCGTGTTGATGTATGGCTATTGTGATCAAAATGCCCAACGGGCGTGTGCTATTTATGCTGCTCGGTATCCTGGACGACATCATGCAAGTGTCCGTACCGTTCGCCGGATAGTTACGTTATTTAAGGAAATAGGAAGTGTTCAGCCACATGTGAAACGTCAACCACGACCTGCAACAAATGGTGATGCCCCAAGTAGGTGTTTTAGCTGATGTCGCGACTAATCCGCACATCAATAGCAGACAAATTGCGCGAGAATCGGGAATCTCAGAAACGTCGGTGTTGAAAATGCTGCATCAACATCGATTGCACCCGTACCATATTTCTATGGATCAGGAATTGCATGGCGACGACTTTGAACGTCGTGTACAGTTCTGCCACTCGGCACAAGAGAAATTACGGGACGATGATATATTTTTTGCACGCGTTCTGTTTAGGGACTAAGCGTCATTAACCAACAGTGGTAACGTAAACCGGCATAAATGCACTATTGGGCAACGGAAAATCCATGATTGCTCCGACAAGTGGAACATCAGCGACCTTGGTGGGTTAATGTATGGTGCGGCATTATGGGAGGAAGGATAATTGGCCTCCATTTTATCGATGGCAATCTAAATGGTGCAATGTATGCTGATTTCCTAAGTAATGTTATACCGATGTTACTACAAGATGTTTCACTGCATGACAGAATGGCGATTTACTTCCAACATGATGGATGTCCGGCACATAGCTCGCATGCGGTTCAAGTGATATTGAATAGCATATTTCATGACAGGTGGATTGGTCGTCGAAGCACCATACGATGACCTGCACGTTCACCGGAACTGACGTCCCCGGATTTCTTTTTGTCGGGAAAGTTGAAGGATATTTGCTATCGCCGGCCGGAGAGGCCGTGCAGTTCTAGGCGCTACAGTCTGGAACCGAGCGACCGCTACGGTCACAGGTTCGAATCCTGCCTCGGGCATGGATGTGTGTGTTGTCCTTCGTTTAGTTAGGTTTAATTAGTTCTCAGTTCTAGGCGACTGATGACCTCAGAAGTTAAGTCGCATAGTGCTCACAGCCATTTGAACCATTTGATGTTTGCTATCGTGATCCACCGACAACGCCTGACAACATGCTTCAGCGCATTTTCAATGCATGTTCGAACATTACGGAAGGCGAACTACTCGCTGTTGAGAGAAATGTCGTTACACGTATTCCCAAATGCAGTGAGGTTGACGGACATCATTTCGAGCATTTATTGCATTAAAGTGGTATTTACAAGTAATCACGCTGTAACAGCATGCGTTCTCAGAACTGATAAGTTCACAAAGGTACTTGTATCACATTGAAACAATCGAAATAAAATGTTCAAACGTACCCACATTCTGTATTTTAATTTAAAAAACTTACCTGTTACCAACTGTTCGTCTAAAATTGTGAGCCATATGTTTGTGACTATTACAGCGCCATCTATCACAAAGAGTGGTACTACTAAAACATTCATATTTCTTTACGTACTACACGACTATGTAATAAAAAATGGGGGTTCCTATTTAAAAAAACGCAGTTGATATCCGTTTGACCTGTGGCAGTGCTATTTAGCGGGCCAACCATAGTGCCATCTGGTTTCCCCCTTCAAGCTAGACAAGTTTCGTCTGTGTTGTTTTTTCGTTTGATGCTTATTTCGTTAGATATTTGGCCCGGTCACGATCAATGGACCTACCTGTATACGCTTTTATAGTTTGTTGAAACATAAGGAACGATTTCTGTAATGGTAGAGGGAGTCAGAGAATGAAGAGGAACAGAGACAATGAAATACATGGTAACACATGATTGAGGACGTAGCGTGCATGTACTACTCTGAGATGAAGAGGTTGGTGTAGGAAAGGAGATAAGGAAATGGCCATCACAGTGTCGGTACAAACCGTCCACAGCTTCCTCGCTCTGGGCTTGCTGGACCAGAATGCCGCCACTGGCTTTGGCTGTGTTCGGACGGCTGGCGACCGCCGGTCTGTCCTTGGTTCTCCCCACGCAACGCACGGCGGCGCAGAGCAGGTACACCACAGGCGGTGTCTTTCGCAGAAAAAACTGCGGGCCAGGGAGGGCTGATTCCCACAGTCCAGCCACCCGGCCAGGACCGAGCCTACAATCTTCCCATTTGTGCGCATTAGGGCCGTTTATTGCCGCAACCCGGCCTTGTTTCTGCGCTCCAGTGCCTGCCACAGCGGAGCTCTGTCAATTCCATTCCCATCTGATTCATCAGGTATTTCCGCAATGTTTCGCACAGAAGCCTACGCAGATGTGCTGTAATAATTACTTGGCGAATAAAATCTCATGAGGATGCACTCAGGAGTACGATTTTCATCTGTTTGGGTAATATGCCATCGATAGTGACAAATATAAATGATTTTTAAGTCACCATTATCAGTCGTTTTCGACTGAGTGCTAGGACAGTGACCTGGAGAGGATACATTCACAGTTGATACCTTCAAAGGCTAATTTTGGCGGCAAACCAACCTTTGCTCTTTTCTGGACAATTACACGTACATCCATTTTTGTCATACCAGCACCAGCCTTCTGTCTCACTCACTCCTGTTTCACTTCTATTAACAGCTGTCATTTCTGTTAACAGCTGTCACTTATACGACTATCCGAAGTGTTCCGAAGTAACACAAAGTCTATTGCAGGATACTTCATATTTTGACTCTTGCTTGCGTTTCGTGGACTGCGTAAATGATCCACTACATAATATCAAATAAAAAAAACCTTCGAATCCCTCAACTTTCCACATAAGAGTACGTACAAGGATACATCGGAAGATTTATTCCAATCAGCAGAGTAGCATGTTAACATGACATAACGTAGTGGTAAATAAACTTACATCTGACAAACGAACTACAATACAAACGTTTGATAGCGTTCAGTATGCCACGATAACTGGTTATATCTTCATTTTATTTCCTAATGTTGCAGAAACGTGATAGGGAAAAAAGTAACAAAATCAGTTTCAGTAATGAAGACAGCAATTCGTAATTTACGAATCGTACGAGCAACATGATAAGCTACATTGCAATAAAATGTGATCATATGGGCCTCTACAGTCTTTGACTGTGATGTGTAAATTACGAGATTAGACTCCAGCAGACGAAATTTTAGGCCAGGTGCAAGCCCACAGTCAAAACTCCGGCGTACCAAACGAATTGTTCGCAAAATTTTAATATCCGTTGGTGCAGTAAAAGGCTTTCGGATGCAGAAATGCACTTGCGTTCCCGGTGCAGGTGCGGATATTGTATCTCTTATCGGCATAGATGCTGTTTACAGCTAGAATAACGGCGACTGGCTGCACATGAGGTATTCAGACGAACTAGAATCAAGAAAGACATTGATGGACATCTACGAAAAAACGGAAGCAAGATATCTGCGTTGCTTCTCGCCGCGGATGATGCTTGAGTGGTGAAATTTACGCAGCGAGGGCAGCAGTACGTGTTATCTAACAGCCGTTCTGCTGTCTTGAGTTGTGCTATTATATACACTGTGTGATCAAAAGTATCCGTACACACGCAAAAACATACGTGTTTCATATTAGGTGCATTGTGCTGCCACCTACTGCTGCCAGGTATTGCATATCAGCGAGCTCAGTAGTCATTAGACATCGTGAGAGAGCAGAACGTGGCGCTCGGCGGAAATCACGAGGTCAGATGATTGGGTGTCACTTGTGTCACATGTCTGACTTCCACACTCCTAAACAGCCCTAGGTCCACTGTTTCGGATGTAATAGTAAAGTGGAAACGCGAAGGGATACAGCACGAAAGCGTACAGGCCGATCTCGTCTGCTGACCGAGAGAGACCGCCGACAGTTGAAGAGGGTCGCAATGAGTAACAGGCAGACATCTATCCAGACTACCACACAGGAATTCCAAATTGCATAAGGATCCACTGCAAGTACTATGACAGTTAGGGGCGAGGTGAGAAAACTTGGATTTCATCGTCGAGCGGCTGCTCATAAGCAACACATCATGCCAGCAAATGCCAAACAAGGCCTCGCTTGGTGTAAGGAGCGTAAACATTGGACGACTGAACAGTAGAAAAGCGTTGTGTGGAGTGACGAATCACGGTACACAATGTGGCGAAGCGATGGCGGGGTGTGGGTAAGGCGAATGCCTTGTGAACGCCATTTACCAGTGTATGTAGTGCCAACAGTAAAATTCGGAGGCGGTGGTGTTACGGTGTGGTCGTGTTTTTCATGGATGGGGGTTGCACCCCTTGTTGTTTTGCGTGCCACTATCACAGCACAGGCCTACATTGATGGTTTAAACACCTTCTTGCTTCCCATTGTTGAAGAGCAATTCGGGGATGGCGATTGCATCTTTCAACACGATAGAGCACCTGTTCATAATACACGGCCTGTAGCGGAGTGGTTACAGATTAATAACATCCCTGTAATGGACTGGCCTGCACAGAGTCCTGACCTGAATCCTATAGAACACCTCTGGAATGTTTTGGAACACAGACTTCGTGCCAGACCTCACTGACCCACATCGATACCTCTCCTCAGTTCAACACTCCGTGAAGAATGGGCTGCCATTGCCCCAGAAACCTTCCAGCACCTAATTGAACGTATGCCTGCGAGAGTGGAAGCTGTCATCAAGGCTAAGGGTGGGCCAACTCCATATTGAATTCCAGCATTACCTATGTAGGGGGCCACGACTTTGTGAGTCATTTTCAGCCAGGTGTCCGGGTACTTTTGATCACGTAGTTTATGAACCAAAGAAGAACTTCCTAGCATTCCAGCCAGTTGTTCAGAGATATGGCTGGAAGGCAACTATATTCACGACTTATATAACAAAGCAACGTACCAGTTACTTTTTTCCACAGAGAGCACGATGCATTTCGATAATTTATTCTCCAGATCAAATGCAGTTATTTTCAGCGGTGTTTCATGTGCTGTTTACTCTGCAGTCGTCTTTTTGTGGTTGAACTCAAATCGGAAAATTTAGGCCCTGTTACTTTTTCACGTGCTAGTGTATTTCATCTCACTTCTTGCAGATGAAGATGATATTGGTATAACTGTAAGAACGCCAAGATCAATGGAAGAAGCCTTACAAGCCTTGAAAGAACTGTCAGTATCGTGGATCTATAGACAAATGAAGGCAAAATTAAATAATCGAGACCACTGCTCAGGAAAACTAAATTTATAATGTATATTTATAACGTAGCCAACGGCCTTGCTTCAGTGGTAACACCAATTCCCGTGAGATCACAGAAGTTAAGAGCTGTCCCGCTGGGCTAGCACTTGGATGGGTGACCATCCACTCTGCCGTGCGCTGTTGGCATGTGGTTACGTTCCTAGGCACTCCCGAGTTTGAATGTAATTTTATCCTTTCTCTTGTGTTCATGATTGTTCTCGGGCTGTGTTTAATTTGCTTAAGATTTATTCCTAAATCAATAAACAGTTTAATCTCAAGCAAGTTTTACACTTCCATATTCTATTTTTTAATGTGAGAAGTCAGTTTAGTTCCCTAACCAATATAGTGCACAGTCATAAGCGAATCGCCATCCCCGTCCATCGCTGAACCCAATCAACAACTAGTTACAATCGCCGGCCGCGGTGTTCTAGCGGTTCTGGGCGTTCAGTCCAGAACCGCGGGACTGCTACGGTCGCAGGTTCGAATCCTGCCTGGGGCATGGATGTGTGTGCTGTCCTTAGGTTAGTTAGGTTTAATTAGTTCTAAGTTCTAGGCGACTGATGACCTCAGAAGTTAAGTCGCATAGTGCTCAGAGCCATTTGAACCAAGCCATTTAGTTACAATCATTAACATAACAATCCATGTACTATTTGAATTGAAATTAGTAGTATGAATGTTCAGTCCTTGCAAGTTTAATACGTTGTTTGTACAATGAATTCTGAACGTATTGTACTCCATGGTTTTACTTTCGTAGCCAGTGATATCCGTATCCACAATTAAGAGTTATAGAAAGTTCAATGATGCCCACTCAAGATAAAATGCTTATGGTGTTTTTATTAAATTCCGTTGAGTAACATCATTAGTCAGGACTGGAACCTGAGGAGGGATGTGTTGCCGTGAATGTACCTGTCATATCAGCTAGATGACATGCCAGTATGGGCGGAAATCTAACAAACTTGCCATTATTTTGCAGGAAAAATAATTATAAAATGGTTCAAATGTCTCTGAGCACTATGTGACTTAACATCTGAGGTCATCAGTCCCCTAGAACTTAGAACTACTTAAACCTAACAAATCTAAGGACATCACATACATCCATGGAAGAGGCAGGATTCGAACCTGCGACCGTAGCGGTCGCGCTGTTCCAGACTGAAGCGCCTAGAACCGCTCGGCCACAACGGCCGACAACAGTTATAAGTTTCCCTTCATAACCATATGGGACCTCTATTTATTCACTCTGAGAAGACTGGAAGCCGTTTTGAATGCCAACGGTTTCCGTAGGCCGTACTGAGCTGTCCGCACCTGGCCGTGTATTTGAACGTCAACGTTGAGCATGTCGAGTTTCTGACGTCAAAACGCGGGAAAAGTACGTTCTGGAGTCTTTCTCAAAGTGCAGAGCAATATCTAGTACGCCATATATTCTGAACATGCGCTTAAACGTAGACCATGAGATGGAAGAACGTCACGTACGTCGCATTACACCATTCGCGACCCACAAAAAATACAGGTCTCGCAAAGAACTTGAGACGTCACACCAAATGCCTTGCCCGACGTACACCGCGAATACTCGGCTACGTCCAGGGCCTGGCGGTAAATCAGTTTGTGGCTGTAGAGATACCCACTAAAGTCCCTAACTTTGTCATTTGTTATCGAGAGCTTAGCTGTACTTAAACGTGCAGTTATGCAGTATCGAATTGGTGCTACGTAGTGACTTGCTATCTGCCGGTGACGGTCGGTGCTCCGAAGCCATCTCTCTACAGTATAGAGTCGCGAGACTCCATATTGCCCATCAGTTGAAGCCCATATGTATATCTGCCATTTCTAAGCACCATGAAATTGTAAATTTCTCGAAGACATGTCGTTAATTGTACGATTTGTTGTAATAAAACGACAGGAAACGACGTACTGGTGGTGAAAGAGTTATTGTAGCTTGCGTATTATGAAAGTATACCGTTTCAAAGCAACGGCACATTGAGGATCCATCAAAAACGCGTGAATATTGGTAGAACTGATTACAGATAAATGTTTGTTAAGAACGTATCTACGATTAAAGTATTTGAATATGGTAGGGTGCGAAATATGGGCATATGTTATTCGTGGTCGATGCAGCTTAATGAGTTGTTGTTGTTGTTGTTGTTGTGGTCTTCAGTCCTGAGACTGGTTTGATGCAGCTCTCCATGCTACTCTATCCTGTGCAAGCTTCTTCATCTCCCAGTACCTACTGCAACCTACATCCTTCTGAATCTGCTTAGTGTATTCATCTCTTGGTCTCCCTCTACGATTTTTACCCTCCACGCTGCCCTCCAATGCTAAATTTGTGATCCCTTGATGCCTCAAAACATGTCCTACCAACCGATCCCTTCTTCTAGTCAAGTTGTGCCACAAACTTCTCTTCTCCCCAATCCTATTCAATACCTCCTCATTAGTTACGTGATCTACCCACCTTATCTTCAGCATTCTTCTGTAGCACCACATTTCGAAAGCTTCTATTCTCTTCTTGTCCATACTAGTTATCGTCCATGTTTCACTTCCATACATGGCTACACTCCATACAAATACTTTCAGAAACGACTTCCTGACACTTAAATCTATACTCGATGTTAACAAATTTCTCTTCTTCAGAAACGATTTCCTTGCCATTGCCAGTTTACATTTTATATCCTCTCTACTTCGACCATCATCAGTAATTTTACTCCCTAAATAGCAAAACTCCTTTACTACTTTAAGTGTCTCATTTCCTAATCTAATTCCCTCAGCATCGCCCGATTTAATTTGACTACATTCCATTATCCTCGTTTTGCTTTTGTTGATGTTCATCTTATATCCTCCTTTCAAGACATTGTCCATTCCGTTCAACTGCTCTTCCAAGTCCTTTGCTGTCTCTGACAGAATTACAATGTCATCGGCGAACCTCAAAGTTTTTACTTCTTCTCCATGAATTTTAATACCTACTCCGAATTTTTCTTTTGTTTCCTTTACTGCTTGCTCAATATACAGATTGAATAACATCGGGAAGAGGCTACAACCCTGTCTCACTCCCTTCCCAACCACTGCTTCCCTTTCATGCCCCTCGACTCTTATAACTGCCATCTGGTTTCTGTACAAATTGTAAATAGCCTTTCGCTCCCTGTATTTTACCCCTGCCACATTTAGAATGTGAAAGAGAGTATTCCAGTCAACATTGTCAAAAGCTTTCTCTAAGTCTACAAATGCTAGAAACGTAGGATTGCCTTTTCTTAATCTTTCTTCTAAGATAAGTCGTAAGGTTAGTATTGCCTCACGTGTTCCAACATTTCTACGGAATCCAAACTGATCCTCCCCGAGGTCGGCGTCTATCAGTTTTTCCATTCGTCTGTAAAGAATTCGCGTTAGTATTTTGCAGCTGTGACTTATTAAACTGATAGTTCGGTAATTTTCACATCTGTCAACATCTGTCAACACCTGCTTTCTTTGGGATTGGAATTATTATATTCTTCTTGAAGTCTGAGGGTATTTCACCTGTCTCATACATCTTGCTCACCAGATGGTAGAGTTTTGCAAGGACTGGCTCTCCCAAGGCCGTCAGTAGTTCTAATGGAATGTTGTCTACTCCCGGGGCCTTGTTTCGACTCATGTCTTTCAGTGCTCTGTCAAACTCTTCACTCAGTATCGTATCTCCCATTTCACCTTCATCTACATCCTCTTCCATTTCCATAATATTGTCCTCAAGTATATCGCCCTTGTATAAACCCTCTATATACTGCATCCACCTTTCTGCCTTCCCTTCTTTGCTTAGAACTGGGTTGCCATCTGAGCTCTTGATATTCATACAAGTGGTTCTCTTCTCTCCAAAGGTCTCTTTAATTTTCCTGTAGGCAGTATCTATCTTACCCCTAGTGAGACAAGCCTCTACATCCTTACATTTGTCCTCTAGCCATCCCAGCTTAGCCATTTTGCACTTCCTGTCAATCTCATTTTTGAGACGTTTGTATTCCTTTTTGCCTGCTTCATTTACTGCATTTTTATATTTTCTCCTTTCATCAATTAAATTCAATATTTCTTCTGTTACCCAAGGATTTCTATTAGCCCTCGTCTTTTTACCTACTTGATCGTCTGCTGCTTTCACTAATTCATCCCTCAGAGCTACCCATTCTTCTTCTACTGTATTTCTTTCCCCCATTCCTGTCAATTGTTCCTTTATGCTCTCCCTGAAACTCTCTACAACCTGTCGTTCTTTCAGTTTATCCAGGTCCCATCTCCTTAAATTCCCGCCTTTTTGCAGTTTCTTCAGTTTCAAGCTGCAGTTCATAACCAAGAGATTGTGGTCAGAATCCATATCTGCCCCTGGAAATGTCTTACAATTTAAAACCTGGTTCCTAAATCTCTGTCTTACCATTATATAATCTATCTGATACCTTTTAGTATCTCCAGGATTCTTCCAGGTATACAACCTTCTTTTATGATTCTTGAACCAAGTGTTAGCTATGATTAAGTTATGCTCTGTGCAAAATTCTACAAGGCGGCTTCCTCTTTCATTTCTTCCCCCCAATCCATATTCACCTACTATGTTTCCTTCTCTCCCTTTTCCTACTGACGAATTCCACTCACCCATGACTATTAAATTTTCGTCTCCCTTGACTACCTGAATAATTTCTTTTATCTCGTCATACATTTCATTAATTTCTTCATCATCTGCAGAGCTAGTTGGCATATAAACTTGTACTACTGTAGTAGGCATGGGCTTTGTGTCTATCTTGGCCACAATAATGCGTTCACTATGCTGTTTGCAGTAGCTAACCCGCACTCCTATTTTTTTATTCATTATTATACCTACTCCTGCATTACCTCTATTTGATTTTGTATTTATAACCCTGTAATCACCTGACCAAAAGTCTTGTTCCTCCTGCCACCGAACTTCACTAAATCCCACTATATCTAACTTTAACCTATCCATTTCCATTTTTAAATTTTCTAACCTACCTGCCCGATTAAGGGATCTGACATTCCACGCTCCGATCCGTAGAACGCCAGTTTTCTTTCTCCTGATAACGACGTCCTCTTGAGTAGTCCCCGCCCGGAGATCCGAATGGGGGACTATTTTACCTCCGGAATATTTTATCCAAGAGGACGCCATCATCATTTAATCGTACGGTAAAGCTGCATGTCCTCGGGAAAAATTACGGCTGTAGTTTCCCCTTGCTTTCAGCCGTTCGCAGTACCAGCACAGCAAGGCCGTTTTGGTTAATGTTACAAGGCCGGATCAGTCAATCATCCAGACTGTTGCCCCTGCAACTACTGAAAAGGCTGCTGCCCCTCTTGAGGAACCACATGTTTGTCTGGCCTCTCAACAGATACCCCTCCGTTGTGGTTGCACCTACGGTACGGCCATCTGTATCGCTTAGGCACGCAAGCCTCCCCACCAACGGCAAGGTCCATGGTTCATGAGTAGAGACGTAGAATTCTAAGCTGTATGTGGCGTATTGCTGGTTCCCGTCTCACTGTATCGTTTTTTTTTTACCAATCCGAGCGTTTTCAAATAGTTCCTGATACTTTCTTTTAGTGTACTACAAGTATGTTCTATAGTATTCAATGTTATGTAAATGTAAGTGCGCTCTTTCTGAGAAGTGAGTTTGTTCGACTGGCTTTACCTGCAAGACAGCCTCTACTACTTGATGATAGATATTTTGCACTTTCTTGTTTTAAGTTTTGCATTTCACATGTTTTAATTTCTCTGCTACTGAATAATATCAATGATCATGTATGAATGACCTTAGGGTTTTACTGAAAGGTGAGAATTATGAAATAATTTATTTCTTACATATAGAACTGTTGCAAATTTACACTGAGGGTCGTAGGATAGCGATATATACATATACAGATGGCGGTAGTATGGTGTACACGAGCTATAATGGGGCAGAGCATTGGCGGAGCTGTCATTTGTATTCGGGTGATCCATGTGAAAAAGTTTGCGACGTGATTATGGCCGCATGACGGGAATTGACAGAGTCTGTAACTGGAGCTAGACGCATGTGACACTCCATTTTGGAACTAGCTGGGAAATTCAATATCCCCAGATCTAAAACGTCAAGAGTGTGCCGAGAATAGCAAGTTTCAGGAATCACCTCTTCCCGTGGACAACGCGTGGTGGAGACCCATCGCTTAACGACCGACACTGGCGGCGTTTGCGTACTATCAGTGCCAACAGACAAGCAATACAGCGTGAAATAACCGCAGAAACCAACGTGGGGCGGATGACGAACGTATCTGTTTGGACAGTGCGGTGAAATTTGGCGTTCATGGACTGTGGCAGCAGACGACCGACGCAAGCGTCTTTGGTAACATCACGGCATCGCCTGCAGCGCCCCTCCTGGGCTCGTGATCACATCGGTTGGACGCTGGACGACTGGGTAACCGTGGTCTTGTCCGGTGAATCCCGTTTTCCGTTGGAGAATGCTGATGGTAGTGTTCGCTTGTGGCGCCGACTCCACGAAGCCATGGACGCAAGTTGTCAACAAGGCACTGTGCAGGCTGGTAGTGGTTCCATAATGGTGTGGGCTGTGTTTACATGAAATGGACTGGATCTTCTGATCAGACTGAACCGATGATTGACTGGGAATGGTTATGTTTGATTAGCTGTAGAGTATCTACAGCCATAAGTGGATTTCATGTTCCCAAACAACGATGGATTTTTTATGGATGACAGTGATCCATGTCACCAGGCCTCAGTTCTTGCCGGCTGGTTTGAAGAACATTCTGAACACCCAGACCGCCTCACATGAATCCCATCGAACATTTATGGGGCATAAGTTGGGAGATCAGTACGAGCACGCACTGCTGCACCGGCTACACTTTCGCAATCCTGGATGGCTGTAGAGGCAGTATGCCTCAATATTTATGCTTGGGACTTCCAACAACTTTTTGAGTCCTTACCACGTCGAATTACTGCACTATGCCTGGAAAAATAGGTCTGACACGATCTTACGACGTATGCCATGACTTTGATCACATGAGTGTACGTCGCATATTTGTAATGGGAATTTTGTAAACGGATGAGAGTGTGTGAATTCTTAAGGGACCAAACTGCTGAGGTCATCGGTCCCTAGACTTATGCTAAAAACAACACGCACACACCCGTGCCCGAGGGAGGACTCGAAACTCCGGCGGGAAGGGCCGCGCAATCCGTGACAGGGCGGCTCTATCGCGTGACCACTCCGCGCAGCTAAACGGATGTCCTTACTGAGCCGACATGGTACTTACCTTAGGTGTTTATGGGTATTGTAGATTTTATGGGCCTCCTGTATTACATTGATATCAAGTGTTTCCACCGAGCAAGGTGGCGCAGCGGTTAGCACTCTGAAATCGCATTCGGGAGGACGAAGGTTCAAACCCGCGTCCGACTATCCTGATTTAGGTTTCCCGTGATTTCCCTAAATACACTACTAGCCATTAAAATTGCTACACCAAGAAGATGACGTGCTACAGACGCGAAATTTAACAGACAGGAAGAAGATGCTGTGATACGCAAATGATTATCTTTTCAGAGCATCCAAACAAGGTTCGCGGGTTTGAACCTTCGTCCTCCAGAATGCGAGTCCAATGTGCTAACCACTGCGCCACCTCGTTCGGTGGAAACACTGGAAGTCAATGTAATACAGGAGGCCGATAAAAACTAGAATACCCATAAACACATAAGATAAGTACTATGTCCTATGTAGGATGACACCTACAACGTGCTGACATGAGGAAAGTTTCCAACCGATTTCTCATACACAAACAGCAGTTGACCGGCGTTGCCTGGTGAAACGCTGTTGTGATGCCTCGTGTAAGGAGGAGAAATGCGTACCATCACATTTCCGACTCTGATAAAGGTCGGATTGTAGCCTGTCGCGATTGCGCTTTATCGTATCGCGACATTGCTGCTCACGTTGATCGAGATCCAATGACTGTTAGCGGAATATGGAATCGGTGGGTTCAGGAGGGTAATACGGAACGCCGTGCTGCATCCCAACGGCCTCGTATCACTGGCAGTCGAGATGACTGGCATCTCATCCGCGTGGCTCTAACGGATTGTGCAGCCACGTCACGATCCCTGAGTCAACAAATGGGGACGTTTGCAAGACAACAACCATCTGCACGAATAGTTCGACGACGTTTGCAGCAGCATGGACTGTCATCTCGGAGACCATGGCTGCAGTTACCCTTGACGCTGCATCACAGACAGGAGCGCCTGCGATGGTGTACCCAACGACGAACCTGGGTGCACGAATGGCAAACGTCAATTTTTCGGATCAATCCCGGTTCTGTTTACAGCATCATGATTGTCGCATCCGTGCTTGGCGACATCGCGGTGAACGCACATTGGAAGCGTGTATTCGTCATCGCGATACAGGCGTATCACCCGGCGTGATGGTATGGGGTGGCACTGATTACACGTCTCGGTCAGCTCTTGTTCGCATTCACGGCACTTTGAACAGTGGATGTTACATTTCAGATGTGTTACGACCCGTGACTCTATCCTTCATTCGATCCCTGCAAAACCCTACATTTCAGCAGGATAATGCACGACCGCATGTTGCAGGTACTGTACGGGCCCTTCTGGATACAGAAAATGTTCGACTGCTGCCCTGGCCAGCACATTCTCCAGGTCTCTCACCAATTGAAAACGTCTGGTCAATCGTGGCCGAGCAACTGGCTCCTCACAATACGCCAGTCACTACTCTTGATGAACTGTGGTATCGTGTGGGCAGCTGTACCTGTACACGCCATCCAAGCTCTGTTTGACTCATCGCCCAGGCGTATAAAGGCCATTAAGGCCGTTATTACGGCCAGATGTGGTTGTTCTGGGTACTGATTTCTCAGGATGTATGCAGGTGGGCGCAGAAAGCTATGCGCAGAAAGCAACGTGTTTTCTCAGTTGTGCGCATGACGTCACGGTGGAAGCAGCTGTGCCAAACAGTACACAGTTCGAATTGTGTGTGATTGTTTTTCTTGTGTTGTTTTGTGTTTGAAGGAGTATTTTGATTGAATTCTTTCTTCTGAGGTACTCAGTCAACAGCGGAAACATTCGGAATTCGGGAGTGTTAACGGTTTTTGCTGTAACTGATATTTGATTCGGAACTGAAATACACTCCTGGAAATTGAAATAAGAACACCGTGAATTCATTGTCCCAGGAAGGGGAAACTTTATTGACACATTCCTGGGGTCAGATACATCACATGATCACACTGACAGAACCACAGGCACATAGACACAGGCAACAGAGCATGCACAATGTCGGCACTAGTACAGTGTATATCCACCTTTCGCAGCAATGCAGGCTGCTATTCTCCCATGGAGACGATCGTAGAGATGCTGGATGTAGTCCTGTGGAACGGCTTGCCATGCCATTTCCACCTGGCGCCTCAGTTGGACCAGCGTTCGTGCTGGACGTGCAGACCGCGTGAGACGACGCTTCATCCAGTCCCAAACATGCTCAATGGGGGACAGATCCGGAGATCTTGCTGGCCAGGGTAGTTGACTTACACCTTCTAGAGCACGTTGGGTGGCACGGGATACATGCGGACGTGCATTGTCCTGTTGGAACAGCAAGTTCCCTTGCCGGTCTAGGAATGGTAGAACGATGGGTTCGATGACGGTTTGGATGTACCGTGCACTATTCAGTGTCCCCTCGACGATCACCAGTGGTGTACGGCCACTGTAGGAGATCGCTCCCCACACCATGATGCCGGGTGTTGGCCCTGTGTGCCTCGGTCGTATGCAGTCCTGATTGTGGCGCTCACCTGCACGGCGCTAAACGCGCATACGACCATCATTGGCACCAAGGCAGAAGCGACTCTCATCGCTGAAGACGACACGTCTCCATTCGTCCCTCCATTCACGCCTGTCGCGACACCACTGGAGGCGGGCTGCACGATGTTGGGGCGTGAGCGAAAGACGGCCTAACGGTGTGCGGGACCGTAGCCCAGCTTCATGGAGACGGTTGCGAATGGTCCTCGCCGATACCCCAGGAGCAACAGTGTCCCTAATTTGCTGGGAAGTGGCGGTGCGGTCCCCTACGGCACTGCGTAGGATCCTACGGTCTTGGCGTGCATCCGTGCGTCGCTGCGGTCCGGTCCCAGGTCGACGGGCACGTGCACCTTCCGCCGACCACTGGCGACTACATCGATGTACTGTGGAGACCTCACGCCCCACGTGTTGAGCAATTCGGCGGTACGTCCTCCCGGCCTCCCGCATGCCCACTATACGCCCTCGCTCAAAGTCCGTCAACTGCACATACGGTTCACGTCCACGCTGTCGCGGCATGCTACCAGTGTTAAAGACTGCGATGGAGCTCCGTATGCCACGGCAAACTGGCTGACACTGACGGCGGCGGTGCACAAATGCTGCGCAGCTAGCGCCATTCGACGGCCAACACCGCGGTTCCTGGTGTGTCCGCTGTGCCGTGCGTGTGATCATTGCTTGTACAGCCCTCTCGCAGTGTCCGGAGCAAGTATGGTGGGTCTGACACACCGGTGTCAATGTGTTCTTTTTTCCATTTCCAGGAGTGTAGTTAGCGATTGTGGACAGCGGAATCAACATTGTGTTCGCCAGCTCTATAGTTTATGGTTCGTCCTGTGAAATTCTTATTGGAGAATCTACAAGTGAGTGAGAAAATTAATTTTTACAGTGCCAGGCTGTGCTGTAACGGGCTGTTTTTCCTACAACTGGAGCACAAAGGGAACTGACGTAATGTATCACAGTTTCCCGCGTAATGAAACAATACGAAAACCATGGTTGTCGAAATGTTGAGGGAAAGACAGTGTAAATGTTGCGCATGCAAGAATATGTACTCGCCATTTCGCAGAAACAGATTACTTAAGGGCCTTACAGTCTGAATTGCTTCATTTTGCCCCGAAAAAGAATGCTCAAGCCAGATGCAGTTCCTTCGCGCAATTTACCGTGCAGTAGTGCGACTGTCAATGTGTCACCCGCAACAGAAGACAGAACCAAACGGTATAAGAAACGAGAACTACATAAGAAACCTCTGGAAACTCTGGAAAAGCTGTCACCAAATAAGAAACATCATAATAAGAGCACATGTACAGATGACAGTTTTTTTTTGAGACACAGATAAAGTTACTTTGATGAATACTATAGCGGCTTTAGAAAGAAGGAATGCTGTTCTTACAGACAAGTGTGTGCAACTTCGAGCTCTTAAGTCAATTCATTTCAATGCGATTAAATGAATAGTTTCTGATTTATTTGAGCCGAGGTTTCGAATTTCAAGTGTGTGTCAGTGTGGTTGTGATCTGACATTTTACCGATGTGTGAGGCATAAGCTGCGAAAGAATATAACTCATCAGTTTTAACTGTAATATTTTAGCAGCAGAAAAGCAGTTTAGACATCTCATTTCTGGTATAAACAAAATCTTCCGCCAAAAACTTGACGTAAACGCGCATGCCTTGTCTGCTTGTGAGCGCTTGCTTCCACGCTGACGTCACTAGACCAGCCAGTGGAAGAGCAGAGCGCTTACTACCCAACCTTATTATTTAGTAACCTTGGATGTATGCACCCAAATTGCGTGAAAATTTAATCACATGTCAGTTCCTTTTTTTTCTTTTTTGGTCATCAGCCTACTGACTGGTTTGATGCGGCCCGCCACGAATTCCTTTCCTGTGCTAACCTCTTCATCTCAGAGTAGCACTTGCAACCTACGTCCTCAATTATTTGCTTGACGTATTCCAATTTCTGTCTTCCTCTACAGTTTTTGCCCTCTACAGCTCCCTCTAGTACCATGGAAGTCATTCCCTCATGTCTTAGCAGATGTCCTGTCATCCTGTCCCCTCTCCTTATCAGTGTTTTCCACATATTCCTTTCCTCTCCGATTCTGCGTAGAACCTCCTCATTCCTTACCTTATCAGTCCACCTAATTTTCAACATTCGTCTGTAGCACCACATCTCAAATGCTTCGATTCTCTTCTGTTCCGGTTTTCCCACAGTCCATGTTTCACTACCATACAATGCTGTACTCCAGACGTACATCCTCAGAAATTTCTTCCTCCAATTAAGGCCGGTATTTGATATTAGTAGACTTTTCTTGGCCGGAAATGCTTTTTTTGCCATAGCGAGTCTGCTTTTGGTGTCCTCCTTGCTCCGTCCGTAAATGATTATTTTACTGCCTAGGTAGCAGAATTCCTTAACTTCATTGACTTCGTGACCATCAATCTTGATGTTAAGTTTCTCGCTGTTCTCATTTCTACTACTTCTAATTACCTTCGTCTTTCTCCGATTTACTCTCAAACCACACTGTGTACTCATTAGACTGTTCATTCCGTTCAGCAGATCATTTAATTCTTCTTCACTTTCACTCAGGATAGCAATGTCATCAGCGAATCGTAACATTGATATCCTTTCACCTTGTATTTTAATTCCAGTCCTGAACCTTTCTTTTATTTCCATCATTGCTTCCTCGATGTACAGATTGAAGAGTAGGGGCAAAAGGCTACAGCCTTGACTTACACCCTTCTTAATACGAGCACTTCGTTCTTGATCGTCCACTCTTATTATTCGCTCTCGGTTGTCGTACATATTGTATTTGACCCGTCTCTCCCTATAGCTTACCCCTACATTTTTCATAATCTCGAACAGCTTGCACCATTTTATATTGTCGAACGCTTTTTCCAGGTCGACAAATCCTATGAAAGTGTCTTGATTTTTTTTTTAGCCTTGCTTCCATTATTAGCCATGACGTCAGAATCGCCTCTCTCGTCCCTTTACTTTTTCGAAAGCCAAACTGATCGTCACCTAGCGCATTCTCAATTTTCTTTTCCATTCTTCTGTATATTATTATTGTAAGCAGCTTCGATGCATGAGCTGTTAAGCTGATTGTGCGATAATTCTCGCACTTGTCAGCTCTTGCTGTCTTCGGAATTGTGTGGATGATGCTTTTCCGAAAGTCAGATGGTATATCGCCAGGCTCATATATTCTACACACCAACGTGAATAGTCGTTTTGTTGCCACTTCCCCCAATGATTTTAGAAATTCTGATGGAATGTTATCTATCCCTTCTGCCTTATTTGACCGTAAGTCCTCCAAAGCTCTTTTAAATTCCGATTCTAACACTGGATCCCCTATCTCTTCTAAATCGACTCCTGTTTCTTCTTCTATCACATCAGACAAATCTTCACCCTCATAGAGGCTTTCAATGTATTCTTTCCACCTATCTGCTCTCTCCTCTGCATTTAACAGTGGAATTCCCGTTGCACTCTTAATGTTACCACCGTTGCTTTTAATGTCACCAAAGGTTGTTTTGACTTTCCTGTACGCTGAGTCTGTCCTTCGGACAATCATATCTTTTTCGATGTCTTCACATTTTTCCTGCAGCCATTTCGTCTTAGCTTCCCTGCACTTCCTATTTATTTCATTCCTCAGCGACTTGTATTTTTGTATTCCTGATTTTCCCGGAACATTTTTGTACTTCCTCCTTTCATCAATCAACTGAAGTATTTCTTCTGTTACCCATGGTTTCTTCGCAGCTACCTTCTTTGTACCTATGTTTTCCTTCCCAACTTCTGTGATGGCCCTTTTTAGAGATGTCCATTCCTCTTCAACTGTACTGCCTACTGCGCTATTCCTTATTGCTGTATCTATAGCGTTAGAGAACTTGAAACGTATCTCGTCATTCCTTAGTACTTCCGTATCCCACTTCTTTGCGTATTGATTCTTCCTGACTAATGTCTTGAACTTCAGCCTACTTTTCATCACTACTATATTGTGATCTGAGTCTATATCTGCTGCTGGGTACGCCATACAATCCAGTATCTGATTTCGGAATCTCTGTCTGACCATGATGTAATCTAATTGAAATCTTCCCGTATCTCCCGGCCTTTTCCAAGTATACCTCCTCCTCTTGCGATTCTTGAACAGGGTATTCGCTATTACTAGCTGAAACTTGTTACAGAACTCAATTAGTCTTTCTCCTCTATCATTCCTTGTCCCAAGCCCATATTCTCCTGTAACCTTTTCTTCTACTCCTTCCCCTACAACTGCATTCCAGTCGCCCATGACTATTAGATTTTCGTCCCCCTTTACATACTGCATTACCCTTTCAATATCCTCATACACTTCCTCTATCTGTTCATCTTCAGCTTGCGACGTCGGCATGTATACCTGAACTATCGTTGTCGGTGTTGGTCTGCTGTCGATTCGGATTAGAACAACCCGGTCACTGAACTGTTCACAGTAACACACCCTCTGCCCTACCTTCCTATTCATAACGAATCCTACACCTGTTATACCATTTTATGCTGCTGTTGATATTACCCGATACTCATCTGACCAGAAATCCTTGTCTTCCTTCCACTTCACTTCAGTGACCCCTACTATATCTAGATTGAGCCTTTGCATTTCCCTTTTCAGATTTTCTAGTTTCCCTACCACGTTCAAGCTTCTGACATTCCACGCCCCGACTCGTAGAACGTTATCCTTTCGTTGATTATTCAATCTTTTTCTCATGGTAACCTCCCCCTTGGCAGTTCCCTCCCGGAGACCCGAATGGGGGACTATTCCGGAATCTTTTGCCAATGGAGAGATCATCATGACACTTCTTCAATTACAGGCCACATGTCCTGTGGATTCACGTTGCGTGTCTTTAATGCAGTGGTTTCCATTGCCTTCTGCATCCTCATGTCGTTGATCATTGCTGATTCTTCCGCCTTTAGGGGCAATTTCTCACCCCTAGGACAAGAGAGTGCCCAGAACCTCTATCCGCTCCTCCGCCCTCTTTGACAAGGCCGTTGGCAGAATGAGGCTGACTTCTTATGCCGGAAGTCTTCGGCCGCCAATGCTGATTATTTATCAAAATTTAGGCAGTGGCGGGGATCGATCCCGGGACCGAAGACGTTTTGATTATGAATCAAAGACGCTACCGCCCCCCCTTTTTTTTTTCGTTGTGTTTGGTCGTTGCGGACGTCGCAAGACATCCTGCTGAAGTTCGGTGGTTGATACTTCCACTCAGTTTTTTATTACAGAGGCCAATCGGCTCTCTGACCGAACACGCTGAGCTACCGTGCCGGCTTTCCCTAGACCACGGGTACTATGTCAGTTCTAGCGTAATATATTTGTCTAATGTATACCCCTTTATCATCTGCATTTCTTCTTGGTGTAGCAATTTTAATGGCCAGTAGTGTAGTTTCAGGCAAATGCCGGAATGGTTCCTCTGGAAGGGCACGACCGACTTCCTTCCTCATTCTTTCCTAGTGCGATGGGACCGATGACACCACTGTTTGGTCCGCTCCCCCAAATCAACCAACTACCCGACCAACCAGTGTTTCATTCCTAGTCAGGAAGCGTACGTGGCAGGTTTTGACAGCTCGTCCACAGCAGACAGACAGCAGCCGCCTCCGCTGGCCCCCGGCGGGCAGCCCCGTCTGGGTACTCTGGGTCCGCCGGCGGGCCCTGGGCGGGTATCAGAGGCGAGGAGGCGCCGGCCCAGTGTGGGCGCCTCGCCAATGATAATAATTACGAGTGGCACTGCCGGCAGGGCTTTTCATTTTCGGGCCCGTTTCCCATGGCAACCCTTCCGTAATTGCCGGCCAGCGATTTGGGTCAGGCAGAGACCCGCGTGTAATCTGCGTCGCCGTCGGCCGCCGCCCCCGCCCGCTAAGTGATACAAAATGATTTAGCGCTGGCAAACCACAGGCACCACCACCGAGCCGCGCACGGAATCCGCTCTCGGTTTACCCCAAACTGAGCCGGGGAATTAGTCACGAAGCCCGCCGCAGGCGCCGGGGCGGGTCGTTTCGGCCCGACTGAGAATCCGCAGTTTAAAGAAATTACACGCTGCTTAAAAGAGCCCTTAGCCTAATGATATTCATTTGCGAATGCTTGGTACGTCTTCCACCCTACACCACACCGAGCGCCGATTCAAAGTAGTACTCTTGTCGTTTCTCGACCGAGCATTAAATCGAAGTATATTCTCTGTCTGCGCGATCACCTTGCTTAAATTTCCGGGTAGCGAGAACGAAAGTGTTTCATTTGCTGCTAATTTAATAGGCTTCCCAATCACCGCGGAACAGTTCGTAGAGTGGAAAGCATCTTTATACCTGGAGTTTATGCGTTTTCTGAAATCATTCCACTCCATTAAACAAAGCAACGTAAATGCGGGAGACTCTTAAGTGCTTCTCGGCCCCAGGCGAGATTATTAAACTGACAAAGAGCGTTTATGAGACCTACAGATGACATGCTAGTTACGAGGTTTCGATATCATTGTTTCTTACGAGGCAAGAAGAACGATCAGAACCGCACAAAAATGTGCTGAGAATATAGACCGCTCATCCCAAAAACACCTGTACGAGGCACTCACACGGAAAGATCACTTATTCAAGGTTTAAGCAAACGTATGGTAAAGAAACAAAGTATCGATATAATAAGACGAAAAATACATTGTGTAGGGTGGCTATAATTTCGCACCATACAAGCACTCATCTACATACAATGCCGTGATTTACAACCAGAAGTAGGTATCATTTGGTAGGTTGTCAATCGTATATAGAAATATTTAAAGAAGACTGACATGGTCACATACACCTTGTAAATCGTTGTTAACGCTTATTGCATGAAAAGTGACGGAGTATCTTTATTATCAAAACGGCGTGATGAATGATTGCCTACACCAGCAGAGGTTGGAACGCCAGTGGGAATGAAACGGCAGGCGTAACCCAATCCCTGGGTGGAAAAGCCCGCACAGGTGTGTTGGTCCTGCTTGACACAGGAAGTAGCCAAGACGGGCGGTCTGGGCACCTGGGCGCGGAAGCACAATACAGCGGCGGCCGGCCGGTGTTGTAGTGGGGCCGGAAGGATAACAGGATAAAACTTCGGGAACTCTCAAAATCTTTCAAGCAGCAGAGAGGAACGAAGAAGCGTTACCTCGGAAATCGCACGCTGGGTTATTTCCAAGGATTTTTACTCTGAGAAGCGTACCATTGTATGAGTACCGTATAGGTATTTCCTCGCAAACTTTCCGCGTTGGACGACAAAGGACTAAATTTGTAGAGAGGGGGAATAATCCGTGGTTTCGAGAATATGATTCGGTTTCTTAGTTACGAGGGAGGGGAGCCGAGCTTTACTGGGAAGCCAGCAGTGGAGAGAAGACGTTTTCCGTTTTGAGCGCCCGGGTTTGACGGTCACTCAGTACAGCTTTTGTTGGCACAGACGGACTAGCTGTCTTTGCTCTCAGGAGATTTTATAGTTAGAGCGGTTAGGCACCGTACTGATTCTGGACTTTGCCTCCGGGTAGGGAGTCGTCGTTGAGTACACAGCGTTCAGTGATTGAGAGCACTTCCTCTGTCAGTCATGTAGAGACGTTATCTGAATTCTGTCCTTGCGGCTGGGAACTCGCCTTTCTTGTCTGTAGAACACAGAGAGGAGAAGACAGTATTAGATCATACCAGTCAGATGACCGGCTTCTGCCGTCCTAGTGTTTGAAAGAGTTTTTATTTTGTGGCTGGAGTTCTTCCATCGTCGCAGACGTGTACGAAAACCATCACCCCGACACATCGGACACAGTACATATGGTGATATTGCTAATTGCTTCGCTTTATTAGGGCTATAAAGCTAAACAGCTGTGATCACGTAAATTTTATTTCCACTGAGGTTGCACACCATTGTAGATCATCTTTGAAAGTAGTGTCTTCTAGAGTTTGTTATGTAGGTGATGGCAGTTATTTCGCGTAATTTATATTAGATGGGGTAGCAATAAAGAGGGGCAGATTTGGGCAATTGCGCAATCGTATTAGTTAGGAAATTAATTTTTATCTCTTTATGTCCATTGGACATTGATATATAAACAGTAGTAATATAAAGGGGTTTTAATCTACAATAAATGTATAAGAAGAAACAGCATTTATCATTTTATAGTTACTAGTACCCTTTATCATCCATTTATATGTATGTTGTAATTTATATGTTAAGGAGCAATAAGCAGGAAATATCATCATTAAGAGATCCTAAGATATGCTTCAGGGGTAGTCAGACAGGGCCATATCTTCATTTAGCGTTCAGTATTTTCCTTTGCGCACATTCATTTTACACCCGCCTGGAGGAGTATCTTGGAACTGAAGACTTAACACTCCCAACCTCCCGAATTGTACTTCTTTTGGCAACATAGGCTCTATTTGAGAAGGATCGTTCATTTTGTAAGACTACAATATAAAATACCGTAAGTACGAGGGCGTGATGAAAAGTAATGCCTATAATTTTTTTTAACTCTCAAAGCTTCTTAAGTAAAGCAAACGTTATAAACGTCCATGCATCTTTATTCTTCATGTCTACATGATTATGTTTCAATATAGTCTCCCTGGCGACCGACAAGTCCCCCCAAAGACAGACCATTTAGTTGATACTGTCACTGTAGAATGTTTGACAGAGCCACAACCCACCTCTGGTTGCACCACTTCATCACTATCAAAGTGAAATCCGTGAAAGTGTTCTTTGAGTTTTGGAGACAGCTATTGGCGGACGGGTTCCATTTAGGACTGTAAGGAGAATGATCGATGACAGTGAACCCACGGCATCGGATTGTTGCAGATGTCGCAGCGCTCGTATGTAGCCTGGCATTGTCATGCTGAAGGAGAGGGTACTTCGTGTGTGGACGAACTTCTCGAATTCGAAACTGTGAGTAGATTACAGTTCGCTGTTTCTCACGACCGACGTTGTTATGTTACATATCGCTATGTTAAACGCTACAGTTCAGAGCCCTCTACCCGTAGAGGGCTACATGCATGTAGAACTGATGAATAAAGATGTAGAATGTTAATAACGTTTGTTTTAAGAATGCCCTCCTGAAGTTTCGAGATCGTCATTTCATCATCAGATTTCACTAAATTATGTATAATTAACTTCTGCACCGAAGTACTAGCTAATATTGCAGCAAGCCGGCAAAAGGCAGCTTATGACAAAAACAGCAACATCATCGTCTAATATTGTAATTGGTGTTGCGTTTGACGTTTGACTACTTGAATGCAGATGTGACACTGAGTCGCAAAAAGTGGCTTTAGTCAGATGTGTGCATTGTTCTGTTCCACTTTGCTTTTACCACTGCATTGAAATCCCACTCCTGCAATTTTAAGACTGAATAGCCGTAAAGAACTGTCACGTCAGTAGGAAAGATTTACCGTGAAGTAGCATAATTATTTTCATTAGAGGTGGATATAACAATAAGTCACAGCATTAAAATGTATGTGTCTTATGTTCTATTACATCGACATATTATCGTCCGCTTGCTTAGCTGAGAGTATGCCGGCACAGTAGCCCAGCGTGTTCGGTCAGAAAGCCGGTGTCCCGCTGTAACTAAATGAAAAAAAAAAATGAGTAAAGGAATCAACGATCAAATTGAACGGATGACATGTGTCGTCTGCCTTGACCAAAAGCAACGAGCGATACCGAACAAAGAAAATAAGTAGTGGTGACGTGCTTGCTTCCCGCTTCCCATGCAGCTGGCCCGGGTTCGATTCCCGGCCAGGTTGGAGATTTTCTCCGCTCGTAGACTGGGTGTTCTATCGTCCTCATCATTTCACCCTCGTCACCGGCACGCGAGTGCCCAATGTGGCGTCGACTGAAACAAGACTCGCACTCGGCGGTCGAATGGCCAACAATGCCATACGATCATTTCATTTTTGATATCTTGTTTCTTCGAGTTGCCAAAGTTCCTCTCTTAGACCTTGAATATGTGGTCATTCAAATGTCTGTCGTGGTGAGACGTGCGGTTTTGCAATAGTATTACTCATGCTACTGTATTTGGGATGAGCGTTTTATATTAAACCATATTTTCGTGCGGTTCGGAACGTTAGATGTCACGCACTTAACCTTGTCTGCAGTAAATAGCGACCAAGATAGCGATATAAACCGCCGTGTGAACACAGTGTATCACCATTCCAGTGTTGAACATTTCTCTGCGTTTGGAAGTGCCTGTTGTTACTTTTTCTTGTTTCCGAATCAATTTTTTTAACTCCAACTTGTGCAAAATACCAAGCGAGCGATAAACACCACGTTGGAGAAACTGGGAACATCGACCGCCGGCACAGAAAAAAACACGTGAATAGTCATAGGTACTCTGAGTGAGCAGATACGTTGCAGAAACCAATACGGTAGACTCGTTAGGAAAGACGTTTAAGGGGCTCCGGAACGCCCTATACTTGCAATGTTAAAATAACGCTTATAAATACATCTTTCCTCACAAAGTATTTGAGGTAGGAAGTTGAACTTTTTACAGATTATTTATTGGCATATGGGCTACTACTTAACACAGGGATTTTACAAAATTTTAGTTCAGTTATTAAAGATGATTTTTTTTCAATTGTAATGAAAATTCACAACATTTGTTTGCAATTTTTTATTTATATATTCAAAAATATACAGTTTTTTGGAAAAAGACTGCGTTAAATTATGCAGAAGGTACTGTGTAATATTTACTGAAAGTTTGAAATAAATATGTTTGGAAGATCCTTAGAAAACATGTAATTAATATGAGAAAATAAAAGTTTTGGGAATCGAGCGACAAAGATTGGATTAACTTTTTAGTGCATCCAGGTCCATAGGATGGATTATCTTCATCCTCTGCAAACTCCTCCTCCAGCTTCCTCTTGTTCCTCCTCCTGTTTACTCTTGCTTGTATTTCTAGACTCTTTACAGCCTTGTCTGCAGCCCGAAGGCGTTCCTTGTCTAAAGCAAGAATCGCTCGTTGTTGTGTTCGTAGATTTTGCTACCATTTTCTTCAGTTGCAGTTACTGCAACACTGTTCCAAAAGGTGGTCATGTATGAACACTTATCACATTTCAGTTGTATTTCACTAGCAAGTCCTACGTGCTTTATTATGGAGAGTTCCAGCCCAACTTCACTGCAATGAATACATCTTACACAGTTTGAAAAAATTCCTTTGAGAACCGACATATCAAATATTTCGTTCACATCCGATTCGCCCATAAAACAGTCATAGTTTTCACTCATTGAACCAAGCTTCTTCTGTGAAGTATTTTCTTTCCCACTTTGACTGCTATGGGCAGGTGTACTTGAGAGGTTACGTTCACTCACTTGGTTATCGTCTTTATTGTTTACAGTAATAACACATACCTTTCGCTTTCCAACATTTCTCCTTTTCTTAAAAGCCTTCAGAGGATTTCTAATAACTTTACTTTTACTCATTATTATACTTCAGCAAAACAGAGACTCAAGAAACAGAATTAATTACGAATATTTTCGAGATAACGACAGAGTAAATAAACATGAAACAATCGACAATCACACCAGCGATACATATTGAACCATCACAGGTTAGCCACAACACATACTTTATCTCACGTCACTAAAATGTACCTGATGAACACAGACGTTAATAATAACACCATTTGACAGCAGTTTAACAGCGCCGCAGTGGGTCACGCCCATGTAGAACACATTTCAAAAAAAATTTAAAAATAGTTGTAGTCTTCGGAATTGAATAAATTATATATCTACTAGAAGGTAATAGTCTGCAGATTCAGAAAACGCAAAAAAGTAAAAATTGAACTTTTCATGATTTTGAGCTTTTCCGGAGCCCCTTAAGCTATGGCGATTCTAAGAATCGCCACTAAGGGCTTTACTTGGCTTCTTAATCCTCAAGGATATCGCTTCCGTTATATCCACTCGCGTTGTTCGCGATCTGGAGCAAGTCGATCTAAGAGACACCATTTGGTGACTTGCATATCGATTAGGTTGAATGTAGTTCTTTTAGAGAAGAAGAAGAAGAAGAAGAAGAAGAAGACTGCGAGTCGAATGGAGTGTAGTGGCGTGTATGTGTTGCTTGTCTAAATGAGAGAGAAGGCAGAGTGTGCCCCGTGAGGATATGTGGTATATTGTTGTTGAACGGAGCTAACGACGCTAACGACGCCAACGACTTAACGTTCAATCCGTCGGGCGGATCACACACTCTATGAGGCGTTGTGGAGGGGTTCGGAATTTAATTCGGAACATAGGAGAAAGTCTGGTGACTGAAAGCTTTACACCACCGTCTTTCCTCTCCTTGCCACTCACAAGTTGTCAATGGTTATTTCCCAACGCAAGGATTCGAAGCGGGTACCACTGTGTACAGTGCCACGTGCGTAAATGTGTTTGGCTACGATGGACACCAACTTTTACGTGGGGAACGTGTACTTGAAATAAGACTAATAACAGCTCTTTTTTCATAAATTGTATTCCTGCCGTACACTTCACCGTGTTTTCCGGATAATAGATTTAGTTGTAAATCATTAATGTTCCTGACGGCACGCGACGTTGTTATTAAGAAATAAACGGGTGTGACTCAACAGGGACCTAGCAGAAAATTATTTCCCATTTGTGATATCTTGACGATGCAGATAAAAATTGCCTGTTCACTCACAATTTACAAGGAAGAGAAGTTGGACTGTGAAAACAGGAAGCTGTTGTTACAAGATATGTGGCAAAAATAGCAAGGGATAGCCATATAGCTAGTGAATATGTTCTGATAACTGGAAAACAGCATCACGCGCCATGAAAAATGTCCATGCTAAATTAACAAGACAAGTGGGACTTTTGCAGCGATAAGAACTGTCAAGAAGCTGTCCAATAGCGAGACGGCTCCGATCTCCGGACAGTTCATGGAAATGTACATTGTTAATGCTGAATGGATGTACATTGTGTATAATATTGGAAGAAATGACTAACGAATGTCAGCACTTCTTGTAAAGGTTGCTTAAGGCGTATACCGAATTGTTAAAAAAGCAAAACTGAGAACTAAACATCGATATCCTTGCAACCGGAAGCTAAGGAAAGTGCAGTTCAAAACGAGAAAATGGAGCTGGATTGGACACACCGTGATGCAAGACAAAGGATCAGTAGTGAAACACACTGCTGATTGGCTTACCTGAGGCGGTAGAGACGTTGCAGATGTCGAGTTAGTGAGATCTTTATAACCGTAAACTCACATCTTTGTGTAACTGCTACCTTGGAAGCAGACCACATAATTAACAATGCTGTATGATGGAGATTATTAGTTGACTCCCTCTGTTCGACTTTGTGTTAAAGAATCGATCAATAGAATGATAGAAAACAGGAATGGAATTTGGAATAACTGATCTACACACTAACACAAACGCACACACACACACACACACACACACACACACACACACACACACACACACACACACACACATCTTATTTCTGTCACTGCGACGTAATCTCAGTAATACTGCCCGAACTTTTAATGACCCCTTTCTCTGCGACTCCAAGTGTTGATAACGGGATTAACGAGACCCCTATAACTGCGAATCGGGGGATAGTGCAATTTTGTTTCCGGTTTAGAACGTCTATAAACTTTTATTGCCTTTCTCTCTGTAAGGAAAAACCACAGCACAGCAGCCAGTGTTCTTGAGACGAGGCATTATTTGTTTTTATGATACTTCAAGGTAGCCCTCCGGCATCATTTACAACCTGAAAACGTCGAAAAGAAGTAGAACGTGGTCCGGTCTCTTTCGAATACATGGTTCTGACTGGTGGTATTCCATATTATTGCATGAAATTGATTAATTTCATGTGTATTTTGCATGGTTCTTTCATGTTTTATTACATTAGTCTCTTGAGCTTGAAAGATCTTTTAAATATGTAGAACTTGCAGGTCATTCTGCAGAGCACGACGTGACATATATTCAGAAAATCTTAATCTTCTCAGTTTTCACGAGTTAGACACGTTTCTCTAGGCTGTAAGAGATGTTGCCGTTCCAAATTGGAACCAGGGCATACTTCGGCGACAGTTCTAGTCTCAGGTGAGAACTCTAAGATTTTGGAGTCAACAAGTAATTTGGGTGTACTTGTTCGCTGAGCGGATGGGATCTTCATGAGACAAGACATTTTGTTGAGGTCGTGAATGGGGAAACGCAATCGTTTGTTCTTCTACAGACTGCGAAAGTCAACGTTTCTTCCATTCGAAATGAGTGTTGGCACTGATCCAAGAATCCCGCATTACTGCTCTAGGCAAGGCTCCAGTGGAGGTGGTTGGCCTTTACTATCCTCTTGTACAGTGCAAAATGTGGAGCTAAGTTGTGTGAATGACTGTGATGTGTGCTTATACAATGTAAGGAGATGGCGAAATATAGAACCGGTCTACACGTTACTACTTTCGAATGGAGACAAGGGGTCAGCCCGCTTAGCGTCCGCATCTGACGAGCGTATCACAACCAACAGTGTCACATGCCCTCAGTCTATGAGAACCGTCAGAAGTTTGGATTTTAATTCAGGACGTTGGTGCCAAATCTGGCTGTCATCAGGTTTACGGAACCTCTTCTCCTTCCCGTGAGCCCCAAAAACGAGTGGTATGAATTTGTTCTATCAACAGCCGAATTGCTCCGAGAGAAAAGCCACCGGAGAAATGCACGTTAGGCCCTCGGCTACGAAGGCGAATTCACACTCTGTTCCGCCTCAAAAATAAATATTTGCCAGCAGGGAACGGCATCGGGAAATCCAAAGCCTTGAACGCAACTTTCGTCTATGGTTTCGAGTTCAGCGAACCATTAGCGATGTTATCGTTGTTATGGTCTTCAGACTGAAGACTGATTTGACGCAGCTTTCCTGCACAAGCATTTTCATCTCTCCATAAATACTGCAATTGACTTCCACTCGAATCTGCTTACTTTTTTCACGTCCAAGTTTCTCTAATTTTTATACTTCACACACTCCTCCACTAACAAACTGACTTCTCCTTAACGTTTAATGACGCAACTTAACAACTGATCCCTTCTTATAGTCAAGTTGTGCCATAATCTTTCTTTCTCATCAATTTGACTGAGCACTTTTATTAGCTCTGCGCACCACGTTTCAAATGCTTCTATCCTGACCCTGTCTGAACTATGTATCGTCGATGTCCGTACATGACTAGACAACAGACAAACACCCTCAGGAAAGATTGCTAGCTCTTAAATTTATATTCGATGTTAAGAATTTTTCTTTCCAGAAATGTTTTTCTTGCTATTGCTCGTCTGCGTTGTACATCCCCTCTATTTCTTCCATCGCCAGTTGCTTTGCTGCCCAAAGTGGAAAACACATCTACTTCTTACAGTGTTTCATTTCCTAATCCAATTCCGGCCGCACCACCTGATGTAATTCGAATACATGCCGTTACCCTTTTTGTCGGTATTGCTACCACAACCTCTTTTCATATTACTATCCTTTCCATTTAACGGATCTTGCAAGTCCTTTGCCGTTCCTATCAGAACTATAATGTCATCGGCAAACCTCAAAGTTTTAATTTCTTCTATCTGTACTTCAATTTTCTTTCGAGTTTCCTCATTGTTTTCCTGTACTCTTTGCTTGATGTTCGGATGGAAAAACATCAGGAGTTGACTGCAACCGTGTCTCAGTCCCGTGCGCTGCTTCATGTCTGACTCCTACGACTATGGTTAATGTGCAAGTTGTACATTGCACCCTCTGTATTTTATACTTGCTTTCTTAGTCATTTCAAAGAATGTATTCTCCTCGTCCAGGGATGAATTGCCAACCTCTACCGGCCGTTTTGACGACTCTGAAGACCGTAGAGCAGCTACCTCTCATTCAAGTAGCTCCTCTTTCGGCATCACGTGGCTGATTGCAGTCGATAACAGCCCTCCCACCAAGGAAAAATCTTTGACAACGGGAACCGAACCTCGGACCCCCGCATGGCAACCATCTACGCTAGCCACTCGGCTACGGAAACAGGACACATTGACAAAAACCGTCTCTAAATATACAACTGCTACCAACGTCGGTTTCTCTTCCTGCAAACAATCTTGCAGAATAAGTCGCAGGACCAGTACTGCCCAGCGTGTTGTCGCATGTAGTGTTTCATAATTATGACGTCATGCCATCAAAGTGGACGTGTTATCGGTGGAAAGCCCGTTTTACACGAGTGAGTTTCTAGTCGAAATCAACTCGAATTGCGTGCGTCTTTGGTGCCTGCGCGTAAATCAACAGCCAACTACGTCGCAAGTGTGTCTATGTCATTAATGATCCATAGATTGTGCCGAGTGTGGGGTTCTGAATTTCCGAGCATATCGCACACTGTGCATGCGCAAAAACAAGAGACTGTGGGTATGTCTGCTAATATCGAAAGTTAAATTGTTCTGGCTGAGCTAATTCCTATCATAGAAATGGATTCTGTGTTTTCGATTCTTTTTAATCCCTACTGTCATGTTTTCTTTGTTTCTGTGACACAGTGAAAAGATTGCACGAGGTCTTCGTATTTTTCTTACTTGTGATCTCCTAAATGAAATACGAAAAATCTGAAAGTAAAACGCTATTTACGTTTTATAGAGAAAAAGCCTACACTATGAATAAATACCCCCCATGAACGATGGACCTTGCCGTTGGTGGGGAGGCTTGCGTGCCTCAGCGATACAGATGGGCGTACCGTAGGTGCAACCACAACGGAGGGGTATCTGTTGAGAGGCCAGATAAACATGTGGTTCCTGAAGAGGGGCAGCTGCCTTTTCAGTAGTTGCAGGGGCAACAGTCTGGATGATGGACTGATCTGGCCTTGTAACATTAACCAAAACGGCCTTGCTGTGCTGGTACTGCGAACGGCTGAAAGCAAGGGGAAACTACAGCCGTAATTTTTCCCGAGGACATGCAGCTTTACTGTATGATTAAATGATGATGGCGTTCTCTTGGGTAAAATATTCCGGAGGTAAAATAGTCCCCCATTCGGATCTCCGGGCGGGGACTACTCAAGAGGACGTCGTTATCAGGAGAAAGAAAACTGGCGTTCTACGGATCGGAGCGTGGAATGTCAGATCCCTTAATCGGGCAGGTAGGTCAGAAAATTTAAAAAGGGAAATGGATAGGTTAAAGTTAGATATAGTGGGAATTAGTGAAGTTCGGTGGCAGGAGGAACAAGGCTTTTGGTCAGGTGATTACAGGGTTATAAATACAAAATCAAATAAGGGTAATGCAGGAGTAGGTTCAATAATGAATAAAAAAATAGGAGGTCGGGTTATCTACTGCAAACAGCATAGTGAGCGCAATATTGTGGCCAAGATAGACACAAAGCCCATGCCTACTACAGTAGTACAAGTTTATATGCCAACTAGCTCTGCAGATGAAGAAATTGATGAAATGTATGACGAGATAAAAGAAATTATTCAGGTAGTGAAGGGAGACGAAAATTTAATAGTCATGGGTGACTGGAATTCGTCAGTAGGAAAAGGGAGAGAAGGAAACATAGTAGGTGAATATGGATTGGGGGGGAAGAAATGAAAGAGGAAGCCGCCTTGTAGAATTTTGCACAGAGCATAACTTAATCATAGCTAACACTTGGTTCAAGAATCATGAAAGAAGGTTGTATACCTGGAAGAATCCTGGAGATACTAAAAGGTATCAGATAGATTACATAATGGTAAGACAGAGATTTAGGAACCAGGTTTTAAATTGTAAGACATTTCCAGGGGCAGATGTGGATTCTGACCACAATCTATTGGTTATGAACTGCAGATTGAAACTGAAGAAACTGCAAAATGGCGGGAATTTAAGGAGATGGGACTTGGATAAACTGAAAGAACCAGAGGTTGTAGAGAGTTTCAGGGAGAGCATAAGGGAACAATTGACAGGAATGGGGGAAAGAAATACAGTAGAAGAAGAATGGGTAGCTCTGAGGGATGAAGTAGTGAAGGCAGCAGAGGATCAAGTAGGTAAAAAGACGAGGGCTAATAGAAATCTTTGGGTAACAGAAGAAACATTGAATTTAATTGATGAAAGGAGAAAATATAAAAATGCAGTAAATGAAGCAGGCAAAAAGGAATACAAACGTCTCAAAAATGAGATTGACAGGAAGTGCAAAATGGCTAAGCAGGGATGGCTAGAGTACAAATGTAAGATGTAGAGGCTTGTCTCACTAGGGGTAAGATAGATACTGCCTACAGGAAAATTAAAGAGACCTTTGGAGAGAAGAGAACCACTTGTATGAATATCAAGAGCTCAGATGGCAACCCAGTTCTAAGCAAAGAAAGGAAGGCAGAAAGGTGGAAGCAGTATATAGAGGGTTTATACAAGGGCGATGTACTTGAGGACAATATTATGGAAATGGAAGAGGATGTAGATGAAGATGAAATGGGAGATAAGATACTGCGTGAAGAGTTTGACAGAGCACTGAAAGACCTGAGTCGAAACAAGGCCCCGGGAGTAGACAACATTCCATTAGAACTACTGACGGCCTTGGGAGAGCCAGTCCTTGCAAAACTCTACCATCTGCTGAGCAAGATGTATGAGACAGGTGAAATACCCTCAGACTTCAAGAAGAATATAATAATTCCAATCCCAAAGAAAGCAGGTGTTAACAGATGTGAAAATTACAGAACTATCAGTTTAATAAGTCACAGCTGCAAAATACTAACGCGAATTCTTTACAGACGAATGGAAAAACTGGTAGAAGCGGACCTCGGGGAGGATCAGTTTGGATTCCGTTGAAATGTTGGAACACGTGAGCCAATACTAACCTTACGACTTATCTTAGAAGAAAGATTAAGAAAAGGCAAACCTACGTTTCTAGCACTTGTAGACTTAGAGAAAGCTTTTGCCAACGTTAACTGGAATACTTTCTTTCAAATTCTGAAGGTGGCAGGGGTAAAATACAGGGAGCGAAAGGCTATTTACAATTTGTACAGAAGCCAGATGGCAGTTATAAGAGTCGAGGGGCATGAAAGGGAAGCAGTGGTTGGGAAAAGAGTGAGACAGGGTTGTAGCCTCTCCCCGTTGTTATTCAATCTGTATATTGAGCAAGCAGTAAAGGAAACAAAAGAAAAATTCGGAGTAGGTATTAAAATTCATGGAGAAGAAGTAAAAACTTTGAGGTTTGCCGATGACATTGTAATTCTGTCAGAGACAGCAAAGGACTTGGAAGAGCAGTTGAACTGAATGGACAGTGTCTTGAAAGGAGGATATAAGATGAACAACAAAAGCAAAACGAGGATAATGGAATGTAGTCAAATTAATCGGGTGATGCTGAGGGGATTAGATTAGGAAATGAGACACTTAAAGTAGTAAAGGAGTTTTGCTATTTAGGGAGTAAAATGACTGATGATGGTCGAAGTAGAGAGGATATAAAATGTAGACTGGCAATGGCAAGGAAAGCGTTTCTGAAGAAGAGAAATTTGTTAACATCGAGTATAGATTTAAGTGTCAGGAAGTCGTTTCTGAAAGTATTTGTATGGAGTGTAGCCATGTATGGAAGTGAAACATGGACGATAACCAGTTTGGACAAGAAGAGAATAGAAGCTTTCGAAATGTGGTGCTACAGAAGAATGCTGAAGATAAGGTGGGTAGATCACGTAACTAATGAGGAGGTATTGAATAGGATTGGGGAGAAGAGAAGTTTGTGGCACAACATGACTAGAAGAAGGGATCGGTTGGTAGGACATGTTTTGAGGCATCAAGGGATCACAAATTTAGCATTGGAGGGCAGCGTGGAGGGTAAAAATCGTAGAGGGAGACCAAGAGATCAATACACAAAGCAGATTCAGAAGGATGTAGGTTGCAGTAGGTACTGGGAGATGAAGAAGCTTGCACAGGATAGAGTAGCATGGAGAGCTGCATCAAACCAGTCTCAGGACTGAAGACCACAACAACAACAATGAATAAATAAGAATGTAAATAGATAAACATGTTTTAATGAAAATTTCAACGGTCGAAACGTCACAGTTATTCGACGAGAGAAATAATTTATCGATGTCATTTGGCATTTAGCAAGAAAACAAGATAGGAAGGATAAAATAAAAATGCACTATTTACTGTGTTACACATATTGTTTGATGTGTTTTTTCGATCGAATATTTTGAAATGTTTGGACGGCACTTTTACTATTCTTTCAGTTTTCGGGAGTGTCGAGAATATACTATATGGTCTATGACCAGTAGACCCACTATGAATTTTGTTTTGGTCATTATCATTGATTGTTCTTGCATTTTGGGAGTATACGTCCCTCATAACCTCACTTTCACCGTTCAGGTGCCGATGTGCACAGCATACGGCTCTCACAGCAATCTCAGTTTAGCCGCTGACGTGTAAACGAAGATGACTACTCGAGACAGACGAGACTCGGTACAGAAACAACGCGCCAGGGAGCCGCAGCAGACCATCAGCTGGCTGTGGAGAAGCGGCGATCATCAGCTGAGACACGTAACGGCGTAACGGCGCCGGCCGACGCCTCCCGCGGTGCCAATTTGTGGAGCTACGGGACCGGGCTGGCACCCCAGCGAGCAGCAGGTCCACAACATACCGCGGGCGGTCAGCGCGCCACAACAGACGGCTACTAAAGCCGCCTGTAGACGGACGCACCGGTTCTGTCCACCTTGTACAGTACTTCCAAAATAAAAGTGGCCCATCACCGTAAGAGACACCTTGCGATTTTACTGTTTCCCGCTCTACATCTACATCCATACTTGGCAAACAACTGTAAAATGCATGGCAGAGAGTACCTCTCTCATTTTACCAGTTACTAGGGCTTCTTCCCGTTCCATTCACGCATGGAGCGCGGGAAGAATAATTGTTTTAATGCTTTTTTGCGTGCAGTAATTATTGTAATCTTAACCTCTCGACCCCTATGGTAGCGATAAATAGGGGATTCTAGTATATTTCTAGAGTCATCATTTAATGATGATTCCTGAAACTTTGTTAAGAGATTCCCTCCAATTCAGTTCCTACAGTATCTCTGTCACACTCTCCGACCCATAAAACAAAACTCTGGCCACTCGTGTTGTGCTTCTCAGTATTCTCTGTTATTCCCGTTTGATACGGGTCTCACATACTTGACCAATATTCTACAACCGCTCTCACAAGTGATTTCTTAGCGATCTCCTTCGTAGACTGATTGCACTTCCGAATATTCTACCAATCTACCGAAGTCTACCTCCTGCATTACCCTCGACTGAGCCAATGCGATCACCCCATTTCAGAACTCTATAATGTGTTATATCCAGTATTTGTATGAGTTGGCCAATTCCTACAGTGACAGACTGATAGTATAGTCGAAGGATATTACACTTTTTCGTTTTGCGAAGTGCACTATTTTACATGTCTGAACATTTAAAGCAAGTTGCAAATATTTGCACCACTTTGAAATCCTATCAAAATCTAACTGATTATTTATGCAACATCTTTCAGATGACTGCATCGTCCGAAAAAAGTCTGAGGTTACTGTTAATATTGTCTGCAAGGTCACTGATAAACAACATGAACAGCAAGGGTATCCGCACACTTCCCTGGGACACTCCTAAAGTTACTTCTGTATCTGGCGCTGATTCTCCAGGCAAGATAACGTATTGCATCCTACCTAGCAAAAAGTCACAAATTTCACTTGGTACCCTATATGATCCTACCTTTGACAATAAGCGTAGATGTAGTACTGAGTAAAATGTGTTTCGGAAATCAAGAAATACTGAATCTACCAGACGGCCTTTATCCAAAGCTTTCAGGGTGTCATGTGAAAAAAACGGTGAGTTGGGTTTCACACGATCAATGTTTTCGTAATCCATGCTGGTTCGCAACGAGGAGGTCATTCTGTCCAAAATACCTCATTACGTTTGAGCTCAGAAAATGTTCGAAGATTCTACAAAAAATCCATGTCAAGGAAATTGGACGGTAGTTTCGTGAAACACTTCTACTACCCTCCTTGTAGACAGATGTGATCAGTGCTTTTTTCCGAGAACTGGTAACGGGTTTTTTGTTCGATGGATCTATAACAGAGTATAGTTAGAAGAGGGACTTCAAATGGTTCAAATGGCTCTGAGCACTATGGGACTTAACATCTATGGTCATCAGTCCCCTAGAACTGCACACTGGACTCGCATTCGGGAGGACGACGGTTCAATCCCGCGTCCGGCCATCCAGATTTAGGTTTTCCGTGATTTCCCTAAATCGCTCTAGGCAAATGCCGGGATGGTTCCTTTGAAAAGGGCACGGCCGACTTCCTTCCCCGTCCTTCCCTAATCCGATGAGACCGATGACCTCGCTGTTTGGTCTCTTCGCCCAAACAATCCAATCCAATCCCCTAGAACATAGAACTATTTAAACCTAACTAACCTAAGGACATCACACACATCCACGCCCGAGGCAGGATTCGAACCTGCGATGTAGCGGTTGCGCGGTTCCCTAGAACCGCTCGGCCACTCCGGCTGGCGACTAATTCAGTCGCAAATACAGTATAGAATTTGACATGGATTCCATCGAGCCCTGTAACTGTAGCTTTGTTGAACAAGCGTTGGCCATTTCAGTTTTTCCAGCACCTCCATGAAGCCCTCCCGTGGGTGAAACAAAGCTTGAGTCCATTCGCGTGGAACTTTCTTCATGCGTACATTTACCTTTCTTAGTACAACCTGTTACGGTTCCCATGAACCGAAGCACATTACTGGGATTGATCGCACGAGCGTTTTATAAGAAATCCCTTTGTAGACTGATTGCATTTTCCTAGTATTCTACCCACTTTACCTGTGACTGCAAAATTTATCGTTGCCAACTGCAATAACGTTGTTCAAGTTCGACATTATGCCAGCTGCCACATACGGTATTCAACTAAGATGGATCTATCTGACGGCGAAAAACTTCAAGAAACTAGAGAATGGTAAAACAGTCTCCTCAAAAGAGCTCTGTCCATCTCAAAACTTACAAGAAATCGCTACGCCTACACATTAGGGCAAGAATCTGTCTCCACAGAAGTTTAAACGATGCTTCGATCTTCCAGAGACACAAGCATATAAAACCGTTCATCGAGGAGAGACAGAAAGCAACGGAAGTATGGATAGAAACTATGTTAACAGAAACGATGGATTCAGATACATGGAAAAGATCGAAATTCCAACTGCGCCACCTGTATACTCGTTTCGTCGCCTATGATTTACATTGGAAGATATGCCAGGAAAGATCGGGTCACAACGCCAAGGAGGACCATATCTGTAAACTATGCAACAAGCAATGCCCTAAAAATAGTTTAGACAAGTTTGAAAACAGAACTCAACCACTAAGCACTTTAACAAAAGACGTGAAAGGAAACTCAAATGTAACCTTAAATGCCATAGTCTTATTAATCTTTGATGTAGAAATTTCATTAATTTTACCAATTGTAATCATTATATAACATCAGATATTATAATTTGAACACTATCAACAACCATTTTAGTCTTTCTAGGGGGAACTACACCACGAATGAAACCAAGGAGCTTTACATTTTTTTTAATAAACTTCTTAGTATTTCCCTATGACTCAGCTTTTCGTCTGATAAATTTCATATCCCGGAAAACTCTTACGCCCAAGCATTTATATGAGGTGACTGATGCCACATGAGCATCATTGCTTTTGTACTCGTAGGATACACCGTTTTTCTTTCTTTTTATGAAGTGCACAAATTTACTTTTATGAGTATTCCAGCAAGCTGCCAATCTCTTGCAACACTTTGAAATCTTATGAAAATCTTACTGACTGGCAAGTTTGGCAGGATAGAAATCGAGGCAACATTTTAATGTTTTCTATTATTTTGAAGGTTGTCTTACGTATTCCTTTAAGGCATTTGTTACAGGCATCATGAATTTACGTACGATTCTTCACAATTGCTTACAGGTACAATAACTTTATTTTGGAACACTTCCATTTGGCCCGTGTTTGTATAGAAAATACAACTATATCATAAATCGAGCCCGCCTTGATGCAAAACACCTTGTTATTTGTTTACTTGTTTATTTTCCCAAACTAGCTTCAGCGCAATATACACTCCTGGAAATGGAAAAAAGAACACATTGACACCGGTGTGTCAGACCCACCATACTTGCTCCGGACACTGCGAGAGGGCTGTACAAGCAATGATCACACGCACGGCACAGCGGACACACGAGGAACCGCGGTGTTGGCCGTCGAATGGCGCTAGCTGCGCAGCATTTGTGCACCGCCGCCGTCAGTGTCAGCCAGTTTGCCGTGGCATACGGAGCTCCATCGCAGTCTTTAACACTGGTAGCATGCCGCGACAGCGTGGACGTGAACCGTATGTGCAGTTGACGGACTTTGAGCGAGGGCGTATAGTGGGCATGCGGGAGGCCGGGTGGACGTACCGCCGAATTGCTCAACACGTGGGGCGTGAGGTCTCCACAGTACATCGATGTTGTCGCCAGTGGTCGGCGGAAGGTGCACGTGCCCGTCGACCTGGGACCGGACCGCAGCGACGCACGGATGCACGCCAAGACGGTAGGATCCTACGCAGTGCCGTAGGGGACCGCACCGCCACTTCCCAGCAAATTAGGGACACTGTTGCTCCTGGGGTATCGGCGAGGACCATTCGCAACCGTCTCCATGAAGCTGGGCTACGGTCCCGCACACCGTTAGGCCGTCTTCCGCTCACGTCCCAACCCAACATCGTGCAGCCCGCCTCCAGTGGTGTCGCGACAGGTGTGAATGGAGGGACGAATGGAGACGTGTCGTCTTCAGCGATGAGAGTCGCTTCTGCCTTGGTGCCAATGATGGTCGTATGCGTGTTTGGCGCCGTGCAGGTGAGCGCCACAATCAGGACTGCATACGACCGAGGCACACAGGGCCAACACCCGGCATCATGGTGTGGGGAGCGATCTCCTACACTGGCCGTACACCACTGGTGATCGTCGAGGGGAAACTGAATAGTGCACGGTACATCCAAACCGTCATCGAACCCATCGTTCTATCATTCCTAGACCGGCAAGGGAACTTGCTGCTCCAACAGGACAATGCACGTCCGCATGTATCCCGTGCCACCCAACGTGCTCTAGAAGGTGCAAATCAACTACCCTGGCCAGCAAGATCTCCGGATCTGTCCCCCATTGAGCATGCTTGGGAAGCGTCGTCTCACGCGGTCTGCACGTCCAGCACGAACGCTGGTCCAACTGAGGCGCCAGGTGGAAATGGCATGGCAAGCCGTTCCACAGGACTACATCCAGCATCTCTACGATCGTCTCCATGGGAGAATAGCAGCCTGCATTGCTGCGAAAGGTGGATATACACTGTACTAGTGCCGACATTGTGCATGCTCTGTTGCCTGTGTCTATGTGCCTGTGGTTCTGTCAGTGTGATCATGTGATGTATCTGACCCCAGGAATGTGTCAATAAAGTTTCCCCTTCCTGGGACAATGAATTCACGGTGTTCTTATTTCAATTTCCAGGAGTGTATAACCATCATCAGTGGTTCTTTACAATCTAAAACATGCAGAAAATAGCTTAGTTATACAAACACAGTGACACATTATTACATTTTTACTATTCGTTTTCTTGAAATATAGTTTTCTATGGATACTTTCGTAGAAAAACCATAACGCCATTAATATCGACAGCCATCTACACATTCTGAAAAACAGCAACTGTCTCAAAATGGTTCAAATGGCTCTGAGCACTATGGGACTTAACTGCTGGGGTCATCACTCCCCTAGAACTTAGAACTACTTAAACCGAACTAACCTAAGGACATCACACACATCCATGCCCCATGCAGGATTCGAACCTGCGACCGTAGCGGTCGCGCGGTTCCAGACTGTAGCGCCTAGATCCGCTCGGCCAGCAACTGTCTACACCGACAACTAACAATAGAAGAAAATTACTACATACAAAAGAATATAGTCGAAGGGAAAAATGTAATAAACGAAAACACAACACTTTGCAACAACACACTCTTTACCGCTCTGAACGAACTGACCAAGGACGCAGAACAGAAAACACACACACGCAAAAGAACCACTTCCCTATTACCCACAGAGACATAAATGAGGAACAGAAGTCGTCGTAATTCGCGCCTCAGTTTTCATAGTCTTCTCGCAACATGCGATACATCTCTCGCCACACACGCGAACAGCAAGATGACGTAATATTCTTGATCACAAACAAAGTTCGAAAGTTTTGTTTTTCTGTGTATAGAATCAGCTACACACCATCCAACGAACGTGAGTACACGAATAACTAACAGCCCAGTACAAACCAAAACTGGATTCCACAACACTACCGCAACCCCAATGTATAATGCTGACATACGAAATTCACCTATTAGTATTTTGTTTACTAACAGCCGCTCACAACAGTTGAAGATGACATGATGTTCGTTGAGAAAAAACGGCAACAGAAAAAAGCACAGAAAATATGTCGTAAACAGCGACAATCATTCTCAAAAACATGCTATAACATACAATAAATAGGGTAGTATGAAAGTATCCATAGAAAACTATATTTAAAAAATAAAGAATAGTAAAAACATGATAATGTGTCTCTGTGTTTGTATAACTATGCTATTTTCTGCATGTTTTAGATTAAAAAAAAAAAAAAACACATGATGGTGATATTTGTCGCCGAAACTAGTTGGAAATAAACAAGTAAACAAATAACAAGGTGTTTTGCATCAAGGCTGACTCAATTTCTGATATTGTTGTACCTACAGGTAGAGAGAAAAAATTGCATTTATAGTACTGAAGGAAATGGTTGCTTCTACAAGTCACTCCTCGTTCTTAATTCCAGATTTTCATGGAAAAATCTTAAAGAAAATAAAGCTAAGTAAAATTTCTAAGATTAAAAGATGTTGATCGTTTTGTAAAGCTATCAACAAAAAGAAACTCAAGTTATAATTTGGAGACAAATGGGCAGATTACAAATCTCTCTGGAACGACATGATTATCCTCCTTCAGGGAGCTTTCTTAGTGAAATGAAAGTGGAAACTGAGGCGTCGCGGAGCTGCAAAGCTCCACGAGTTGAATTACGAGGAATAAGGACAAGGTCTGGAAACGATTAGCGACAAAAATGTGGAGAAGGAGAAGCAGCGTCGGGCGTCCGTGAGTACTGAGCTGCATAAATACGTGTCATCAGAATAGTATTTTGAATGGAATCTTGAAATACACCTTGTAATATTGTTTATTGGTTCAGTACAGAGGGAATATACATTCTTTTACGAGTAAAATTGATGAGCCAAAACGCTGTATACACTCATCAAATAACGTATGATCCTTTTTCATTCGGAACAGCTGGAATTTGACGTCGAACACGTTATACAAATCGTTGATGTGCATCTGGAAACAGACAGCACCGTACACGTTCACGTCAAATCATTCCTACAGGTAACGCAAAGATGGTCAGTGGATAACGATCTGGCATTCGATGATAACACAGTTATGAAACTGCTGCTGCTTCATCACTTCGGTCGACGGGTTTGTTTATTGTTCACACAGAACGTTTGCAGCTAGAAGTGGGACGATAATAATCAGCCATTCGACATCGACTAATGCTTGACCCCTGTAAGCGTTACGGTCCTTACATAACTTATTTACAGTATGTTAATCTTGCATGTTTTCTAATTGCTTCCTTCCCTCAACTAGGTCGTCTTCCGACGCCTCCTGACGTATACATGGTGAGAATCGTCACGGAACGACGTTATCTAATCCAGTGACTTGTGAAAGATGTACTCGTATGCGAGGACCGGTGATGTAGTTTTCACTGATGGACCAATAACAGCTGCTGACCAGAGTGCACTGCCGACTCGCAGAAGTGTTACGTCTGGAGTATGGTCCACAAACATGGAGCGAAAACATCATGGGGGCTGTGACAACGGAGTTCTGTGCTGGCTTATGGCAGAGGACAGAATAAGGGGTAGGTGGATGGATGCGAAGGAGTCTGTGGCGGACGAAAAGGTCTGATTTTAGAGAAAGACGGACGTTGTATGGTACAACGTTTTAGCGTGTAACATCGGTTGACTTAAAATGCGGTGAAGATTCCTGTATACTTGACCTAAGGATAAAAATTTGCTTTTCGAAAGGGAGTGAAAGATCGACGATAAACAGTATAGACAAGAAGAGTATAGAAGGTTTTGAAATGTGGTGCTACAGAAGACTGATGAAGATTAGATGGGTCGATGACGTAGCTAATGAAGTACTGGACAGAACTGGGGAGACATGAGATTTGTGGCACAACTTGGCCAAAAGAAGCGATCGCTTGATAGGACACATTCTGAGACACCAAGGAATCACCAATTTAGTACTGGAGGAAAGTGTAGGTAGTAAAAACCGTGGAGGGAGGAAAAGAGACGAATACAGAAGCAGATTCAGAAGGATGTCGGTTGCAGTAGTTACTCTGAGATGAAGAGACTTGCACAGGATAGAGAAGTTTGGAGAGTTTGTACGTAGTCTTTTGCGGAATAATTTGCGTTTATTTTCAAGAGTTTGCCAAGCCAAGTTTTTCAGCGTTTCCGTGTCTCTCTCCCGTGAATCAAACGAGGCTGTGACCATTCGTGCCACCCCTCTCTGTGTAATTGAGGTATCTTCCGTTACTCTTATCAGCTACGCCTTCCATACATTTGAGCAATATTCTGAGATAGGACGAACAAGTAACTTGTAAGCAGCTTCGTAACTGTTGAATATTTATGGAAATTGGATATCCTACAACATAATCTGAGCCATTCGTGGAAATTATGTCAGGACACAGATGTCGGCTTCTCGTTGTGACTTCGACCACTTTTAAGGTGTAGAACTGAAAACTGTAATAAACAATATAGAATACGAATGAAAAAGACTCGTTTAGTTTCATATTTTTGCTTTAACTGTTTTTAACGTATTTTTAAAAAGTTTTTCGTATGCAGTTTAATTACAGATCTTTAGAATATTCAACAATTTTAGTTTTTTGAATTCTGTGTGGTGAGAGTACGAACTGGTCTTCTGACTACCAGTTCGTGAAAGGGCAAAATACAACTGACCACGTGAAAAAAACACTATGATTGCAAATCGATACCGATAGAAATGGCACAGTGGTTCGTAGACTGTACCCACATACGGGAGAACGACGGTTCAATCCCGCGTCCGGCCATCCTGATTCAGGTTTTCCGTGATTTCCCTAAATCGCTCCTGGCAAATGCCGGGATGGTTCCTTTGAAAGGTCACGCCAGATTTCCTTGCCCATCCTTCTCTCATCCAATGGGACCGATGACTTCGCTGTTTCGTCTCCTCCCGCAAATCAACCAAACATAAATCGATTCCAGCATATTTGAATGTTTGACCTTCGGCTTTGCTTACTGTTATTCTTAAGAACTGAAAAAAGTCGGTTAAAATGTATACGAAAATCGGTTGGGATTATTCGCACACAGGGTACGAGAGTGACCTCGCAAAATGTGGAACGTTTTAGCATAGCAGCTGCAATAACATAACTTCCCATTGCTTTAATCTACAAGCAGGTACCATCACGCAGTTTCGAAGACTTCAGGTTGCGTAGAAGTATTGCACAAAGGGCGATTGTGAGGCTCTAACTGTGTGGCGCAAAGCCAACTGTATTCCGTGAATTTAGCAATCCGTGTGGATGCTGAATTGCGTCTTTATTGGTGAGTACAATATCGATTGATTGGTATTCTTAACGTTCTCCTATTAGATTTTCAACAATAACTTTTTTTATTTTATTTCAGACGCATTACAGGGGTTTCAGATTGCTCAGTAGTATTTTAATCAAAGCCGAAAATCCATAAATATAACTTCGCTAACGTATAGGGTTTCTGTTGACATCGACTACGAGGAAGAAACGTAACAGCGCATTGTTGTGTACAGGCCTAAAGATTTTGTTGCAAATTATATATACAGGGAAATAATATACACTATGTGATCAAAAGTATCCGGACACATGGCTGAAAATGACTTACAAGTTCGTCGAGCCCTACATCGGTAATGCTGGAATTCAGTATGGTGTTGGCCTACCCTTAGCCTTGATGACAGCTTCCACTCTCGCAGGCATTCGTTCAATCAGGTCCTTGAAGGTTTCTTGGGGAATGGCAGCCCGTTCTTCACCGAGTGCTGCGGTATCGATGTCGGTCTGTGAAGCCTTGTACGATGTCGGAGTTCCAAAACATCCCGAAGGTGTTCTTTAGGATTCAGATCAGGACTCTGTGCAGGCCAGTCCATTACAGGGATGTTACTGTCATGTAACCACTCCGCCAAAGGCCGAGCATAGTGAACACGTGTTCAATCCTGATGAAAGATGCAATCGCCATCCCCGAATTGCTCTTCAACAGTGGGAAGCAAGAAGGCGCTTAAAACATCAATGTAGGCCAGTGCTGTGATATTGCCACGCAAAACAACAAGGGATGCAAGCCCCCTCCATGAAAAACAAGACCACACCATAACACCACCACCTCCGAATTTTACTGTTGGCTCTACACACATTGGCAGGTGACGTTCACCCGGCATTCGCCAAACTCACACCCTGCCATCGGATCGCCACAATGTGTACCGTAATTCGTATCTCCACACAACGTTTTCCCACTATTCAGTCGTCGAATGTGTACGATCCTTACACTAAGCGAGGCGACGTTTGGCATTTACCGGCTTGATGTGTGGCTTATGAGCAGCCACTCGACCAGGAAATCCAAGTTTTCTCACCTCCCGCCTAACTGTCATAGCACTTGCACTGGATCCTGATTGAGTTTGGAATTCCTGTGTGATGGTCTGGATAGATGTCTGCCTATTACACATTACGACCCTCCTCAACAGTCGGCGGTCTCTTGTCAGTCAACAGACGAGGTCGGCCTGAACGCTTTTGTGCTGTACGTGTCCCTTCACGTTTCCACTTCAATATCACATCGGAAACAGTAGACGTAGGGATGTTTAGGAGTGGGAAATCTCGCGTACAGACGTATGACACAAGTGACACCCAATCACCTGACCACGTTCGAAGTCCGTGAGTTCCGCGGAGAGCCCCACTCTGCTCTCTCGCTATTTCTAATGACTACTGAGGTCGCTGATATGGAGTACCTGGCAGTAGGTGGCAGCACAATGCACCTAATATGAAAAACGTATGCTTTTGGGTGTGTCCGGATACTTTTGATCAAATAGTGTATATGGGAAAATGAATTTTTCCAATGGTTTAAATTCCCCGCTATCGTAGTTAAAACGGACTGGGAGAAAGAAAAAATTTTTACAGCACAGCATCATCTTCCTCGTGACAGAAAATCTGTATATCGCTGTTTAAAAAAAAATGTATGGTTTATTTCGGACTGAATATTTATCAGAGAATCGGGTAAAAATCTAATGTAAATCGATCAAGAACTTGCCCATAGCTTTGATAGTAGCGTTTTTAAATTAATATTAGTACAGAGCGCAAGACGTCGAGTTGCTTCAAACGTTTTTCAAATGAAAACCTGGCTATATTTCAATTTTATTTGTAATATTTGTTATCAACGCTGTGTAAATGATAAGAATTAGCTAATTTCATGCAGCGACATGCATACATCTTCACTGTCACCATTAAGTCGATAATAAGCTGACGGAAAAAAATGACAACTTCAAGAAAGAATTATGCGACATAAACGATTGCTGGCACGCGTGTTTCTACATGTGGAAGACGAAATTCAGGCCCAATAGCATAACAGTGGCGCTAGTAGCACCACATGAAGGTAGGAAATCAGCTTTGGTTCAAATACACGCTGTAACGTTCGAGGGCGTTAATTCAAAATGGCTCTGAGCACTATGGAAATTAACATCTGAGGTCATCAGTCCCCTAGACTTAGAACTACTTAAACCTAACGAACCTAAGGACATCACACACATCCATGCCCGAGGCAGGATTCGAACCGGCGACCGTAGCAGCAGCGCGGTTCCGGACTGAAGCGCCTAGAACCCCTCGGCTACGGTCGTTAGTTGCATTTGAGATTGGACGTAGTGAACTGATATTAGTGAAGAATGCCTTTCGGGCGACAAAGACGCTACTATCAGCACCTGAGTTTGAATGAGGTCGCGTAATAGGGTTACGAGAAGCTAGTTGTTCCTTCTGTGATACTGCAAAAAGACGGCATCAATGTAGCCACTCTACATGGTTACTGGCAGTGGTGGTTAAAAGAACTTAGTGTCGCAAGAAGACCGAGCTCCGGACGCCAAAATGGCACTACCGAGAGGGAAGACCATCATGCTTGGCGTATGGCTCTGGACCATCGTACTGCACCTGCAGCGGTAGTTTCAGCAGCAGCTGGCTCATGAACGGCAGGGAGGATGTCTGTGTGTTTTCTGGTGAAAGCTGGTCCTGACTCGGCGCCAGTGATGGCCGTTTTTTGGTTAGACAGTGACCGGTTGAGGGTCTGTGATAAACCTGTCTGCGTTCTCGGCACACTGGACCTACGCTTGGAATTATGGATTAGGTTGCTACTTCGTATGACAACAGGAGCACTCTCATGATCAACCCACGCACCCAGACTGCAAAACTGTTGGTCAGTATGGTGATGCGACCTGTTGTGCTGTCGCTCATGAACAGCATTCCAAGGGCTGTTGTCTAGTAGGTAAGGCTCGACCACATATCGGTGTTGTAACCCAACAAGCTCTACGGAATGTCGACATGTTGCCCTGGCCTGCCCGATCGCTAGGTCTGTCTCGAAACGAACACATATGGGGCATCATCGGATGACAACTTCAGCGTCATCCACAAACAGCATTAACGGTCCCTGTACTGACCGACCAAGTGCATCAGGCATGGCACAAACTGACGTCCGGCACATGTGCAACGCAATGCATGCATGTTTGCGCGCTTGCATGCAACATTCTGGCGGTTATACCTGCAATTAATGTACAAGCATTTCACATTTGCAACGGATTATCTCGTGTTCATATTAACCTGTGACCTTGCAATATCAATCATTTAAATTGATTCAAAAAACGTTCAAATGTGTGTGAAATCTTATGGGACTTAACTGCTAAGGTCATCAGTCCCTAAGATTACACACTTCTTAACCTAAATTATCCTAAGGACAAAAACACACACCCATGCCAAAGGGAGGACTCGAACCTCCGCCGGGATTAGCCGCACAGTCCATGACTGCAGCGCCTGAGACCGCTCGGCTAATCCCGCGCGGCTTTAAATTGGTTACAGAGACGTCCAGGGGATAGGCAAAATAATGTGAACATCTGTACTTACTTGGGAACGGTTTATTAATAAGGGTGTGGACCCCATTTGCCCGTAATACAGCTGCAATTCATTTTGGTATACTTTCATATAATGATTGTGTAGTCTCCAGTGGAATGTTATGCCACTCTTCGATCAGTCCCTCTTCTAACTCCTGTAGTGACGAGGGAGGCGGAAATCTGCTCTGGAGTCTGCGCTCCAATACCGCCCACGAGGTTTCGATATTGTTCAAGTCCAGGGATTGTGCTGGCCAGGGTAGACGCTGCAGTTCAGTTGCATGCTCCTCATACCACGATTGTACTGTCCTGGCTGTGTGAGTGGGTGCATTATCGTCCTGAAATATGGCAACATTGTTGGGGAAACAACATTTGAATCATGGGGTGCACCTGATCACCTAAAATCGTCGGCTGTAACACGGCCTTTGAGAGTAATGATGGGATCAGCAGAATAACATGAAATGGCTCCCCACACCATCACTCTTCCACCTCAATGCTTAAAAATGGTTGAAATGGCTTTGAGCACTATGGGACTTAACTTCTGAGGTCATCAGTCCCCTAGAGCTTAGAACTACTTAAACCTAACTAACCTAAGGACATCACACACATCCATGCCCGAGGCAGGATGCGAACCTGCAACCGTAGCGGTCGCGCGGTTCCGGACTGTAGCGCCTAGAACCGCTCGGCCACTGCGGCCGGCCATCCATGTTTAACCGTTGGAGTCGAGCAGTCAGGGTTGCAGGCTTCTTTGGCGTTTTCCCAATGTAAAGCCCGCTCGATGTTGGAGATAACGAAAATGTTGACTCGTGGGACCATATGATGTGTTTCCACTGATCAGCCGTCTAGGATTTATGTTCCTGACACCGTGCTTTACCCTTCTTTGGGTTGGATGTCGTCACTAATGGTTTCGGTATTGCAGCTCGTCCATGAATATTCGATTTATAGAGTTCTCGGCGGACAGTGTCGATAGATACGGGATCTCGAAGATATCTATTGAGCTCTCAGTCACTGTAGCCGCCGTATTTTTGTGTTGCTTTGAGACAATTCGTGTCGATCTCTGTCATTTAGTTTTGATTTGCGCCCACTGTTACGTTTACACGATGATGTCTTGCCATATTTTGTGTAGGCTGTCATGACTGTTAAAACAGATACTCTTGAAACATTCAATAAGTTGGCTATCTTGGTTACTGATGCTCCAGCTAATCAGACCCCCCCCCCCCTCCCCCTGTCTGCAGTCTTTGGAACTCTCTTAGGTCTCTCATCGCACGTCGACCTCGGCCTCTGAATGCAAATACGAAGTGTGCACTACTCGTAAACAACCTGCACTGATGCCTAGTCCGTACTGACCACGCAGAGTCCAACGTGATACGCTGCTTACCTGCGTTGTTGACCGTCGAACACAACCATCCCATTACTGTTCACATTATCTTGCCCCCTGTATGTAGGAGGCGTGTTTTTTTAAGTAAGTACCGTTTTGAAATTAAAAAAAAGACGTGCTAAGATATCTCAATAATCTTTGATTCTGGTGTGACGTAGGCCACCCATGTTTCATCGCCCGTAACGGTTTGGCTTAGGAAATCATCACCGTCGTTGAGGTACCGCTCAAGGAAAGTCAATGCACTGTGTAACGTTTGGTTCTGTGCACATCCGTCAACATTTTCGGTTCCCAACGTGCGCACAATATTCGGTAATTGAAGTGCCATACAAAACACTACGAGAAACATTAGGAAAGTCATCCTGCAAGGAGGAAATCGTAAAGCGTCTGTTTTCTCTCACCTTATTGTCCACTTCCTGCACCAAACTTTCATTAACGACCGAAGGGCGCCCACTCCGTTCGTCATCATGCACATTTGTGCGGCCATCTTTAAATACTCTCACCCACTTTCTTACCATTCCATCGCTCATAATGTTTTCTCCGTAAACTGCACAGATCTCACGATGAATATCGATCGCTTTTAGGCCTTTAGCACTACAAAATCTTATATCAGCCTGTACTTCACAGTCAGCGGGACTCACGATTATCGGAGGCATCTTAAGCGCTCAGTACACAACGTAAACAAGGAAGAATCAGACTGTAATGGCGTCAGTGCGCAGATTAAGGTACAGGCTTTCATGTAAAAATAAAATTATTGAGCTATCTTAGCATATCTTTTTTTAATTTCAAAACGGCACTTACTTATAAAACACGCCTCGTATTCCTGGAATTTCATTACTCAACATTAATTATTTTTCGGTGCTGCGATTTTGTTCCGTCAGTGTATTTGCACGAGGTGTAGTCCACCGTGCAGAGTGTACAGTAGATGTAGATGGGGTGAGTGGGCGCAGCAGCGGCAGAGTGTAGCGCCCGCACGGCGCCCCGGGGCGGCAGCCTGGGGGGAACTCGGGGCGTCGGCGCCGGCCGGCGTCGGGACGCGCTGCTACGGGCTGGGATTGCGGGCGTCGCCGCGAGCGCTGCCATCGATCGCGCCCGCCAGCGCCCAACATGGCGACACCGGCGTCGCTGGCGAGCACGCGCCACGGGCGCCGGCGGCTGCGTCCGGGGTATCCTCATCCCGCAGCCTACGCTCCCGTAACGGGAGCTCGCGCCCAACTAGTCACCGATTTTACTCACCTCTCGCACGACTGTGGTACACACTTAGACGATTGCTTTGGTGCGACGCGCTTCTCCAGTTTTTTTTCCCCATACAACCAGTTCGTAGTCTTACGAGCCTGCCGGCCGGTGTGGCCAAACGGTTCTAGGCGCTTCAGTCTGGTTCAAATGGTTCAAATGGTTCTGAGCACTATGGGACTTAACAGCTGTGGTCATCAGTTCCCTAGAACTTAGAACTACTTAAACCTAACTAACCTAAGGACATCACACACATCCATGCCCGAGGCATGATTCGAACCTGCGACCGTAGCAGTCGCGCGGTTCCGGACTGAGCGCCTAGAACCGCGAGACCACCGCGGCTGGCGCTTCAGTCTGGAACCACGCGACCGCTCCGGTCGCAGGTTCGAATCATGCCTCGGGCATGGATGTGTGTGATGTCCTTAGGTTAGTTAGGTTTAAGTAGTTCTAGGTTCTAGGGGACTGATGACCTCAGATGTTAAGTCCCATAGTGATCAGAGCCATTTGAACCATTGTTTTCTTACGAGCCTGTTAAATACAATGCGAGAGTGCCAGCCGTCAAGCAGAGGCGTTAGCGGAACAGGCTTGATGCCGGTTAACACTGACTGTCAATATAACGGGGAAAGACGACGTCACCGTCCAATGGTGATGTTGGCATGCTCGAGTACCAAACGGTGAAAGTGAGGTTGTGAGATACCATCCGTGATACAAAGAGCTAGAATATAGTAAGAGAGTTAAGGAGGTAGCGACGGTAAAGTGTATTAACGGCGGAATCAAACATTATAACGATGTTCTTGACTTGTGTGGTAAACTGCTGACGAAACAGTACGAAAGAATGTCGTCCACACACTTGTAACCATCGATATTTATTTGCTAGGGAAATGATATTCACACAAAAGCATCGAACAGTTCTTAGGTTCTCCTAGCAGGCAGCTGTATATTCGATTAATGAAGGGCTGTTCCAGTTATGATATGTACTTTATGTATGTTCACGTCCGGTTTCGGCCTACAAATCCAGGCCATTATCAGATGATTCTGAAACTGCTATTGTTTACGCATAATGTGTAGTAGACAAAAACGAAGCTTATACATGTACAGTTTATATACAGAAATAATATGTAGCTTACATTGTGCTGTTGAAGAGCAAAGTCAGATCATAAGGAAAAGTAAAACTTTGGAATATTTAAAACTTACATGTTCTACGATATCGTGTGAAAAATGGGCGTGTCATAATTGTAAAAATTGTACAATTATATGCATTAAAACTACTGACGTGCTTTAGCTTTAGGCGGAGTTATATTCTGATCTGCCCGAAAATTCAAACTGCATGCATATTCCTTCTGTGCCTACACCGTACATATGTGAGATCTATTTTTCATCTATTACGTAAAACATTTATATACTGATTATATTATGCATTAACAATGGCAATTTCGGATCCACCACAGAATGACCTTGATGTGACGACCAAAAAAGGTCGTGGGCTTACATAAAGCACACATCACCAAATTCAGTTCTCTATTTTTCCTTCCTAAGTACCAACTGACGTCAGAAACTACTGCATTTTTCTCCTTGAATGTAGCTTGTACAAGGCTGTTTAATGCAAACTATTTCATCAGTCTGATTTCACATCTGTGCGCAGTGTTGGCTTTTACTTTGTCAAATTATTGTAAAATACAAATAATTTTTCGCTCTAAGATATCTTATTGCTTTTGTGGAAGGACCCTCATAGAACATCTGCACTAGGTCATGAAAAACAACAAGCAAATGAAGACAAAGAAGATAACAAGAGCACGACGAGAACAGATAAATTCCCCGTGTTAGCAGGCGACAGCACCTCCACCCTGCCCCTCCCTCCGTCTGCTAACGTTAACGTGAGAACGACATTTTCGAAACACCTTGACGCTACTCTCCCGTCCCCTTCTTTTTCTTCTTTTTACGTTGACGGTCTGAGTGAATGCCAGCATTTGAAGCATACGTTTACAAGTTCAGGTTCGTTAAAAGTAAGCCGACCTCTACACGGCGAAGTTACTAGAAGTCTACATGTACTGCAACATTTTAAGATAACAGTTTCTCGAGTCACGGTGGCGTCACAAGGTCATGGATGTTCCATACGCCACCACAGTTTATGTCGATGTTCGTAATCTAGTACAGGTGTCAATTCCGTTATACAGGGTATTATGCTAAGTGCGGATAAATTGCCGGAAACGATCCCTGAGAGTATAAGGAGCATGGCGTCTATGACGGAGTGTCACCGCAGAGGAAAACCCGTAAGGGCTGCACGTGCTGTGAGCGATACAGGTAGCGGCTGTCCTCGGGGACAAAGTAACAGCTCACTTGAGTGCAGATCTAACATACTTGTACAGGCAGAACATTCCCACTCGCCTAGTGTGTTCCCATGTGTGCCTTTAATCACTGATACCAAACTGTGAAAGATCTTTTATTTCCACCTTCAAGTGGGTGTACCTCCATTGGAACGCATTTCTGTCCATATCATCTTTTTCGTTACCTATGGTTTGTCTCACCGTATATGGTAGATGACTCTGTACATTTCACCGTAGCCTTTCCAGCATCGAACACCTGTTTGCACACACAATAAGGGAATAGACACTGCCCGATTAAAGCTACTGAGGCACACTCTGACCTCAACACCTCTTTTGATGGTGCAGGGTGGGTCAAATGAAAGTGACCCCGACGAGTGGATACAATTGGCATTAATGGAGGAGAAAAAGACCTACAGTTACTTCCAACACGATGGAGCAACTGTGCATACAGCCGGCCGAACACTGGAGCACATTTACTCAAGCCTTACGCTTGACAGAGTTTTTAGCAGAGGTCACTGTGGTCGCGGCCCTAGCTGGCCAGCCAGGTCACCTGATCCCCCAGCGTGCGATTATTTTGTGTGGGGAGCATTCAAGTATAAGGCGTATCGCAACAACCATCATAGTCTTCAGGAACTGCAGTAGAACATTTCGGATGACATTGCAACAATTCCAGCAGTCCAGCTAAGTTCCGCCTTCAGCAACTTGCTGACGAGCGCCCGAAAGTGGAGGAGGAGGATATTAGTGTTTAACGTCCCGTCGACAACGAGGTCATTAGAGACGGAGCGCAAGCTCGTGTTAGGGAAGGATGGGGAAGGAAATCGGCCGTGCCCTTTCAAAGGAACCATCCCGGCATTTGCCTGAAACGATTTAGGGAAATCACGGAAAACCTAAATCAGGATGGCCGGAGACGGGATTGAACCGTCGTCCTCCCCGAAAGTGGAAAGAGGTGAATGGTGGCCACTTTCAGCATCTGCTGTAGTCAGGTTAATACTGTAATTCGTTTCATCTGCTGTGTTTCTTTGTACCCTGGAACTCTGTTCTCCGGATCACTTTAATTTGCCCCACCCTATAGAATCAGATTAGACAGATGCGTGGTATAAAGGTTTTCGTTACATCAAACGTAATCGTATGTGTGTTCGGCAACAGGAGATTTGTCCTAATCGATGTTTAATGCGGTAGCACATTTGTCATTTTAGACGCACGATTTCAAAACTCTGCAAAGAGTTAGTAAAGATTTAGGTAACATAGGCATTTTCTAGAAGTAGTAGTCGAATTAAGTCAGTGAATAAAAGAGAATCATCGGAAACAAGGCTTCTGCACAGTGGAACAGGGTTGAACTCAATAATGAGAAACATGAAGAAAGTGTATAAGAAGTATTCGACAAAAGCGGAGAGGAATGCTACGGTGCAAGCTGGAGTCCGATCCCGAGGCAGTGAGAAAGGTACAGCACGGCCGAAGCCTCGACGCCACGGTAGTGACTTCGAGCTCCCGTAACGACCGTAAAGGGCCTAGAGACGGCGAGCTGCGAAAAAGCTATGATGCTAGCTGACTGTAACAAGGGACTGGGACTATATTTGTTCACTTTTCTGACGAAGTAATGCCGAAGGTGTGGTGCAGCTGCTGTAGTCCATCTCTGTCCCAACCGACGTTTCCCATATCACAGAGCTTTCGGTTGCTGGACAGACAAGTCAGCGCAGAACGGTCGAAAGAGAGTGAAAATCGAAAGTTGTTATAACATATGAATACAGTATCTCTGAATGTATCACAGCAGCAAAAAGTCTGTCAGTTTCCACTCAGAAGGACCAAGAACAAATGAAATCAGTTTTGGAGAAGCATTTCGGGTAATCCACTCGTTGAAGTATTTTATCTGTGTAATAAAACTGCACGGAATAGTGTAGTATAAAATATACCGGCGTAGTGACCGAGCGTTTTCAAATTATGTAGGCGGGTTCGTTGCTTCGTAATTTGGCATTTTAGTTAACACGTTGTACAGAGTACGACTGGCGAAAAAATCGGCAGTCTTGTTTACAAAACAACAATTTCGATATTTGCCTTAAGCAGCGTAGGGAGATCTGAAGTATGAACCTCCATGAATTGGAGTGCCATGGGGATGGCCTACTGCTCCGCCTCATGTCACAGACAGACCTATCAAGAATCTGTGAAACGATGTGATTTATTATTTCACAGCGGAATATGGCGAGGAAGATTAAGGAAGTAACGTCCCGTTCACGTCGTTACATTATAGACGTAGTACAAGCTAGGACTGGTGAAAACATCGGTAGTCTTGTGTACAAAACAACAACAAAACATGGTTCAAATGGGGCTGAGCACTATGAGACTTAACTTCTGAGGTCATCGGTCCCCTAGAACTTACAGCTACTTAAACCTAACTAACCTAAAGACATCACACACACCCATGCCCGAGGCAGGATTCGAACCTGCGACCGTAGCGGTCACGCGGTTCCAGACTGGAGCGCCTAGAGCTGCTCGGCCACCCCGGCCGGCACAAAACAACAGTTCCGATATTTGTCTTACGTAGTATAGGGAGACCACTACATATCAATATCCGGGATATGAACCTCCATTTACTAGAGTGCCAGTGCAGTGGATTAGTGTTTCGCCTCATGTTACAGACGGACCTATCGAGAATCTGCGAAATGATTGGGCTTACGTCCTAGGAGGACCGGTGGCTTGGAAACCGGAGGTAAGCGACGTACAGAGGGAGAAGCGACCATTTTTCTTCGCCTCATTCGCAACTGCTACGCCCGCATGGTAGGGGGACGAATTGTTTTGTTTTTTGTTGTGAAGTACGTATCTTCGTGTGCTGAAGAATGGCGTTCCGATACAACGTACCGGTGCAGAATAAATGCACATATTTCTGGCACATTAATGTTTCCTTCTAGAATTCGTTAAACTGAGATAACGCGCGGGTGTGGGCGTCGACTGGACGAGAAGCCGTTGACAAACAGAGCGCCTTCAGTGAGCAGCGTGTGGGGAAGTCGGGGCTTTTAGCGGCAGACGCGCGGCGCGCGCGGCGCAGATGCGCGCCATGTTTGCGCCCGCGGCAGCGAAAGCGCCTCGCTGGCGCGCTATGGAGCCGAGCGTAGCTGGCGGCGCCGCAGCTATGCGCCCGGCGGCCAGTATCGATTGCGGCCGACCGGTCGATCAGGCGCGCACAATGGCGGGCCGCAAGACGGCGCCCGGCGCCGGCCGCCGCCATGTCGCCAAGACGCCGCCGGCGCCCCCGCCGTCTCCACCGGCGGCGCCAGCTGAGTCACCTCAAGGTGCTGGCGGGCTGTAACAAGTCGCGCACTCGAAGCCCTCGGGTGCTTTCTGCGCTACATATCGTGAAGAGTCTGGCGGAATTACTGCTGTATCAGTTAAACGTGAAACTCTTTCCAGCCCAATTGCCTGTACAACAGTGGTTTCCAACCTGGGGTAATTACCCTCCGAGGTTGCCCATTGATAGTGACCGGGCCAAATACCTCACAAAATACGCATCAAACGAAAAAAACTACAAAGAACGAAACTCGTCTAGCTTGAAGGGGGCTATGGTTGGCCCGCTAGATGGCGCTGCCATAGGTTAAACGGATACCAACTGCAGTTTTTTTTTCTAAATAGGAACCCCCACTTTGTATTACATATTCGTGTAATACGTAAAGAAATATGAATGTTCTAGTTGGACCACTTTTTTCGTTTTGTGATAGATGGCACAGTAATCGTCACAAACGTATAAGTACGTGGTATCACGTAACATTCCGCCAGTGCGGACGGTATTTGCTCCGTGATACAATACCCGTGTTAAAGTGGACCGCTTACCAATCGCGGGAAAGGTCGATATGGTTTTAATGTATGGCTATTGTGATCAAAATGCCCCACGGGCGTGTGCTATGTATGCTGCTCGGTATCCTGGACGACATCATCCAAGTGTCCGGACCGTTCGCCGGATAGTTACGTTATTTAAGGAAACAGGAAGTGTTAAGCCACATGTGAAACGTCAACCACGACCTGCAACAAATGATGATGCCTCAAGTAGGTGTTTTAGCTGATGTCGCGACTAATTCGCACATCAGTAGGAGACAAATTGCACGGGAATCAAAAACGTCGGTGTTGAGAATGCTACATCAACATCGATTGTACCCGTACCATATTTCTATGTACCAGGAATTGCATGGCGACGACTTTGAACGTCGTCTCCAGTCCTGCCACTGGGCACAAGAGAAATTACGGGACGATGACAGATTTTTTGCACGCGTTCTATTTAGCGACGAAGCGTCATTCACCAACAGCGGTAACGTAAACCGGCATAATATGCACTATTGGGCTACGGAAAATCCACGATGGCTGCGACAAGTGAAATATCAGCGACTTTGGCGGGTTAATGTATCGTGCAGCATATTGGGAGGAAGGATAATTGGCCCCCATTTTATCGGTGGCGATCTAAATGGTGCAATGTATGCTGATTTCCTACGTAATGTTCTACCGATGTGACTACAAGATGTTTCACTGCATGACAGAATGGCGATGAACTTCCAACACGATGGATGTCCGGCACATAGCTTGTGTGCGGTTGCAGCGGTATTGAATAGCGTATTTCATGACAGGTGGATTGGTCGTCAGCGCATTGTCAATGCATGTGCGAACATTAGGGAAGGCGAACTACTCGCTGTTGAGACGAATGTCGTTACACGTATTGCCAAGTGCATTGAGGTTGACGGACATCATTTTGAGCATTTATTGCATTAATGTGGTATTTACAGGTAATCTCGCTCTAACAGCATGCGTTCTAAGAAACGACAAGTTCACAAAGGTACATGTACCACATTGGAACAAGCGTCATAAAATGTTGAAACGTTCTGCATTTCAATTTAAAAAACCTACCTGTTACCAACTGTGCGTCTAAAATTGTGAGCCATATATTTGTGACTATTACAGCGCAATCACAAAGCGAAAAAAGTGGTCCAACTAAAACAGTCATATTTCTTTCGTACCACACGGATATGTAATAAAAATGGGGGTTCTTAAAAAACGCAGTTGATATCCGTTTGACCTATGGCAACGCCATCTAGCGGGCCAACCATAGCGCCATCTGGTTTCCCTCTTCTAGCTAGACAAGTATCGTTCTTTGTAGTTTTTTCGTTTGACGCTTATTTCGTGAGATATTTGGACCGGTCACGATCAATGGGCCACCCTGTACAATTTTCTGAGGGGTTAAAATAAAATAAATCTTTGTGTCACGAAACTTATTTTCAAAAGGTCATTTCTACAAATATAATTTCTTAACCTTTAATGCTAATTACATTTACTAATAATGACATTCTTTTCAAATGCTAGCATTACCGTGCGACACAGTGACGTCGAGGATACAGCTTGTGAAACGAATTTGTGAACATCTTCCCCACATAGTCCACATAGTACGATGGCGATACGCCCATTTACAAATGGCGGTAGCACCTCGTACTCAAGCTGTAAAACAGCAGAACATCGGTGGAAGTGTCATTTGTGCTCAGGTGATTCATGTGAAAAGGTTTCCGACGTGATTGTGACCTCACGACGGGAATTAACAAACCTTGAAAGCGAAATGGTAGTTGAAGCTAGATGCAAGGGATATCCCAGTTTGGATATCGCTGGTGAATTCAATATTTCGAGATCCACAGTGTCAAGAGCCCGCAGAGAACACCGAAATTCAGGCATTACCCGTCCACCACAGACGACGCAGTGCCCGACGG